>NC_080704.1:160085286-160434521 GCF_030445035.2 Dasypus novemcinctus
CAACTTGAAAACATCATATGAAGTTTGCGATCCATCAGGTCGAGGAGTTCGGAGCCATCTAAAAAGGTGATTCAACTACTCGTAGATGCTATTTATTCAATAAATTAGTGGGTAATGTCTCATACTCTTATGACACATTTCATGTAGACAGAGCCTAACATACTTTTATTACTAAAGAAATGATAAAAACATCTCGGTAGAATTTCCTGGATTACTGAAGTTTGAATTTTGTGAAACAAGTTTAATGTCAGCTAAGAATTATGTCATATTAAAGGAATTACTCAAACAAATTGTGTAAATGGCACCTATACATAAGGATTAGGTATACTTAGAAAAAAGCTAGAAGGTACATGTACAAAGCGTCGCAAAGGTTGACTGAGTCACCATTCAGTGATGTATAACATGACTTTGAAAAAAAATAATTTTAAAAACCTCAATTAAGCATGTGGTTAAAGTGAAAATTCAAACCAATTAATTGTCTATCTTCTTTCAGTGTGCTTTTACATCAGCATTTAGCCCGTACAACCTAATAGCAACAAACAAATTTCATTATGATTCCAACATTTAAATTAAGGCAGTTCATCATACTTTTGACAAAAATGGTACATGCTTCTTCCCCCTTGCAAATGGATTACTGGCCATTTGAAAACACTGCTGTATGAATGCTTCTATGACTACCAGCAAAAAAACAAACACATACATTTTGTCAAACATTCTGACAAAGTGCTAAACCAAATAGGAAAATGTGACCCTTATGTAGGAAATCAAGCCACTTAAAACCTGTTTGCACAGCTACTTGTATACATAGTAGCACAAATGGGGGGAAAGCAGATGGTAAATTCATCAGAAAATATGTGTCATCATATAATATCCTCTACTGATTCAGTGAATCTCCTCTATTTTCTGGCTATGCCTCTTACCACTAAGGTGGGATCAGAAATTAGGGGGTGTCTGGGCCAAGGGTACCCACACTGTTGAACCCTGAGGGTGCAGCCTAACTTTTCAAGGCTAGTCAGACTCAGAGGGTACTGATAACCTTATGGAAGAAACCTCATTTCACATTCATTTTGATTTCCTGAAACTCCTCAGTGTCCCATCTGCCAAAAAGAAAGGTGACCGGGTCTGGAATCAATCTAGTCTAGATTGATTCAAACACATCTGGGATTTTTCTATATTTAATCTCTTATTGTTCCTCATCTGCATGCTTGCATCTTTTGAGAGTCCTGACAGTATACAATTTTTATAAAGCACACAACCATCTAGGCAGCTTGTGGCAAAAAACAAAACAACAAACAAAAAACCACCTCTGAGGGTCCATGCTCAGGTGCAAGCCCCAAGAATCAGAGAGGCCCCTGATTCTCTGACAGTGAGAACCACGAGTGATTCATGCGAAGAGATGGACACCACCAGAAGGTGTTTCTAGATACTGAAGAACAAACACATAAACAGACACAAAACAGAAATAGCTCCGCTTGATGCAAAAACTCGACTAGAACTCACACGGGTTTCAAATTTATGGGAGGGAAAAGCCTCACCTCAGGTAAGTAAGGCAGTGGAGAATACTTTAAGAAATGAGCTCCCAAGCCAGGGAAAATGCTGTGGTATACACCCTCAATATAGACATAAACCAGGTCACAGTCCACAGCAACAAAAAGCACCAAGTTGACTCACACATGACAGTTCGGTTGATGCCTATTCTCAAGGATAGTTGTTGGTTTGAACAAATTCTCATACGTTGATCGGTGATACTAGCTGTTAAAGTGTTTGCTGAGCCTGTTAGCTTATGTGCAATTTAAGAATCGTTAGGTTCAAATACCCTCGCAAGGCACAAATGCATTGATTTACTGATGGGCCTACGAGAAGGAGAACGTTTTTTATTGTTGTTCAAGCAAATCATTCTATTTGGGAATAGGAGAGTACAAAGAAACACAATCCGTTGGCTTGTTGGTTTCCCTTGCTGGTAAGGATATATTAGGACTGTCAGTATAATAAATGGCTTTAATAATTATGCTTTTTATCCACTTACCACTGTCTCTAGTTTTAACCACCCATCCAATCCTAGAGAAGTGGAAAATAGATCATGGGGATCTCAGAGCAAGAGGAGATGGTAGGGGTTAAAACCTTGCTCCATCTCCTCCCTCAGTCATGGAAGTCACTGGCAAAAATTGATAATTCATTTCTGGAAAAATGAGCACTTTCTATTCCTCAAAATACCAGGTGTTAATGTACCTTGCATATTTCAGCTCCAAGAGGTTGTGTATCTGTATCTATTGGTTGGCATTGTTTATGTTTGCTATGCCGACTACAAAGCATGAATGTACAGAAACACAAAGATTTTTCTGAGTCCTTGTCTAAACATGTGAGGGGGACGCTGATACACTCAATGGCCTGGTTGAGTGAATCTACTGTAATCCACCTGTGTTGGCCAAGTTGGAGGCATCATTTTTTGAAGAGTCAACTATTTGTATTATTTTTACAGCACTCCAACCTATATCATCTCTTGATATAACTGGAAACCATTTTCCCCATCGTAATCCATTCTACCTCCCCTGGACATATAAGCCTGGTCGTCACATGACCTGGTAAAGGCTGATCTGCCAAACGCTGTGGTGCCAAGGCTCCAATACATATTGTTTGACACAACTGGTAACTTTCTAATGATGAAGCCCCACCCACTCCTGTCCCCATGGGCATTCAAATAATTTCCCTATATGGAACTTGCTTACAGTGAGTTCTGGGCTAAAAATAGCACTGCCAGGCTGCAGAAGCTGGGAATGAAAAAGTTTAGGCTGAGCCTGCCTGAAGTAGATAAACTATTAACAATTAGGGCTGTGATCATAGGATAAATCTCCCCCATATATGGTAAGTTCCAGCCACCATTCCAAATAATCACTCTCTTGGGTGACTTGTACCTCATGGGTGATGAACAGATTATCTGCTAATTGATAGATTGCCAAAGCTCCGGTACCATTTCATGCCTCAGGTTCTTTGGGAATCTAGATGTATGACTGGGACTCAGTGAGTTAGAGAGAAGGAGGAAGTTTTCAGGAAACATCTACTTCAGAGGTGATGCTAAAGTAGAATAATGCCCAGTTTCAGGTCTCTCCTAGGCTCTATCTCTATCTTCTTCAGTACAAAAAGCCTGCAATTAGATTCTTTTATTGACACTTTTATTAGAGTGAATAACTGTTAGGATAGGGGCAGGAACTAGGGAATACTTTCAAGATTTTTTTGAGAATTCTTTAACCAGAGCTATAGCCAAACAACTCTCTAAGAGGGACTTTGGTTGGTGCAGCCTTGCTGATTCTGTGACTAGGATATGGCAATGGATTTGGTATGCACAGGTTTTTGCTGCTGCTGCTGTTACAGTATCTGCTGTATACACTGGGGATTTACCTGCTCAATGTTTCATTTCTGAAAGTTATCACTATCATTTCCTGGTATCTCATTGACAAGAAAGTTTTATGGATGATTCATATCCTCCTTCTGTTAAGCATTTTTCATCCTCTGTATTTTTGCAGTCTAAGTCATAATGCTTTGGGGTTGCTATTTGCATTTGACTTTTACAAATCTTTATAATAATGTTTTTCTGAAGTGAAGATGGACATCAGCTCCTATTCTGACTCAATCCTGTTATAAGCTGTACCAGAATTCCTGATCACATCTGCGGCCCTTATGGAAGAGGGCGTTATAAATTGTGGCGACTGACTATCTGCAAAGTCTATCCAAGAAATCAATTGAAGCTTTTCCAGTAGTTCCACTTCCAGGACTGTCAAAAGTTGTTAGCATCGGGGGATCTGATGAATAACTTAATCAGAATTTTAGCACAGACGTGTTATCTATTCACACATTCAGCCTGGGCAAAACATATTAAACGTATTAGTCAGGGACTTGCCAGTTATTAACCTTGGTTACAGCTATTATAATGATCAGAGAAATGCTTTAATTTAAAGTTTCCCTGTTCAGAAGTCACAATTCCCTTTAGGCGATGTAACCACCGAAACTGGCAGTGTTGTCTTTGATTTTTTTTTTTTTCCTTCTGGTCTCTCAGCAATTCACCTTTTCTTATGTAATATTCAAATATTAGCACTGGAGAGGATCCACAGAAGGTTAATGATAATTGGGCCCTATAACTTATTTTTAATATTCAAATGGCCTGGAAGAAATAATGTGCTTGCTTTTATTTTTCACTATATACTTTTCTGTTCATTCTTTCAATAAATGTTAATTTAAAATGTACTTTTTTGCTGGACATGGCTCCACTATTAAGCCAGAGGGGAGTAGGGTAAAGAAGAAATGAATCAATTACTGCTTAGTCAGTACAGGATTTGGTAAACAAATAATTCAAATCGCAAGGTTCATGGAAGGAAAAACAACAAGGAAAAATGTCTTGGTTGAGCTCTGTTTTTTCTATCACATTGTAGATTAAAATTATATAAACTAGAAGGCAAGGGTTAAAAGCCATGGCTACATTGAGACAAGAGATGCACTAGGCAATAACACAAAATATGGTTAAAAAGTCTTCTTTGTACTCTTTTATAAAGATACTAAGTATTACCAAATATATTGCTTGAGCAATCTCCAGAGATATTACAGTTTCAGAATAAGGTATGTGAAACGTAGAATGATTTTAGTAATTCCAAAAAAACTTAATGTTATAATAGTAAAAGAGCAATGAATATAATATTGGTTTCTTCCATTTGTCTTTTGTGTATGTGTGCACATGTGCATGTGTGCATGTGGGTGTGTGAGACTCCCTCACATCTGGCTTTACTTGCTAAATTCCCCCTCAGTGGTTCTTGCCAATTATTTTATACTTTAGCTCCAAGAGACTGGCTTTTTTGTACAAATACGAATTTAGCTTCTCAGTTAAAGCCATGAGACACTTTAAAATAGGTGCCCCATGACCTCTCGTTTGGTTGTTTTTTTTCAACTTGGCCTCAAAAACAGAATACAGAGCCAATCTTACTCTATTTGGTCACAACCACTATTGCCCTTTTAATTTCTGAGAAAGCACCATCCTCTGTCATTCCTACACCTAAGAAATTAAACCGTTGCCCTGAAAATTTACTAAGTTTGACTATTTCGTTGTTTTTAACAGAGACCATAATGAGAAGGCACTTGACTTTGAAGGTACAAACAGCCGGATTTATCCAATTTCAAATTCAAGTAAGGCCAAGCTAGATTTTCCTTCACATTTGAGTAAAACTGCCAAATGTAATAAACATTTGAAATAATCTCACTGGGGAAATGTATTTTGGGCTTGAAAATTATGCTGATTCACTGGTGTTCTGAAGGAAAATCCAAGATGAATACAACCTTTTTGGTATGTTTCTCACTACAGTAATTTTAATGACTCCAACAGTGCCAACACCATAACTGAAAGCTGCTTTAAAACATAAAATCTGGATCCTTGAGCTAGCAGAGCCATTCAGAAATAAATAAAATGTGCTTGTTTTCTCTGTCCCCCAACTCTTGGAACATAATTTTGCTTTCTGCATTTCCTGTTTTTTAGTGGTACCACTCAAAATATGTGTGCTTAATTACTCTTGTAATGCGTTAATCTGAACAATACATACCCATCGAAATGGTTTGATCCCACAGTCATGAAATACTTCATCACAAGGATTGGTTAGATATATGCACCGAAACGAGGGACCTAAGTTTTGATAGTCAATGCATATCTAATTATATATTAAATAATCCAAATTCAACAATTTCTGTATTAACTAAATTCTACAAATAAGCAAAAGCTGTCATCAGAAGGAATAAGAATTTCTCTGTGCCTGCTCTATATTGGACACAATACTGCTTGTGTTTATTTCAATCTGTTTTCTCTTATAATTGAGTCAATCTCATTTCCATAAAGAGGCTTAATGACTAAACCAAAGCCTTCCATTTAATTCTATTAAATTTGTAAGCCTTCAATGACAATAACCCTAGAAGTCAAATTACATACACTTGCCGATGTACATATTCGACATAACTCAAACATTTAACATCCTATAAATGTTCGCTTGAAGTACACTCATTACTGAATTGATCAATGAGTTCATCTAAAATTTAACATCCTGTCTGTATTAGAATACAGGCTAGGGCTGCGAAGCCATTTCAACTGAAAATTAGGTCTTGAAATCAGGGGAACTAAACAAATCTGCAAAAGAGTAAGTTTCTAGTTGACTGGTAAACATAATGAATGGCTGGAGCATCTTAACATGAACCAACCCCCACCCATAATCTGATATTAAAACATACATCAGGAACCAATTTTCATGCACCTGGACAAGGGAATATAGAAGGGAAATGAGCCCCTTAGTTCAGATTCCAGGTCTGGCTTGGTCCTGGGATCAGTAACAGACACTGCCTCATTGCCATGGAGTCAAGCTGATTCTCAGGGACACCTGTTTTCTGGTCTTACATCTAGTTTTGCTAGCCCCAGGAATATATATAGTAGGCCCAGGAGCATAAAACACAGAAGGAAAATCACTCCCTTAATTCCTCTCTATATATGGAAAGGCTTACTACTTGTCAAGGGATTTCTACTTGTCTACACATTTTAGCCACTCCAACCCCCAGCTAAGCATTGTTGTGGACTCTGGAAAGGGAAAACGTGTTTTGATGAAAGGTACGTAATTAGGTAGGTAATATTGCTGCTGCTTGGAATATTCCAAGACCCAAAGTTGTTAAATTCTGAACTTTTATTATCCTGTTTCTAACATCTGGTATTACCCCTCTATTAAAACAGCTACTAGGATGCCAATGATATTTTCAAATTTAAGCCTCTTGATTTTTTTTATGGTTACTTATTTCAAGTAATTTTGAAATATTTACTACGAATAGCTTTACACGATTAAGTTTTGACAAACTCTCGCAGGCTCATGTGCAATTTTCTCATTATTGGTAAAGAAACGAGAATAAAGGGAAGAGCAAAGTTCTCTATGCACACTGAATAGTAATTTCCTTACAGTTCTGGAAAGGCTTCAGTTATATCATGGACAAAAGTAAATATGTTATGAAATAATAGCTAATTATGATTCTCTGTGCCACAGATGGTTCCTCACTGCTACTTGAGCCTACATCAAGTCTGTCCCCCATGGCAACAAGCAAAAAAAAGAGGGGAGGTTCGGTGCAAGAATCCTAAGATTAATCATGGAAAGCAAATTGCTATCTCTGTAGCAATAATGTGGAGGTGTTGTTTCTTTTTTTTAATGGTCAAAGGGGGGAAAGAAATGGCAAAAATGTGAAACTGAATTTAAAAGATATTGATGGGTATAGAAGCAGAAATGCAAAAAGAGAGAAAAAAGAAAATGAGATAAAATGAGAAAGCTCTTCTGAGCCATCAGCATTTTTCATCATCTCAAGAAACAGTCCTTCAGAAACGTAGAGGCAATTTGCTTGCAAGAGCAGATAACGAAGAGCTACATCAGAAATTTGGGATAAAGGACGGAGTGCATAGAAATTCATGGTTTCTAGCTTCACTATTCTGCAATCATTTTTCTTAGCCCTAGGTCAGTGGTTTTCAACCCTGGCTAACCACTTGCCTTATCCATGGAGATATAGGAAAAATTCACGCACAGACCCTACCCTCAGATATTCTGACCTAATTGGTTTAGTGTAGCACCGAGAATGATATTTTAAAGAAGATCTCCAGGTGATTCTGTAACAGGTAGCTAAGGTTGAGAGCTTTTGTCCAGCTAGAGTTTATGGGCTGGCAAAGTTTTTCTGCAAACAGACAAACAAAATAACTTAGGCTGCAACTGCTTTAGGGCAGACCCTAGTCATCTCTCAGCAAGATGATTGCAAAAACTTGAGAACAGTTAGTTTTTCTAATTACCCACACCAGTAGGCAACTTCCTTTGGTGATATTTGCTTCTTCCTTAGGCCACTATCAAGTCCTATTTTCTCTTTGACAAAGGTTAACAAAATCGAACACAGTATTTCCATAGCTTAAGTGCCATGGTTTTGTGCAAGGGAGGGGTGGTCTTTTCTCTTTGATTGCCTTGGCTCCTTGATGAAGCTTGGTGTGGTGTTGCACTTTTTGGTCTCAGCCATAAAAGTTGCTGAAATAATCTGGATACACTCAGCCCTACTCGAGAGTGGGCACCACACTTTAAACGAGATGACAACAAAATGGGGTGTCTACTCGAAGGACAATGATCAACATGGTAAAGCGACTCCAAACCATAACCAATCAGGAGTGATGGGAAGAACTGAAAAATTTATCCAGGAGAAGACTCAGATTCCTTTCCTGGGATAGAATGATTTGTAATCCTTTTTCCCTTAATGAACTCCAAGATTATCAGTCAGGTATCTTTTCTCCTTATCAAAAACAATTTCCTTTTCCTCAGTAGGAAATACTTATTTAAGGACCCTTTTTCTTAATAGGGAGTGCTTACAAAGTGTACCACATTTTACCATCTATTGCCCTGCCCATAATGAAGAAAGACCCAACAATATTCAATTCTTTGATTCCCCTGGAAAACCTTTCCTAGAAAGGAGTTCACATTGATATTTACCAGTTTGCTGGAATAATGGCCAACTGAATGGCAGGCTGCATGTTTGTTTGTTTGTTTTTAACATCAATTACCTAAATAAAATGCCAGAAGGCCCTAATTTCTGAGTAGGGGCACCTGGCACCTGGCCTAATTTAAATGACTTTTTCCCACTCATACTTATTTTCAAAATACGTTGTTCTATTTTTTTAAGTATGTTGCTGCAAATTGTGTGTGTGCAAGTCACCCATTTTTTTTAATTAGCACACCATAACAGTGATCATAAACCAAATGAAGGTGCTGATCCTTTACCAATACTCACTCCTACACCAGCTGGCATTTATCTTCTCAAAAGAAGTTCAGTATATTCCATTTCCTTCCCATGTCCGTATAACAGTTTTAGAAAGCAGCCATTTACTTTATTAAAAACCCACCTCTGCCTCAGGTCCTGATAAGGTAGTCTGTTGATGTAAATGAGGTTAATTAAAACCCTCCATTATTAAATTCTCTTTCCTTAATGCACACATTTGAAAAACGAAAACCTTTTTCCTATCGTTTATAATATTTCATAACACCGCATTAATAAAACGACAGACTTCATGAAGCTTGCAATAAATTCAGATCTTTCGTTTGGTCAAAAAAGAATAAAATCCTTGCATTTTTTAGACAACCAGACAGTTGAAATGGCCTGCTGGAAATGCTGATAGTGACAAGGGTTTGAGGTTTGAGACTTATGCTGACAATGATTTATTGTAAGAGGAAATGGGCTACCTGGTTTACCAAGTGAATGAACCCTATGTGGTCTGACTTACTATTCTCCTACTTCTCTTTCCCATCTTGGCCTCTGAAAAATTAGGATAGAGCATGGTTTCCACCATGTCTTCCAAGAGTCTGTCTACACACCTGGCTTTGAACTAAATTAGGGAACAGGGAGAGGAACAGTGGACACAAGTAAGTGGATTATATGCAATTTGAGGCAGAGATTTCTGGAGCCATGGTTATAGCTACCTTCAAGACTAGCTAGGAAGAGTTTTGGCCAGCAATTTTCTCATCTTTTTTTCATCGGATTCTTTCTCTAAAATACCTGAATTCAAAACAAAGATAAAAATATTCAAAAATTAAGTGGGTCTCCTGTAATATGAAACTAGATCCACTGATAAGCATGAAATCCTAACCCTGGTACTGTCCATGTAGGCTTCTGCCCATATTTAAGTGTTAAAATAAAAAAACAAACAAACTTGGAACTATGTTCCTTATTGAAGTATAGTCGACATTGTTTACAAATTTGCCTGAAAAAAGTTCCATTTCTCACTCTATTCACTGCATGCTTGTAAGAAAAAGGCAAGCAGGAATCTGTATGTAAGGAGGGGTTAAATTATGCTTGTCGGATATATAGTATTTAAAGATGCAGACTGAAATATTTGCCTTAATTGTTCTAAGGATAAGAAATAAAACTCTATTCTTTACCTCCTAGAGTTGACCTGACTGAGGGAGAAATGGCATTCCTTTCTAAAGGAGTAAATGTGAATAAATAAACGTTAAATTGAGTTGTAGAAAAGGCCTTGTTTCCCACAGTTGCAAAGCCAGACAGACCATTAGATCCTATGCTAAATAAAATAATAACGCAAATGACATTGTATATGAAACTGTTTGATGGATCTTGGATTTCATACTAAAAATGCTCGCTTCAAATGATTAATTAGAAAGAGACATATTTTCACAGAAGGTTCATTTGTCCTTTGAAATGATGTATTCCCCATCAAGAACACTCTTTCCTTCATCACAGAATCCACAATGCTAATACATATACAGCATTATCTTCTTTTTATAGCTGATGAAAAGGGGAATAGTCAAAACGTGCACAGTTGGAAGACTCACCGAGGTGTACAAATATCCCTCGCTGTTCATTGCCAAGTACAGCTTGGTTTGAACGCCTTGAATGGCCACCACTCGCAGACCCACAGGGATGAGGTTAAACAGAGCTGCAATGAAAAAGAATGTGAAAATCCATACCTATATACGCACACACACATACACAGAAGTACAGACAGGTTGGGCCTCGTTCTTCATGTTGTGTGTATTTGATTCCTGGTTGCGGTCTCTTCATGTTGTGTATATTTGATTCCTGGTTGCGGTCACATAACTGGAGCCATAACTACATCTTCTCGGACACCCTGGAGGAAATGGAAGACTTTGGTCACAATCCCCTAGTTTGTATTCAGGGTTGGAAGTGGGAATTCTTGACGTTGCTGGAGAGATCCAGTTCCAGGAATTGGTCTCTACATGAAAAAGCTTCATCCTTCAAAAAACCAAGACTTTAAACTGCTCCCCGCACCCCCACCCCCACCTACGTAACTGCTGCAATTCACAGTTATAGTTCAGGCCTACCAGTTGGGGAGAGATTCCCAGACTCTTAGAAGAGATACAAGTCCAACTCCCTCATTTAAATTACCTGTATTATTTCCAATGCAATAACCTGAAAATAAATCCAGGCCTTGGGAAAAAAAGTCCTTTTGTAGCCTTACGTTCCCAAAGAAGTATTTCATAAAGGGCCTACATTTTCCAAGACAGACTTGAGAGGGGTCCTGGCTTTCAGACTCCAGGAGCAAAGGTTACAGGAAGGAAAATCATGAACTGGGGAGAGGTTTATTTTTATTTGCGCAAGAGTTGCAAGTGGGCAAGGATTTGGTGCCAGGGAGGCCTTCATTCCCATTTGAAGGTTTGACTGTGTGAAACTTACACCCAGGCTCTCCTCACAATCACACACCACTCACTGGAGAAAACCAGTGGGCGTCCTCCCCCTGCCAGCTGTCGACTCCCTCCCACACCACGAATAAAAATAAAATGGTACATTTTTTAAAATGTAGTGCTTGCCACACACATCTTTTGAAAATAGCCTGCGCACCTTTCTTTCAGGAGCCATAGACCAATGTTGATGATTTCTGCCTTGGTGCTTAAGCTTGCTGAGGATGATAAATTGGTCTGCTATCGTTTCTGTGAACGAGAATGTCAAGGAGTCACCCCATGGGTAAGAACAGTTCTTCTGGAATCTCTAGTCTCTGTGCATATGTATTTGACTGCAGTAGGTAGGACAATGTGGATGAGTGATATTAATAAGAACAAAGCAGTCATTGGTGAGCCCACAATGGCTCATTCCCTTAAAATCGGGGTGCTACCAAAGAGGAGCTAGGACATATTGTACAGTTCAAAATACAAGTGTTCCTGCCACATGCCATGGAAAACATTTCATTAGAGACTCATCATATTAAAAGCTGTGCCCTTCTGTTATGTGAGGTAAAGGAAAGTAATGGCACAGATTGCCAGCCACGATCTCGTGTTATATTTGACAAAATAACGCACAGGAAAGAAGTCTGATATTTTCTGAGTGTCTCATAGACATGTCATATCTCTTTCGGTTGAGGATGCCTTGCCCAAAGCAGCTGCTCAACATGCATTTGTAGATTGAGAGCAATCGGTGTGGTGAAATATGATAACATCATATTCTTGGGAAATGAATGGATCACGATCCCATTATATAAAAGGTCATAGTTTAGAAATTCTGAGAGCTAAAAAAGCAAAGCCAAACAAAACCAAAACCTCTGTACCAGCTTGGTTTAAGAGCCATACCACTATATAATACCAGTCACCAGTCACCAAAACACTGGCATATGCCCGAATCCTAGTTTAGTCCGAGTAATAGATGACAACGAATGAGAAATGAAATTCAGAACTATTTCTAGAAACTAATTTTAAAAATAATATCCCAATTCTTTACTAACTTGGGGGGTTGGGCAGCAGAGACAGGTTTGATTTCACCTTGTGCTCCTATCTACTCTATTTTGGGTTTTAATGAGCAGTGAAATGTTGAAATTTCAAAACAGGAGACAACAGAATGAGCAAGATAACCAAAGGATGTCTGTAACCCATGCCTGAGATTAGCTATTCCTGAATAATGGTATTGACTATATAGTAGAACAGAAATTGTTCCCCCTCTACCATTAATTACTATGAAGCCAGATTCAAAATGACAAAACACCACTGCAAAACAAAACCTTGAGGAGAGCAGAAGTAGAGAGTGGCTAATCATACAAGTCAAATATTTTCCTGTCTTTAGGCATTCAAGACAGATCATACACTGGGCTGCTTTTAAAGTCTATCTAAAGGGGCAGTCCTTCCCAATAAAAATGCAAAGAAATTATATCAGGGGTGAGCTTGGACAGAATCAATGTCTTCCTATATGGCTCTGTTTCTCTAAAACTAGAGTACTTCTTCATAACCTTAAGAAACTATCTCGATCATGTTCTAAATATGGGAAGAAGACAATGGATTTCACTTGTGTACATAAAACACAAATAACTAAAATCACTTTTTCCCTTTCAATTTTGAAGGCACTGTGAATAAAGGAGAGTGTTTTTGTTTTTTGTGTGTTATCTGTTCCATCTACATAAAAACAACTTGCTTCTGCCTTGAAGGGACCGTTTTCTCAGGGCCAGGTAAACAGTTGGCAGTCAGTATTTGCCAAATATGACACCATGCTTCTTCCTCAGTTGGGCCAAGGTCAATTTCTCAAAGGAAGTAAATAAAAGTACATTTCTTAATGCAGATGAAAAACATGGGACATGTTGGACAGGGAATGTTGTTGCAGGTTTGAAAAAAGGGAAAAATTTTTTTAAAAAATCGCCTTCACTGTACCTAAAGCAGAATATCATAAAACTCCTACAATAAAATGTCTATCATCTTTTCCTTTTCAGGGGAAATATATAATTTATAATGACTGATTTGCTCAGGATGAGATATTACTGGGCTGACAGTTAACATTGTAATAAATCTACATAAGATAAGCTGAAGAGCATAATATCAAGCATATGTTTTTGGAAATTGATATACCTGGCTTGAACTAATTTGTTTTATCATGATCTTGCCTGCCTTGTAAGAATACAAATAACATAAAACCATTCAAGTTGAACTGAGTGAGAAAAAAAATTAATGAGAAATAAGAAACAGTAATAAAAATAGTAAAAATACACATGGACGACCAGGAATACATATTAGGGAAATAGTATATAAATTAAAGGGTGATCACTGAAAACAAAACTTGCATGCCTGTGCCACTCGTTTGAAGTAAAATGAATTAAATAATGCCAAAGAAACTGCTTGGCTCTCGAAAAAAAGACAAAAACATTTTGATGACTAGACTTCCATTTTGATAGGTTATTTTAATTATTAAGCGCTCTTGTTTCATGATGGCTACGCCACACAGTATCCTCCTTGGGAAGCTAAGCTTGTTCCTGTGCCTCTGGCCACACTCGGCATCTGGGGTAGGGTCCAGTCCCATGCACTCGCCATTTCTTTTGAGATAGCTCCCGGGTGTACTCATTATGTTATGGCAATCGAGAAATTAGTATAGAGAACACCATGCCATATCAAGTTAGAGTGAGATGGTGACCTGAGGCAGAAACTATGCATGTATAGGAATTGAAGAGCAAAACCGACTATTGGCTATGAAGCGCCATAGTAAGACATGGAGGCTTGCTTGACATATGCACGCATCCTACACCAACAGTATACAGTGAGATCTTGAAGATGAGTTTGGCCTATCGCAGTTTACAAGGCACACGGAGTGAATCATCTAATTTATTTTCTTTTTCCTTTTCAGGGAAACACATGTGCACAGTGGACCCAAAATATATTCCCCTCTGATCTGGACCGAGAAAAGATGTTAAAATTTGGATGGGGTGAAACAGGGTGGGGGCTCAGCAGCAGGAGCGGCAGCCAAGAATCTCCCTTCAGTAATGCCCATCAGACCCATTCCAATGAGGCCCTTTGGAAAACAGAGCAGCTTACGTCCCGTAATTCCTTCTTGAAACACCGAAATGTGGACGATTTAGGGGAAAGTTTTATTGCTGACCGTCATATACTAATTTCTATTGTAGGATTACAGTAAAATGCTCCAGTTCCACTTGCCAAGGTTGTTCCAATTATGCAAGAGTATGTGTAAAAGAACCTCAAGAAAACTCATTGCAGAACTTTACTATCACAGCATTAACATAGCCTTTTGCAAAACAGTGAAGAGCCGGTCACTATAGATGTTTTTATCCTAGGTCCCAACAGAGCTTTCTTCAAGGGTAATTGAAGGTGACTTCTTCTTGAGGTCATAGCTTGGCCATCAGCCCAGGAAGCATTCCTAAAAAGTGTGAAACCCTTTAACACTTAACATCAGGACCCTTGCCTGTAGCTTAGCTGTCTATAGCCAGGCATCTCTAAAAAAGTTTCAGAGCACTCTCCTTAGCATTTAGACCTGTTTTCCTTGGCTGTTTTCTCAGTCAACAATGGGGACCTTTCTGGGGAAATAGGCAGAATCTGGGCAAAATGCAGTACAACTTGGGAAAAATATAGACTGAATTGTGGGAACTAAGTGTTTTAGTCTCATGGAACATTTAGTAGGGTTGCAGAAATCTGTAAAATGCAAGAAAATACCCATGCTCTGTCATCAAAGAGAGGGTTTTACTACTCGTGAGTTTATGTTTTTATTACTCCAAATAAACATAAACAAAGCATATGTAAGGAAAGGTTATGTAACATCTCGGAATCACCAGACTTCAATAATAAGTAGAAATAAAATTGACTTCATTTTTATGAGTTTCCTTTATAGGTTCACCATTACGGTCTCCTAATCAAAGCAGTTTGGTCTCTACTTAAACCATGGTTAAAAGGAGAACACTCAATGAAATCCCTTTACCTACTTGCAGAGATATCTCAATGTTAAAATCCCAATTAGTCTCAGAGTTATGGGATAGCAACTGGGGAAGAGAAGTGAAAGCCTGGAATGACGAATTCTTGTGCGGCAAACCACTCCTCTGTCTTGGGACGAGATGGGTTCTTACGAGGGGAAATAATGTGCTATTTCAGGATCAGGGTGTAGGTGAATAAATTTTGAGTGGGGAAAAAAGTAATAAATTCCAAAGGACAGCCATAAATCTATCTCGATTACCATGGAGATGACATTTGAATTGTTCCTCAGATGGTGTCAACAATATTTGCTAGAGTTCAGTATTTTAGATATTTTCATGTTCATTGGCCTTTGGTATAACCTACACAAACAGTATTACACAGCGTGGCTTGATTTTGCACCCACTTCAGAACTTCACCAGGGTAGTTTATTATAAATAAATAAGTAAATAAGTAAGTAAAAAGAACACGACGCCAACAACACACTGGGCTATCCTATTTATTGTACAGGGACTTACTGTAAGTGCTGTCCTCGTCTTTGGTGCCATCGATAGTTCCATCTGCCTGCAGCTGCAAGTGGAAGCCCTGCCGGCTATAGAGTTTGGTGACGATACCCTTCAGCTGAGGCTCTGCAAAGAAAACAAGGGTGTGAATCAATTGATGAGCTGCGCGTATGCAGGTGAAGAGTCTCAGAATTCCAAATTCCAATTGCATCAACAACTCATAGTGGAATAAGGTCAAACCAGACTGTTGGAAAGAGTCCTCTGGAGGAAGGAAAGCAAACGTGCAAAACTCCAAGTTTTCAGAATCAATCTCCAAACTGAGGAAATGTTGCTTTCTGCCTGGCAACAGAGCTGAAGTCCTAAAGCTTCTGGCAGTGTCTACCGTTTCTGATGGGGTGTCCTTTGGCTTACAGAGAGGTACTCTGTTTCATTGAGCATTCAGAATGGGTTGGCAAATGGCATAGTCTGCCTTTTCATAATGTGCCACTTTTCACGTGGAAGGAAAAGGAGATAATTTAAGAGTTGGTTGTCAACCTAGTACCAAGAACCCACTGCCAAAGATTTCCTTTGGAACTATGACAACTCGAATAGGCTCCTCCATTCCAAGAAGATTGAAAATCCATATATAACCTGGAGCTCCATCAAAGGACTTGATTTAGAAAATTGAGCCTTCGAGACAAAAAAAAGAGGGCGACAAAATCAAATATCCATCGCAACACAGTAGAATATTAACCTTAGGGAAAATGGGTGCAAAAAGGGCAGAGATTTTGTTGGCAGGGAGGAAAGAAAATTAGTTCATACTCATCTTCGAACTTAACATCAGAAATCTGAAATGTGATTATGCGAAATACGTATCCTTAATTTAAATGATTTTCAATTACGAAGCCCCAAAGATTAATACGGTCTCTAATGCATAACACCAGTAACAGCCAACCTATCCGAAATTTTCTTTTATTGAATATAGACATCTGCGCTGAAACAGTATTCATGTGATTATTCTGGCCACATAATCATGTCTTTCACGATTTTGAAAAACAAGCCTCATTGACAGCTAATGCATTAAAACTTTGTGCAAGCCAAAAAATGCATACCTGCATTTCTAGTCCAGGGTGTGTAGAACACAGAGTGAACTAACAAGATCCACTTCCCATAAGTACATTTATCAAGGTAATGGCAAGAAAACAGTGCAAAGGATTCACTAGGTTAAGAAAGGCCAAAAATAAGCTGCATATTTCCTGGAAGGTCGACTTTGATGCAACCTTGACACCTAGAGTTGTATGAATTTCACCCCCCCACCCCACCCCCCCCCCGCCCCAATGAGGGACTATGGCGCTACTTTATCAATGGGTAGGTTCAAAGGAATCCACAATCCGGGTTTGAGTTAAAGTTTCCTGTTCAGTCCTGCATTTGATTATAGCAAGTAACCGCAGTTCGACTTAGTCTAACCAGATCACTAAGCCCTTGGTCACAAGGCTCTAGGACCTCCCCTCCCCACCCCCAAACACACACACACACACAACTTCAAAGCTGCACCACAAGTCTGTCCTGATAAGCTTAAAAGTGATCCAAGAAATGGAATGCCTGGACAGCTGAAGCCCACGTTTCCCCCCTGGGGATGGAAGCTGGAGGGGAAGGGTCAGACAAGCAGGCTACCCCAAGGCAAGAGAGGGATTCCCCAAGTTCTCCAGGGGGCAGTGGTGTCTGCCCGGCTCTGCACCTGCAACCTCCACGCCATGCACGACAGCCATGTCTGGGGCACGTCCGCCCGGCGCCCTCGGGGCAAGCACACGTGTGGCCCGCCCGAAGCTGCGGACGCGCCTCCCGTACAGGATATGGCCCCCACTGCCACCCCCACCCCCACCCCGGCTCTGCGCCTGTCCCAGGGCAGTTGCAATGCAGCAACTCAGTGACTGTTCCGAAGGAGGGGAGGAAGCAATCGCCTACCTCCGCACGCACCCGGGCTAGTCGGCCTCATCCGCGCAAGATGGTCCAGCAACAAACTCACCTACGCTTACCTCCCCGCCCACCCCCCTCTCCACGCGCAAAGTCGGGGTGGGGGAAAACCAGCCCAGAGCCCCTTCGGACCTGGTCTCCTCCTGCGCCGCTTCTTGGAGCCGAAGAGTTTGACCCGGGAAAAGACATTTAACTTGTTTTTGTCGCAGCTGGTCTTGCCTTTGCTGGGGCTGCTGACACACTTGCAGGCGTTGGATTTCTCGCGCTCGCGGGCTTGTCGCTTCTGCCGGATCAGCGAGCTGGCGATTGCCGCCGCCATCGCCACGACGCCCACCACCACCACCACCACTTCTTTAGCTGCCCCTCTCCTGGCGCCGCCGCCTCCTCCCGCTCCTCCGCTCCTCGCTGCCTCGAGATCGCGCCTTCGCAACCTGGGTCTCGGGAGCCGGCGCTCGTCCGGGCGGCTCCACACTCCGGCTTCAGCCGAAGAGGGGGCTCAGCATGCCGTCCGAGCGTGCCCCGGCGGTGGTCCTGCTCCCGGGCGGGCGGTGGGCTGCCTGGGTCCGAGCCGACGCCACAGCCCCGGGCCGGGATCGCGGTGCCAAGCCGGGCGGGCGGAGGCAGAGAGCTGCGCGGCTGCGTGCGCTCAGCCCCTGCGCCCCGAGGACACTGTGCCAGTCCAAGTGGCTCGGGTCGGAGTTTCGCGGTACCCCCCGCCCGGTGGCGCTCGGAGGGGGCCGGAGGAGGGAGGCGGGCGGAGGGAGAGCGCGCCGGGGCGGGGTGGGGGGGGGAGAGGCCGCGAGCTCGGGCGGGCGGCGGGAGGGAGGGGGAGGAGGAGGGGGGGCAGGCAGCGCGCCCGGGAGCGCGCCCTCGCCCTGGCCCCTCCGAGGCTCCCACTAGTCCTGGCAACTTCTCGGCTTGACGATCGGGAAAAGTTGGCCGGTGGCCGCTTTCCCACGGGGAGCAAACAGGTAACGGCCTCGCATCCTTGCTGCTGCTGCTGCTGCGGCGGTGGCGGCGGCGGCTGCTGCTCAGGGCGCGTCACAGTTGCAGCACAGGAATCCGGTCCCCACAGGCACCCTCCCGAAGAGCGAGGAGTGCCACGGCCTCCCTCCCCGGCGGCCCCTCCCTCCCACCTCCCCCCCCTCCCCAGCGTCGCCTGAGGGCTGCTCGGGCTAACACCTGTCGGGGCTCCGGCACTGCCCCATCGCCCAGTGCCTCCTCCCTTCCTCTGCCCGAAAGGAGCTTCGGGAAGAGGCACCGGGAGGAGGTAGCTGGGTTGGAGGAGCGGGGTTTGCTCGGTGACGGGGGGGGGGGGGGGTGGGGGGGGGGTGGGGGGGGTGGGGGGGTGGGGGGTGTTTCCTTAGTGGCTGCCTCTCAGCTGGCCAGATGGCGCCCCTGGGCTCGAGCCCCCTGGGAAATTCGGCAGTCCCCTGTACCCGGGCTGGGGACTTTGCAAGCTGTCCCTGCCCACACCCCCTCACCCACCCCAGCTCGGATGAGGCCTTTGGCACAGCGACACTTGTGGCCATCCAGGAGGGGAAGCCAGGGCTCCCAGACGGGCTCAGCCCCCGCGCCGGCGGCAGCAGCAGGCACTGCAGAGCTGTGCTCGCGCCCCACGCTGCCACCCAGTGGTTTTGCTGACTTTTCATTTCACGCCAGGTCGTGCGGCCCGAAACCCCGCTTCTCCTCGGCGCCCCCTCAACTCTCCTTTCCGGTTTGGGGACTATAAGCAGTATTTGGGAAATGCAGATCTGAGCCTCCTTACTTAAGTTCTGGCCCATCTCCAATCTCCTAACTTTTTTTTTCCTGCTCTTCAACCTCGGACAGCTCCCCGCTTCCCCAGTTGAGAAATTGAGGCAGGCTTTTTTTTTTTCCCCCCCCCCCCCCCGCTGGCATCAACGCTGTTCACTGGTTCTGTCCTCTCTCACTTCTATATTCTAATCTGCAGGAGAAGAAAGAACGCGTTTTTGAGGTAAAAAGCTCAATAAAGAGGACCGGTCCATCTGCATCTCTACCTTCAATGAGACTCAATTGTTTTAGTATTTTATGTGATTTCTGAGGCCAAGAAGGAAGCCCCAATTTTGGGATCTGGAGAAGGGCTGCTCTATTTTGGAGCTGCCAGTACGTTCTTTAGTGGACCTACCCACTCACCCCCACCTTTCAGATCTTTTCAGAACCGATGGAGATGCAAAACCAGAGGCTTAGCCTGCCCCAGACTCCAAGCCCTTTCTTGCCTGAGCTCCAAAGGAGGAAGAAGCTCTTTCTTTCGCTTCTTAGCCCATCAGAGTGGAATCACCTGACCCTTCTGTAGATTTTGTTGCCTCACGGGGAAAGCTGCTGCCACCTCCCCTTCCACTTGTCCCAGACCTTGAAATATCTCTCGCCCCTGCAGGAGCACTGTTGTGCGCCTGCAAGGCAGCCTGGGATGCAGGTTGCAGGAGCTGAGATGGACAGATTCAGGAGAATGATGCTACCTGGTCTGAAACTCCCTGCAGATTAGCCTACTCCTTTGTGCTCTGGGCTTTTCCAATAGAAAAGGGAGGACAAGGGAGAAGACTTCAAGTCAGCTCAAGTCTCTGCTGGTCTGCTCCCACTGGACCTCAAACTCCTTGAAAACAGCAACTGGGTCTTGGCCACTACTATATTCCTAGCACCTGGCACAGTTCCTGGCATGTAGTAGATGCTCAATAAAAGCCTGCTGAAAATAACTGATGAATGAATGACGGATTTCTATCGTTTCCGGAAGACAAAAGCTTTCCCTGTGCAACATGTGTGCAATCGCTAGTCAAAATCCAGGCTGCGTGGAGGGAAATAATCTCACCAAAAGAGGGGTCAGGAGCAGCTCTGTCCAGGGCTAAATATTGGGGGTGATCACTGCTCACTCTGCATACTTTTTGACCATCCCCTGAGCACGAACCCCAGTGGCCTCTTAGGAACCTGAACCAAATCAGACATGAGGAAGCTAAAGGAGGACTAAAATCTGAATAAGAGTAGGGCTGGAACTTGGGAACAATGAGGGGAGCACACTGAGAAAATGAGGAGGGCTTCCCTGTCATTTTTCCTCCACTTTCTATGCAGGCAAGCTCTCACCCTTTGCTTGTACAAACGCCCTGCATAAGGTATTTTTCCAGATGCCTGCGGAATTCCTGGCATGGCCACTCTGAGGTGCCTACCGGAGGTAAACAGAGAAAAGCGCAGCAGCATATGCTGAGGACGGGGCCGCTTATCATTACAAGTTTGCAAGCACAGACATCGGCATAGTGTCCAAACCCTGCCCATCCTTGCCCAGCTTTGGGGGAAATTAGGGAATTAAACTCTATGCCATCATGAGCTTATGGAATGACTGGACCAAGGGGGACAACAGATGACTCTGTACACACTTTTCTTGCTCTCACCGCTTTCTCCCTAATTAAATGCTATAATCGTGGAAAAATGAGGAATATATAGGGAACCACATATATATGCTTCCAGCCCCTCTGCCACATGTGTCCATGAGTCCATAAAGGACCTCTGACCTTTCTACAGAGCCCTCTTTATTCTTCCGTCTCTGTGCCCAGGAGAAGAAATGAACCCAGGGGTTAGTGAGACTGGAGATGGAGGCCTCCAAGAAGAGAACTCCAGCAGGCCTGTGACTAAAGGGTCCACATGCAGGAAGGCCACTTGGAGCCTGGCTCCAAATCCGATTGCCCTGTTCCCCTTAACCACGAAGAAGGTGGATGCATGGACCCCTCTGTAACTCCTGCTTATTTTATAGGTGTTTCAGAACTCAGAGAAGAGAGAGCATGAATGTCCCTCTCAAGTGCCCAAAGGGGGAAGCCTTTGCAAGGGTTCCTGAGGCTTGCAGCCTGCCCTGGGGAAGCATATCGGCCTTTGCTCTCTGCCTCACTGCCACCCCACACCAGTACCATGGCATTTGCGTGGGTGGAAGAAGAAAGAACTTTTCTTTTAACCCCTATTTCCAAAGTCCCTCCTGCTGCTTTGCTCCCTGCAGTTCCCACTGTCCCCTGGCAATGGAACATCTTGGCTCTTCTCCAGATCCCTGAGAGTTTCAGCTATTTCACCCCAGTGCCCCTCACTCTTCCTCGCTGCATTGAACCACTCTCCCCTTCTCCTCCTGGACCTCCTGTTCCCATTGCACCCAGCACCATGCTCTCTCCTTGACTGTGTTAAGGAAGAAAGCCTTCTTAGCATCTTTCCCCAGCTCAACTTCCAAAAGAGTCCTGGGCTGGGAGGGCAGGAGACATACATATGTTTTCATCCTGTCTCTGCCACAAACCAGCCGTGTGGCTAGGGGTATGCCGGTTCTCCTCTCAGGGCCTCCGTTTTCCGATCTTTAAAATAATGCTTTAGGGAAGGGGATGTGACTCAAACAGTTGGGCACCTGCCTACCACATGGGAGGTCCCGGGTTTGGCACCTGGTGCCTCCTAAAGAAGATGAGAAAGACAGCGAGCTGATGTGATGGTCTGGTGTGGCAAGCTGACGCAACAAGATGATTCAGCGAGAGGACGCAATGAAGAGATGCAATGAGAGAACAACAAGCAGGAGTGGAGGAGGCTCAATCCACTGGGTGCCTCCCTCCCACATGGGAAGTCTGGGCTCAGTTCCTGGTGCTTCCTAAAAAGAAGATGAACAGAGAACACACAGCAAACAAACACAGAGAGCTAACAGTGAGTACAAGCAATAGGGTGGGGGGGGGGAATAAATAAATAAAATAAATCTTAAAAAAAATAATGCTTTAGACTGGATCAGTGCCTTTCACATTTTTCTGCAGAGCCCTAGGAGCAGAGAGAGTGACCTCAGTGCCCTCCCCCTGCTCAACCTTAGTGCCTCCACCTTCATCTATTTTATAGACTGGGGTTCTTTGTGTGATTCTGTATATAAAAAAAAATTTTTTTAAGATCCCACTACCCAGAACAAGATGTTTGAAAACCTCTAGGTCCGTAAAACCCTTGTGGTTCTGAGAATGGTTTTGCATTCCCCTCTGCTCCTCCTACTCGCCCCTTTCCCTTCCCAGCCCACCAGAACAGACAACTCTAAACTGGATTCTAAAGAAAAATGCAGAAGTTCCTTTGGCCTCACTCCAAGTGGTTTCACCTGAGACCCAAGCTCGAGGAACCTCTTCAGAGAGAGTGATGTGAGTTATCAGAGCAGAGAACTCTGCTCGTTCTGGGCTGATCTCCTTTGGCAGGCCTCAGATGAGCTGTAAGGAAGCTGGGGGGACTTGCTTTCAAGAGGCACCTCCAGGGGAGAGAGAGAAACCCAGCAGATGTGACAGTGATGAGGAAAAATGAGGCCATTCAGACAGCCTCATCAGGAGGGGCCTCAGTCAGGAGCTTTTAAGCAGGAAAACATCGGCCGCCTCTTAGAAACCCTGAAAACAAGAGATTTCAAACATCTTTCCTTCATGAAGAGAAATGTAATCAGAGCCACTTGCCAGTTTGCTCTGGGTCTCTGCTAACACTACATCAAAACATCTGAGTGGTCAGTTACCAGGTGAGGACTGATGGTAAGCTCAAGAGGGCAGGGGCCATGTGACAAGGTCCAGTAACACTGCGAAAGGAGATAGGGTATTTGAGATATCGGGCAGCAGATACCACCTTTCCTGGTCTATCTAATTATGTTCAAAAGCTCTGAAAAACGACTGGATAGAAAATACAAATGAGGAGATTAGAGAGAAGCCATTAGCAAAGGCTGTTGCCACTTACCTCCAAGCAGGAAGAAAAATGCAATTTAAAAGAAATCTCATCAGTGTCACACGGGCGTTCCAGGGATAGAAAGAGTGACTACTGTCTTCTGTAACATGACCTGACACATTTATTATCTGACAAAGACCCTCTGCTACTCCGATCAACCTAAGGTTGCCAGACCAATTTTTGAGAAATTGATTGGTGCTCCTGATCTGAATTCAGAATGAGAAAGCCTTGGGACCTTGGACTGGGATGTCACTAGGGTGGCGTCTCCGCCATCATTATGTCCACCCTCCAAGATCATTCTCTAAATACGTAAGCTAAAGAAAATTTTATGCCACTTCTGATTTATATTTCAAATCAACTGGGAAAACACTAATGATGCTCCTTAAGAAGAAAAATTCTATCACCACCAAAAAAATTTCATTGTCCAGTCATAATTTATGACCATTAAAACCATAAAGCACCCTGATGGTATTAATCCTATCTATGAAATCAGTTCTTGGTCATTTATAAGCCATGGCAGCTGCAACATTGAATGTTCAAGGCCTCTGATTCCCTGCTTGGTCATTTAATCAAGAAAACCCAGAGATAACTATGGGCTTGCTGGGGTGGAAATTTCTCTCTTGATCATAGGAAGAACACACAAGAAAATGAGCTTAAGCTTCAGTATGTGGGGATTTAGGTTCTCTAGGAGGAAGAACTTCTTTGCAGTAAGCGTTGTTAAATACCAAATTTGGTCACTGATTCTCCTTCTACAGAAGAGCTTGGTGAATACAAGAGAAACTTAACCTATCCAGGTGTGCACAGGGCTCTCATTCTGCCATAAATACTACACTATTGTTTACATACCCAGTGGTCTGCAAGAAAGAAGTCCTCATGGGAAAAAAGGCAGTAACGCCCTTATTGAGAAAGTTTCTCTTGTTCAGCATGTCGGAAATACTTTGTAGATACAATACACTTATTCTTAACCAAGTGCATTGCTTCAGGTGGCAACATAGCCTCCAGAGACAGTGGAAGTACCAGCTTCTCTAAGTGTCAGTCAATTTTATCCAATAACATTTGGAGGTATTGATGGAAGGGTTGCTATTTTATTAACTGACTTGTGGCTAGCAAACATAAATGAGGGGTTTCTCCCATGCCCATCAACCAATGAATGGATGAACAAAATGTGGTACATACATACGATGGAACGTTATACTGCAGTAAGAAGAAATGAAATTGGAATACATAACATGAATGAATATTGAAGACATTATGTTATGTGAAATAAGTCAGACACAAAAGGACAAATATTGCATGGTCTCACTAAAATGAACTAAATATGAAGAATAAATGCATGGAGTTAAAATTTAGAGTATAGGTTATTAGGAGATAAGAGGAGGGCTGTGAAGGACTACTTAAGGATGCTTAATGCATATAGAAGTTGTAATGAACTTGACTGTAAAAGCGTGCAAATGGATAGAGCTGATGGTAACACATTATAGTGAGAAGAATTAACACAGCTGGTCTATAAATGAGATTGTGGCTGAAAAGGGTGTTCTAGGGATGTAAATGCTAATTGACGGAAAGCTAGAGAATAATCTAGGGACTGAATAGCACAGTGATCCCAGAGGTGGATGAGAATTGTGTTTACTAGTACAGATACAAGAATTCCTTCTATGAACTAGAATGGATGTACATTACAATCACTATTGCATGTTGGTGGGAATGTGGAGAAGCATGGGAAAATTACAATTAATGTAACCTATGGACTATAGTTACCAGCAATACTGTAAAATAGTTGCATCAATGCCAAAGATGTACTGTGTTAATAATAGGGGAGTATGGAAAAAAACATATGACATAAATGTACACTATAGGCCAGTTAGTGGTAATAGTCTGATGATATTATCTCATAATCTATCATAAATGTTCCACAGCAATCTAGTATGTTGGTGGAGGGGTGTTGTATGGGAATTCCATACATGTGCGTGATTGTTTTGTAAGCTCACAACCTCATTAATAAAAATATATTTTTAAAAACATAAATGAGTGGTTTCTGTGATGAAACATATATGGGGGAGCAGAAAGGTACAAGACTCAGAGGCAAAATTTCTATAACACTGGGTTCATTTCTTGCCCAGAGAACTAAGTAATCTAAAATGTAAAACTAGGGGCAAGTTGATGGGGGATTTGAGGTAGAGGCCAACAATCTGTAAATTTTCTGGATTTAAGCCTATTCAGTGAATAGGGTTTAAGGACAAAAGTGACCTAAACTCAGGATTTGTGGAAGGGAATGCAGTGTTTGCAAATGATGTCAAGTCCATTATTAGCATATGGGGGTGGTATTTGCAACCGCCTTAAGGAACACTGGGTTGATTTCACATTTGCCAATGGCACCAATTTCCTCTCGGAACATTTCTGTTTTTCAAAGGAGCAGTGAGAGCATCGCTCACTGCGAACACCTCAAGCTTAAGTGTCTTAACACAACCCTTTTCAGACGCTGAACAGGATTTAGGCAAGAAGATCTGCTGAATTCACAAGGAAGGGTATTCTTCAGATTCTAGAAGGGAATGAAGGATGGGTCCATGTTCCACCTGAGAACTGAGGGGATGCCCCACATTGTTTTTAAACTCTCCACCTTGCTTTAGCTTTGTTGCGCAAAACTAGGGTTTCCAATGGTGACGATGCGCAATAAATTCTGTAGTTACAAATGGACAAGCAACTTGCTAAATGCTATAACATGATCTCCTTCGAACTTCGCAATTACCATTGTGCCCATTTTACAGGTGGGTAAAGTGAGGTCTACGAAGACTAAGCGAAATACCTAGAGTTTCCTAGCTAGTAAACAAGTGGCAGTGCCACAGTTTAAGGATCTTCAGCCAGTGTACAAGGCGAGACTTTTAAATATTACGTCTTTCCTCCTTGGCACTGAGTCTGAAATTTGAGTCACTAAATAGTTGTAACCTGGATATGACTGTCTCTTAAGCTTGGGAGAAGGTGACAATAGCATGGTTGTCAACTTCTGTTTTTCCTTTCTTTACCCACAGTGATTTATGAAACAAGAAATGATATGACCCATGTATAGTGACAAGCATAGCTCATAACATTTTCAACAATAAGATCTTAGAGCAGCATTTAATAAAAACACTGCTACCTTTCTCACTAAATGAAATAATTATAAATCACTGTGTAACGTCATTCTGGGTTCCCCAGCCTGGGGAATAGAATGACATTGGGACTACCTGACTCAGATAATCAGGGAGTGCTCTAAGACCTATAGGTCCCCTCTCTGGAGCCTTTCTCTCACTCCTTAGCAGAGACAAGAAGTTAAAGCTCTCCCAAATCTCTCAGTTCTTTTCAGAGAGGGAAAGCTGGCTTTCCACACTGTAAGCTTTTCTGTGCCATCTGCTTTCCGCTACAGGAAGCCAAAAGAGAGAAAAATATTACACGAGGCAAATTCGCTTCCATGGTCTGAAGCCCCTGACTATCCTTTTGCAATCAGGGATTTCTCCAGTATCCATTTGAACTAATTTGCTCTAACTTTTCCCTTCTGACGACCAGCGAAAAGTATAATTCAACTGAAGGAACTTATTTATTAACTTCTCCTGCCACCACTGAAGGCCTCAAGCAGGTTTAGAAATTGATCTCATTTCAAAGATACCAGATCTGAAATGAGAGAAGTGCCCTTTGTTTATTCGTCCATTCAATTGTTCATCTCTTTGTTCATTCATTCATGCATTTATTCTAAGTTACCTGAAAACTATTTGCCAAATACCAAGCTGTGACCCAAAGAACACCAAGGAAATAACAGCTATAATTTATTGAGCACTATGTCTCAGGTACTATTCAAAGTATACTTTACTGTTGTATACTCATTTAATACTGACAACAACAACCTGAGGCAGTTCTCCCCATTTTACAGATGAAGAAAGTGAGGCAAAGAAAGGTTAAATACTGGTTCATTCAAGTTGAAAGAAGTAGAGCCAGGATTCAAATCCATACAATCTGACTTCAGATCCCATGTTCCCAAAACTACCTTACAGCTTCTCCAATCAATAATAAACTGCCACTGGCCTCGAGTGGATGAGAAAGAAGGAAATAACTACAACACAAAAGTGATAAGCATAGTAAGAGTGGCATCCAAGGACTAACTTGTTGGGGGAGGCCCCCCCCCCCCCAGGCACGGCGAATTCTGTGAGCAGGATGGCAGAGACTGGGCACGGCTTCAGAAAAAAACAACTCACTGAAGATGAATTTTGGAGAATGGGGAGGAGCTAGCAAAGTGGGGAAAGAAACTGTGCAATGTTAGACCTCAAACCTGGGTCTGTACTGACTACTGGTGCTGAATTCTTCTCCACAGGCCACATTCCTAGCCCTAAGCCATCAAGATTTACAAATTCCTAGATTTTATGGCCCCGCCCTTTATTTAGTTAAAGATTAATTTTTAAAATTTTATTTCTCCCCCCTGCCCCCCATTGTCTGCTCTCTGTGTCCATTCGCTGTGTGTTGTTCTATGTATGCTTGCATTCTTGTCAGTGGCACCAAGAATCTGTCTCTTTTTTTTTTGGGTCATCATGCTATGTCAGCTCTCCATGTGCGCAGCACCACTCCTGGGCAGGCTGCGCTTTCTTCAAGCAGGGTGGCATTCCTTACAGGGCACAATCCTTGCACGTGGGGCTCCCCTACATGGGGGACACCACATGCATGGCACAGCACTCCTTGCGTGCATCAGCACTGTGCATGAGCCAGCTCATACATGGGCCAGGAGGCCCTGGGCTTGAACCCTGGACCTCCCATATGGTAGGTGGACACACAATCAGTTGAGCCAAATCCACATCCCCCCTGCACTTTAAATTACTGGGCAATAAGTTGGTCTCTCAAGGAGTCTACTTTTCTGGGAAGTCTTCATTACTGGTATGGTCAAAAAATGTTACAGGAATTGGGAGAAATCAAATGTACTCCATGGAAATTCTGATTGCCATTTGTCAGGTTGCTTTTTTTTCTTGCTTGCAAAACCATTATCTTCTTTTGCTGACTGATAGTGTTCAGCACATATTGTCAACGGTGATGTTCAAATGTACATTAGCTTATCAACCTATGACTGCCATCGGCAGAGGGCTTAGTAGAAGTAATCCTTTTGGAAATATGCCAATCAAAAGGAAAATTACTTGGCCTGCATACCAGTGAGTTAGCCATTCTCCTCCTGCAATAGTTGGGGTGAGCTCAGAGACCAACAATTCACATGTGGGCAGTTATTAAACAATTTATGATGATGATGATAAAACTTTAAGCTAACAAGTGAATTAAAGATTATGGATTAATGAAAGCCCAAGCCAGGTAATCCTAGTAATTCCTCCAAGTAGATTTCAACGTTCTTATTGGAGAGGGGGAACTAGCATTTGGTTGGTATTTGAACACATTGAAAACATATTAAAAATCTTCCTACTCACTGTATTCCTCTTCCTGTCCCTAAAATATCAGGGCCTGTTTCTCTGTCAGAATCTTGGTGTCTTCTGATTGGAAGGGAAAAAAATACTTAAAAGAACTATTAAGGGAAACATTACCCATCTCACTACAAAAGAACCAAGATGACATAGTATGTGTGCACGTCTGTGTTTGTGTGTGTGTGTGTGTGTATACCCCAAGCAAGCCTCAGGCAATACTGTAAAAAAAAATTGAGCACCTCAGCAGGGATGCTCACTGTCCTTACAAGACCCCACAGGGGACAAGGCTTTGGGTTCCAGATTCTCCTGATTCCTCTCCTTCATTAAAATGGCCCTTACCTGTATCTCTGGGTCACTGCTTTCATTAAGTCAGCTAGTTAATCGAATATCTCATCAGAGAGGGGTTAATGGGTACTGATAGGTCCTAATCACACTGTCCCCTTCCCCTCAGGAT
Source organism: Dasypus novemcinctus (assembly GCF_030445035.2). Taxonomy (NCBI): domain Eukaryota; kingdom Metazoa; phylum Chordata; class Mammalia; order Cingulata; family Dasypodidae; genus Dasypus; species Dasypus novemcinctus. The sequence goes on from NC_080704.1 coordinate 160,114,538, forward strand.
GGTTTCAACAGGGATTTGATGGAGACAATGTTATACTTCAAGAGAGCCCACCTTTACTCAGGACATTGTAAATGACAGCATGGGTTGATGTGGTAGCTTCAGGGAAGGGATAGCCCTGGAGCATCCTTCAATCTAAAAGTCCCCTGCCGATGACTACCAAGTACCAGCTGAAGATGTAACTAGAAAAAGACCTTGAATAAAGAGGTCAACTCAGACCAGCAGAATATCTCAGCCTACATGTAATATCAGGTGTTAAAAACTGCTTTTTGACTTTGGATAAAAGGGGGAAATGGAAGGGAAATGGAAAGTGAGTCTATATGGCTATGAGTCTCCAAAAAAGAGTGGGGAGGTCATCAGAGGGGTGATGCTTATGCACGCCTCAGCAGGGTACCAGAGACAGCCAAGGTAGATGGAAACCCAGGTGCTGGTTCTCCTAAGGGCTGCAGTGACCCACAGGTTCAATAGTCATGGCAGATGGCTCTGGAGTTCAGGGCCATGTCAGTTGGCCCCACTTTGGAGTTTGTGTTCCTGAGTGTGATGGAGTTGGACTCAGATATGACCTTTCTACACATGCGTCTTCTGTTACTTTTACCGGGCCTGTGCTTGGCACTGGAGTTTGTGTATACTCAGGAGACCTGAATCTCGGACTGTCCATGTGATGGCCAGGTCCTGGACCTCAGCAGACTTGTAGCTCCTACCCTCTGGTTTCTTGGACTTACCCTGACCAGCTGACAGGGAGATGAAGAGGGTCATCCACCACACCATGGAGCCAAGAGTGCCTACAGCTGCAAGCAGGAGAATTGCATCCATCATCCATGTGGAATCTAAGCTCCCTCTTGATGTAGAGGGTGACTGGACATAACCATCCCAGGGTCCACAGAATAGAGGAATAGAGTACGGATTAGAGTGGACTTACTGGTGTTATGCTGGGGAAATACTGTAATTGATAAGGGAAGAAATTGTAGTAGTGATATAGGGAGGGTGGCCACAGTGGCTGCTGATTGTAGGGAGATGGAAGAAGAGATATGGTGTGGGGGCATTTTCAGGATTTGGAGTTGACCTAGGTGGATTGGGGGAGAGTATGGACTACAATGTGGACCACTGTCCATGTGGTGCAGCAGTGCTCCAGTATGTATTCGCCAGGTGCAGTGGATGTGCCGCAATGATGGAAGAGGTTGTTGATGGGGGTTGGGTGGGGCGTATATGAGGACCTCATATTTCTTAATGCAACACTTAAAAGGAAATAAAGAATTAAAAAATATATAGACATAGCTTAATTTATATTAAATTTAAAAATATTTAAAATTTTAATTTTTCATAATTAAATATTAAAAAACATTTAAAATTCCCTTCAAAAAATAAAAAAAATAAAAGTCCCTTAGGAGTTCACATGACTGGTTCTATGAATGTGCATGCATGTGAGTGTACACATACGATGGCTCTGGAATTAATATACCAAAAAATAAATACATCAGCTCCTGCACAATCTTTCTTACCCATCAGAGCCAAACCTATTGAAAAAAGGCTTCACCAGCAAGCCCCACTTCTTTGCCCACAGTGTATGTGTGTATAAATATATGCGTATATATATGTGTGTGTGTGTGTGTATATATATATATATATATATACACAACCACTTCTTGTATCCCAATACTTTCTGGGTTCAATTTTCTTCTTGCTGAAGCACAGTCTTTAATAGTTATTTTGGCAGAGCTCTAAGAAGAGTAAATTTGTATAATTTTCATAGGTCTGAAAATACATGTATTTTGCCCTTATTCTCAAATAGGAATTCATTTTGGCACAGAATTTTATATTCCTCCAGCACTGTCAAGTTATTACTACAATGTCTTATGGCCTCTATTGTTGCTGATGTGAAGAATGCTGTTGGTCTAATTGTCATCATTGTATAGGTAAGCTGTCTACTCCCTTGAGAAGGTTTTTTTCCCCTTTTTTTATTATACAACTTGTGGGTTTTCAGAACAATCATGCATAAAATATAGAATTCCCATATACCATCCTATTATTAACACCTTGCATTGGTGTGGAACATTTGTTACATGAAGTGATAGCACATTTTCATAATTGTACTGTTAATTATAGTCAATGATTTAACTTAGGGTTCACTGTTTCTGTAGTATAGTTCCATGGATTTAAAAAAAAAATTATCCTGTTACCATATATATCACTTAACATTTCCCCTTTTGATGACATTTCACTGCTGTCAATTGCATTCACAACGTTGAGCTACTACCATCACCATCTATCACCTAAACATTTCCGGTGTTCCCAATAAAAATCCTGTATACAGGATTGTGGGAGGATGGCATTGGACTAACAGACAGAGCTCACTGCTCTCACCAAAACAACAGAGAAAGAGCCCAAAGCTGACTGAAGGATCTGTTTTGGGGGTCAATAGACCAGGAGAGTGTTACACAACTCCCAGGAGGGTGAGGGACACAGAAGCAAAGAAGCCAGAACAACAAATGTGAGTTACCAAGCCCCTGCAAATGGAAATCCAAGTTTCCCAAAACCATTTGTTGAAGAGACTATTATTTCCCAAATGAGTGCTCTTTGCCACCTTGTCAAAAATCAGTTTGCCATAAATAAGAGAATTGATGGTTGAGCCCTCCATTCAATTCCATTGGTCTATTTTTCTGTCCTTATGCCAGTACCATGCTGTTTTGTCTATTGTAACTTTGTAATTGAGTTTTAACATCAGAAAGTGTGAGTCCTCAAACTTTTATTCTATTTTTAAAATTCACTTTTAGCTATTCAGTGTCCCTTGTGCTTCCATATAAATCTTATGATTGGCTCCTCCATATTCCTTTATAAGGCTTTGAAGTTTTTAAATATTTTCTTTAAAATTCTGGGACTTGTCTACCTGTGGATTTGTTATTATGTATTCTGTTGGGAACAGAGTGTGCTTCTTGAATTGTTCAATTGTTTTCCTCAATTTGATAATCTAGACATCAAAACTCTTCAACTATTGCATCTCCTTAAATCTCTCTTCTTCTGAAATGTCTATTAGATGTATATTAGGTCTTGTTCTCTCCTTTATTACTCTTGACTTCTCTTTCTCAGTACTGTCTCTTCATCTTTCTGTGCAGAATCTGGGCACTTTAATGATCTCTTTGGCTGGGTTTTCTCTGTTGGTTGTCTTCATTTTTATTTCATTGATATACAGATATACATAGTATATATTTCTTATATTATGTTCTCTTATATGATATATAATAAAAGGTTATATTTTTTATATTATCAGGTAATATACTTACTATTTTTAGAATGTTCTTGGTCTTTTCAAATATGTCTGCTATTTTTTCTCATTGTGTCCTGTTCATACCTCATGAATTCTGTTCCTTCCTTTATTCCATTGAGCATTTGAAGATATTTACATTAAAATGTCACATTGTTGGAGTATGAACTACCTTGTTTATTGTCACAGCTGACACTCCTAGTAGTGGCTTATTTCCCTGCTTGCTCAAAAAATTTGACTCTTGGCACATCCTCTGCAGCAGAGTTGTTTTCTGTAGAAATCCTACATGAACCTCAGAGAGTAAGTTATCTGTCTCTATAGTTTTGCATCTTTCTCTGCCAGCATTTTATGGATTTCATTGGTTCCTGATCAGTTTTTATTTTAAATTCCCAGCTTGCTAGTACAAATTAAAAGATAGGGGTCCAACTTCTTACACATTTAGCCAAGAATAGGACCCTCACCTATATTCCATGTCTCAAGGCCTTGGGCCGCGATTTGTCAGGAACTGGACAGGACTTCTTGGCTCCTTGCTTTATGTGGGAAGTTCAGGATTCTACATCAGGGCTGTGGTTTCAGCTCAAGCCCCAGGGTATATACCCAATTCTGATCCTCCTGTTGGTCATTTAGCTTTAACTGTTGCACTTTGCTCTAGCTTTGAATTACCTCTTTGTTTTATCATCTGGAGAGTTTCTTTTTTTTGTTTGTTTGTTTTTGAATTCTGTTGTGCATTGTTGAAGACTTAAGGTAATATTTTATCCACTATTTCTATATGTTTGTAGAAGAACACGGGCTTCTACAATAGTTTAGTTCACCAAATTGACTAGAAGACTCCATTCATTCTTTACCTCCACCATACCGCCAAAATCACTTTTACTAAGATCGCTAATAATTTTCATATTTTTATATCCAGTGATATATCTCAGTCATTACTTTACAAAACCCTTCTGCAGTATTTGACACTATTGATAATTTTCTCCTTGACACATCGATCTTCCATTGGCTTCTCTCCTGGTTTACCTCCTTCTTATCTGTCTGCTTCTTCTTGGATTCCTTTTCCTCTTCCTGACTACTTCAGTTCCTTGAGATTCTGTCCTATATCCTCTAAGTTTCTTCCTCAGTCTTCTCTTTCTAGATGTTATTTGAGCATCTACTATGCTATCAGGCTGAACTGTGGGTATTCAGTAGTGAACAAGGCAGATGTGATCTTGCTTTTGTGGAAGTTACAGTCTACTGAAGAATCAGATATTAAACAATCAACATATATATGTGGTTATAAATTCTAATCCTTATTATAAAAGAAAGTACAGAATGCTGCATAAAAGTAATACGGAGAAAGCCATCTGAGATTGGGAGGTCAGGAAAGGCCTCTACAAGAAAGTAACATTTTGCTGACTCTTGAAAAATGAGAAGGACGCAACCACATGAATAGTGTGGGGAAGAACTGCTATTTTATACTGTGACAACTTCAAAAAGCTCAATTACCTTCATGAGTTTAGGTAATTCTTCTAAGCCCCAAATATGGATAGTGCTATCCTGATGTCTCTCAGGGGCCTTGATCTCAACAAACCCAAACTGAACTCATCTCCCCAAACTGGTGCCTTTTCTCTTCTTTCATGTGGCTCTTAAGGGTGTTACCATTCACCAACTAAGCCAAGCCAGAGACCTGGGCATTATCCTGGACTCTTCTCTCTCCGTCCCACCCCAAATCCAAGGGGTAACCAAGTACCACAGGTTCTACTTTCTTAATATCTCTTTTTAAATCCTATCGTTAAGACTCGCACCCATTCCTATTTCATTTCTTACCTGATTTTCACCGTAGCATCCTAACTGCTTTCTCTGCCTCATATCTGCCTGGGATCAAACTACTGTTCTCACTGCTATGATTCTATCCTACAAATCCGATCATACTATACCCCCGTTAAAATTTTTTCAGTAGCTCTCCACTGCAACTAATCACAAAACCCTCCATTCTCAGGCTTTATGCTTCCATGTCACCCTCATCTCTTGCCACTCTTTCTGAAACACTGAATTTCAGACCTACCAAAGTTCTTACGGTTCCCCCAAAACAACCCTTCCTTGCCCTTAACTACTCCAACTGTGATGCCTTTAAGAATTCTGTTCTTTATAACTTCACATGCCCTCCCGCCCAGCCAATTGCTATCCATTTTTCACTTACTTCTCTCAGGCACCATCTGCTCTGGGAAACCTTCCTTGACAACCCCATATAAAGTCACAGTTTCCTTTTGTCTACTCCATAGCACCCTATACATATAGCTATTATGACATTTATAACAGTAGTCTCTATCTGCTTCTCTGTTGTATCTGTCAAACAGAGAGGCCCCTGAGGCAGGGACTGGGACCTCATCCCTGGGTCCGCATATCTACACAGAAGAGAGGCTCTATAAATGATAGCTTCATGGATAAATGAATTAGCTAATTCTTCCTTTCTCACTTTGGAAAAACAGACAGTAGGCATGTATAGAAATAAATGCAGGACAGGTCCATTTTGACGATGATGCACAATCAATGTTAGAGTATGTAGGATTTAGGCCAGGTTCTAATCACAAACAGCAATATTCAGTCACTGAACTATAAGCAGGGGACTACTGGCTTCCTGTGAAAGGGAAAATTGTATCTGGTTAGTAATTAGCTTGGCCCATACTTTAGCCAAATTCTGGTACTGAAATAATTCTTTACATATATCCAGCATTTTAAGGTTTGGCAGAGCTCATTTATAACCATTGTCTCATTTGATCTTCATGAGAACTGGTGAGGCCAGAGTCGGTTTCAGTTGACTCTGCTGTATAAACAAGAAACCTGTGTCCTACCAAGAGGTCATGGTTTGCTCAACATCACACAACTAGTTTATGTATTAATCAGTTTAGAGATGGTAGTGGCTTACTCAAAGGTGTTCAAGAAAATAAGATTGAATTAAAAAGAGAACACTGGAATGAAGGAAGAAGAGTCAGATCATAGAAGAGGCCAGTAGCAGATCAAAGCCAAGGTTTTTGACACTTAGTCCCTTTCAGCTCCAGTAGGCTGCCTCAAAATGTCTTTGAACCACTGAGTGGCCATCAACTGGAGATTTGCTTACATTTTAAAAAAGCAGTGACAATTGGGCCCTCAAAAAACAAGATGTCCAGTATCTATTAAAATAATCTCCTATCAGATGTAAGCACTGAAATTGAAATCCAAACTTGAATTACTGCAATTATCTTGCTTGGAGTAGACACCTAATCAACCAACAGACAGAGTCAAGGTGAAATGAGCAGAGACCACAAAAGGAAATTGGTCCATGAGGGGGCAGGGGCCTGGCTGTGTCTTTTTTCAAACTATATAGATATATATATAAAAGAATTAATTAGATCAAGAGTGACTCAGTTTCTGGAGTAAACTAATTAAATTTAGATCATATCACATTTTGCAGACATCTGCCACTCCTGGATTTTGATGAGCATTTAAACAATAATGTGGCTTTACTTGGACCCAATGTTTCAGCGAGAATCACAGCTACCATTTTCCTAAGTGGTTTGCTGAAATTGAAAATGATAATACCTATAAAACCTCTCCAGTGCTGACATTTCCAAGTGTCTCTTCTAGCATAAACAAAATTAGAAAATGGAAAACGTAACCTTTCTCACCCTGTTCCCCACCCCCACCACCACACACAAGGGTATAAAATGTTGAAAGGCAGTCTATATTCCCAAAATCATTACTGAAGAGAATGAGTAATAACAATGACAAGAGTGACAATAGCAGCTATCATTTTTTGAGCATTTACCCTAGACCAGATGTTTCACATACGTGAATTCATCCAAGTCTCATCACTTCCTGATGAGGTGGGAAATGTTATTATCTCCAAGCCGAAGATGAGGCACAGAGAAGGTTAAATAATTTGCCTAAGGCCCCACAGCTAATGAGTGGAGGAACTACAGATAAGCAAATAATCCTAATTCACAGTTATCTGGAGAGAGAGATGGATTATATGTGTAATGGTTGGTTCCTCACCTTGGCTTGGGCTCCCTCTCGCTTTGTTTCTGCTGATTTCATTGCCAGTTAGTATTCCAGTAGTAGGAGCTCAGGGAAGGGAAAGACACCACTTATATTACAGAAAGTTCTATCAATTTGTTCAAGAAATGAGAACACGTGTCTCCTCAATTTCGTTTTCCCTTTTCGACTGATTGTGGTAATTTCTCTATTGCAGTTTGTAGCTCTGAAATCCCTTCTTCCCCTGTATGCAGTTGACCCTGGAGATGCAGATCAATGTCAGGGATCAGGACCTCATTTGCATATTCTGTTGATTAGCAGGGCCCCTTGCTAATCCAGGTCAAGCTCTCCCATCCACTACCAGGACTAATGGCCCAAACTGGCAATAGACACAGGATTCACGAATGCTAGGAACTGATCTGAGCAGGTTATCAAACACTTAAGTTCTGTTTGGTAATAGCTTACTTAAACCTCGAGAGGAAGAAAAAAAAAGGTCAGGAGAAAAATAAGATGAATTTTTTTTAGGAAATCAGATAAGGAGAAGGAAAAGGTGAGATTCACTGCTGTCAGGAAGTGCTGCAATAATAATGATAAAGATGATGGTGATGATGATGCGATACAACCTAAAATGATACATTTCTCCTGGGCATTCAGGAGTTGAGCATCCTGACTAAAAGTTAAACTACCATTTCTTAAAAGTCTTCTCCATAAAAAAAAGGCTCACCTGTGCCAGGCGGTTTGAGAGGTGCCTCTGTAGGTGTTATTTGATCCAATTTGCACAACAATCCTATGAGATAGCTGGTATTTTGCTAGTAAGGAAGGGGGATTATAAATGGAGAGTACCTACTATCCAGGATATTCACTCTTGAGAAAATAAAAATCATCCCAATGAGTTGTTGTGGTTTTTTTTAGGATTTATTTTCTCTATTTATTTCTCACCTCCCCCTAGTTGTTTGCACTCGCTGTCTGCTCAGCTTCTTTTTTTTTTTTTAAGGAGGCACTGGGAAGCAAACCCAGAACCTCCCATGCAGGAGGGAGGTGCCCAATTGCCTGAGCCACCTCCACTCCCTGCTTGCTGCTTGTTGTGTCTCTCATTGTGTGTCCTCACTGTGTCTCTTCATTGCATCATCTCGCTGAATCATCTTGCTGCATCAGCTCGCCATGCCAGCCCATCACATCAGCTCGTGGCCTTGCTCGTCTTCTTTAGGAGACCCTGGGAACCAAACCTGGGACCTCCCATGCCCTCATGTGGTAGGTGGGCACCCAACTGCTTGAACCATATCCACTTCACAGCCCAGTGAGTTTTTAATTTTTGGAAGTAGTCAAGGGCTATTTATCATTAAGTCTGCTGAAGAAGATGGGGAATATAAGTTTTTTATTACAAATGAAGTATAGGAAAAATTGAGCATGGCTGTTTTGTGATAAGGTGCATTCTCTTACATGGCTTATAATGGGCACGAAAGTTTGCTGACACCGATTTGTGTAAGACAATTTGAAAGATAATTTCCCAAAGCAATTAAAACAGAGACAGTATTGCTGGAATAAGTATTTGGTTTCTAGGATGAAAACTTTGAAGGACATTCAGATCTGTAATTTTTGGTATCCATGATAAAAAATCAGTATCATTCTTCATTTTTTGGAGTGTAATATTTAAAAGCTAAACTTCCTATTATTTCCATGAAACTTTTTCTTTGTAACTGTTTAGAAAAAGCAAACAGCCCAATGAAAAGAGGCTACAAGGAAACAGATTAAGGCCCCAAAATGGATGGAAGTGGTCACATGGGGGTGCACATGGATCTATGTAAACACTTGTCAAATGTTGTAGAACGGACTTCTTATATTTTGTGGATGACCAAATCATACCATCATGGAACACTTGGTCAAAGCTCACACACAAAGACAACAGAGAGTACACCCTGGACAGAGTCTTAGTAGTGGCTCAAAAGGTGGAAGTTAGTGAAGGATACTTACAAGATTTAAGGGGTTGGATTTAATCAGAAGGTGGTTTTAGGAAAGAAGTCTGTAAGTATGGCCCTACAAAGTCCTGTCAATTAGGTGATTTGCTGAATAGTCAGAGTCTTATCTTTGGGACATGAACGATGTGGAGTTACTGGTAAAAAACAAACCAACAAAACAGTCTGAGCTCAAAACAAGAACACACTAAGAAACTGTCACATACCAGAAGAGATTAAGGAGACATGATGAGTACAAACAATGGGGCATCCTGGATGCAATCCTGGAATAGGATGGAAAAACTGGTGAAATCAGAATGAAGTCTGGAATTTAGCTGATGGTAATATACTAATTGTGGTTTCTTAGTTTTGACAATGGTTGCATATAATGGCAGATGTGAACATGAGAGGAAACTCTTTGCAACTTTTCTGTGACTATAACATTATTTGAAAATGATAAGTTGATTAAAAGCAGTTTGAGCTTTGTCTTGCACATCATGGTTTGCTTCATTTCTCACCTTACTTTGGAAAACATCTCAGAGGCCACCTAGTCCAAACAGATATTTTAACTAATTTTTAACAATGGGGAAATTAAGTAACAGGGGTTAGAAACAAGGTACCTAAAATAAAATGTATTTTCCATTCATTCTTCTTTACTTGTTTTATAATTTCCTGCATTAAAGGTACCATCTTGAGTACAGAAATGATGCTATACAAATGGGGCAATGAGAAGACAAATGCTGAGTTCATTGGGAGAGATGTGTACACTCCTAATAGAAAAGCAGGAAAATAAAGACCAGAGTGAAGTCCAACATATGGTTAGTTACTAAGGGATACAGCTCCTTGGATCTAACCACCAGGGAGTGAGAGGTTGAAACCATTAACAACAGATACTGGATGTCTCATTGAATCAGAAACTGCACGCTGCTCTTCTGAAGCAATCCTGGGAAGTTTCTGAGCCTCACAACTGCCAAAATCAGGCATTTGGAATTTCAAGTCTTTACCTCTCCAGAAGAGCTGGCTGCAGATGCTGTTGTGATTGCGGCAAAGGAATGCCATTTAGGGCAAAGAGTATTGATAATATAATGGCTTATTTTCTAACTCAGAATACTTGGCACACATTTCCACTGGTATTTACTTTCATGCACTCAGGAAGCCTCAAATTCCCTTTTCTCCCCTACAAAAATATTGATATTGGTAATGGACAAAATATGACTTTGCATTTGTGAAAGTTAAAGACTAGGCATTGTAATAAAGCAACATTGGTTGTGGGTATGTGCATTATAATTAGAAAGTGTATTTGGTTGCCTCCATGGTAAACTGTCCACTGTTCTAACTAGAGACCTGATGGAATCATGGAAATGAGAATCTCGGTTTGAGACAGTTTTCCTACTAACTAGACTGGGGACTACAAGAAAGCTCCATCTGTAACCTGGGCTTCTATTCACTCATCTACAAAATGAAGAGAGCTACATTATATGACCTCTGAGGCCTATGAACACGAAACCTCTTTGAACTTAATTAGCCCACCGCTAATCAGAAAGATGATGGTTATAAAGGTCATCATGTAGCCATGGGACTATGTGACCAACACATATTTATCTGCTCCATCAAACTGAAAAATTCATGAGGCACAGGAGGCCTGAAGCCCAGGGCAGGCTCTCTACTCAATGTAGGAGACAGTGGACCGTATGGCAGAGTGGTTTACAGCCTGGGCTTTGTGACTAGAAAACTTGAATGTGAATCTTGATTCTGTATCCTGTTAGCTGTGTGACCTTAGAATGATATTTTACCTCTCTGTTCCTCAGTTGCCTCAACTGTAAAAAAGAAATAACTCTAATATCTACCTCCTAGAGTAAACATGAGAACTAAATGGGTTAGTATTTTCAAAGAGCTGGGCACACACTCAATAAATTGTAGTTGCTTCTTTTGTTATTCCTATAGATATATGTTATTAAAGCCAGCTTTCTCTGCACACATACCTGGATAAAAATAGTCAGAAATTCCCATCTATCGTGGACCAACTGAAGTGACTCATATTCAGTTGAGAACTTTTATGGTTTCCCATCTCCTGAGCCTGCCCTGGCCTGGGCTGTCTGGCATGGAAAAGAATAATAGCTACTACTTACCTTGCACTTATGTTGGTGCTCAGCATTGGTCTTTTACAAGAACGAATCCACTTCATCACTAACTCTTACTGATGAAGTAGGTACTATTATTATTCCTAATATACAGATGATAAGTCCAAGGCACAAAGAGGTGAAGTAACTTGCCTAAGTGGCAGCTAGCATGAATCAGAGGCAGGCTTTGGGCCCAAACTCTGGCTCCAGAGTCCCTGCTTTGAACACTATGCTTTGCTGCCATAATACTAAATGTTCATATTGTTACATGCCTCCCGAGTGCTGAGCTCATCGTAAACCTTCCCTCCAATCCTCGCAACAACCCTGCAAGGTAGGTATCATTTACATCTCAATTTTTACAGATGTGGAAAGTGAGGCTCAGGAAGATCAAGAAGCTTGGCCAACAACACAGAGCTGTGGAGTACAGACTCTGCAATCTGTGTTCTGTCCATTATACCACATTGTCTCTTAGCAGGCATGAGATTCATTTTTTTTAAAGAACTCAAGAGATATCAGAGTGGGAGTTTGAGGCAAACTTTACTTAGTGTTAAATTTTAAAAGGGTTGGACTACTGCAACACCAAGTCTTCTCTTGGAAATATGCAGAGCAATCTCATTAATGAGGCCAGGAGGCAGTGGCCTTCAGAGAAGCCACCTTACCACTAGCCCAGACCCTACCGGCACCACGGAGAGCTGTTGATCCCTCCAACACAAAGATTTTCTCTTGTATAAAGGCAAAAAGTTACTGAAGCACGTAAAGAAAGCTTTCATGTGAAATTCAAATTTGCTCAACCTTCCTGAGAATGAATCTTAAGTGAACAAAATAACATTCTGACTAAAGCCCATAATCACATCACTTTCTACATGATGAAATACAATGAGATGCATGGAAGAAATAACTGTGGAACAAATTCCCCCTATTTAATTCTATGGGAGAACCATTCTCTGAGATTTGCCCTAGAATTACACAGCACAGCAAATGAGCCAATACATTCTTCATCATCTACTAGAAAATGCATCTAGTGAAAACATGGAACTAAGCTAATGATTAGTCTTTCCTTATCCTTAAATTAGTTTCTTGGAAGTATGGCCCATAAAGGATACTCCAAAAGACATTACAGTGAACAAAAAAGGGTTGGGAAGACATTTAATTTCTGTGACCTTTATGTGTTCCCACTGGATATTACTTTCATATAAATCCTTATTTCAATTTTGTGTGAAGAATATCTCCCAAATTCAACAATGTCATAACACTAAACATGAAGATGAGAAGACAGGGTAAAACTTATATTTAACAGTGACTTTTACTCACCTAATATTTTAATATTCCAAACTCTTAGTTAGCAAAAACTAAAGAAAAATACACAAATTCATACTCTGTTAAGGATCCATTTATACAGTAAAATATGATCAAATTTATACAAAACCAAAGCATTTTGTGAATCATAATCCATGATGGAATGGTTTCTTTGCTTACATTCCATTATAAGCTGATGGAGAATTTGCAGATTTCCTCTTTTGGTTCTGTGGGTGATAACCCCAGGTTATCCAAAGTTTCAGAGGGAAGTGAATCCCTCATCTAGCATTTGAATTTAGACAGAAATAAATCTCTCCCCTTCTCCCATTCCCAAATACTCCATCAACTGAGCCATAGCCCCTTGCCATGAAAGAAACTCTGATCTCGAAAATGCAGAGTGGGTTTAACGGGGCCATATGTGTAATTATGGCTTACTCAAGCTTTGGTTGCTGGATATTGTACTAACAAGGTGAGTTCCCTAACTTCAGCATCAATGGTACCCACTCAAGCACAAGTCTAAGATATGAAGGTAAATACAACTCAGGAAGTGAGAGTTAGGGGCCCCACCAATACTCTAAACTTTACAATGGTAAAGAGATAGTGGCTACCTACCCCTAGGGGAGGGAGAGGAGAGCTAGAGGGACCTGCTTCCCTAAATGTAGGTGCACAGTTTGGTGAGAGGAAGGATAAGAGCTGAGAGAAACCTCACAATTGAGTACACTGAGTTTCACCCAGTGGCCCTCTACTGCTGTTGAGGGGCCAGAGATATGAAAGAACCCCACCCCCCGACTTCCCCGCCCCACCTGCCAACTGCCAAGGCTGAAGCACACAGTGCCTGCTGAAGTATGAGATTAAGAAAGAAGAACTGAAGCAAACCACCCAGGTACTTGGAGCCAAATCCCTGCTAAAGGGAAGACTGTTAAGTCTGCTTTCATTGAAGGTGAAGTGAATATAATAAGCAGCAACAAAGCTCAGATCTAGATCAAAATAAGAGTAGATTGATCTCAACCCACACACAAATGACCTGACAGAAGAAAAGGCATTCACATTTCTGGGCATTTATATCATTTACTCAGTTTCTGATGTTTGTTTTTGCATGTGTTCTTTTTAAACTTATCATGCCCTATATTCAAACAAAAACTAGACAAAGGACTTGCAAAAAAGAAAGAAAATATGAAACATTCTCAAAAGATAAGAAAGAGTCAATAGAACCAGTCCGAGAGACAAGCCAGATGAAAGAATGGTCAGACAGGGATCATCTGACCCTGCAATATCATTTAGGACAGCTCCAAAGTCCCAAAAATGCCCCCTCATCACATCTCTTCTTCCCACTCCCTGCCCTCAGCGATTACTGTGGCCACTTTCTCCCTGCCAATGATACAATTTCTTCTATTAGAAGTCACAAAAGTTTTATAGTAGAATATCAGTAAGTCTACTCTAATCCATATTCTATTCCTCCAGCCTATGGACCCTGGAATGGTGATGTCCACTCTCCCTCTATATCAAGAGGGGGCTTAAATTCCACATGGATGATGGATGCAATTCTCCTGCTTACAGCTGTAGGCACTCTCAGTTCCCTGGTGTGGTGACTGACCATCTTCACCTCCCTGTTAGCTGACCTGTGTAAGTCCAATGAACCAGAGAGTAGGAGTTGCAACTCTGCTGAGGCTCAGGACCCAGTATGCACATGGACAGTCCAGAGATTCATATCCTGCCATAACCCACTGAATGTACTGGGGGAGAGTGTGAACTACAGAATAAACTATTACCCATGTGGTGCAGCAGTGCACCAAAATGTGCTCACCGAATGCGATGATTGTGCCACAATGATGGGGGATATTGTTGTTGTGGGAGAAGTGGGGTGGGGGGATGGAGGGTATACGGCTACCTCTTATGTTTTTTAATGTAACCTTTTTTGTGATGAATGTATCTGCAAATAAATACAATTTATAAAAATGATGGGGGTGGGGGGTAGGGGGTGGGTTGTATGGGAACCTCATGTTTTTTTTTAATAATGTAACATTCTATGTGATGTATTAACTTTAATAAAAATGTAAATACAAGAAAAATAAAGAACTATGAAAAATATTGTAGAAGATCCAGTTAAAAGGTGAACACCATGAATGAAAGGATGGAGAATTTCAGCATTGAGAAAGAACCTACAAATAGATAAAAATGGAAAAGCTAGAAATGAAATACCCAATATCAGAGATGATGAATTATTCGTAAGGGCTTATCAGGTGACTAGATATAGCAATGAAAGAAATTCGTGACCTGGATACATGTAACTAGAAAGTATTCGAAAAGTAACAGAGGTGGCTGACTTGGCCCAGTGGTTAGGGTATCCGTCTACCACATGGGAGGTCCGCGATTCAAACCCCGGGCCTCCTTGACCCATGTGCAGCTGGGCCATGTTCAGTGTTGATGCGCACAAAGAGTGCTATGCCACGCAGGGGTGTCCCCCGCGTAGGGGAGCCCCACGTGCAAGAAATGTGCCCCGGAAGGAGAGCCGCCCAGCGCGAAAGAAAGTGCAGCCTGCCTAGGAATGGTGCTGCACACACGGAGAGCTGACACAACAAGATGATGCAACAAAAAGAAACAAAGATTCCCATGCCGCTGACAAGAACAGAAGTAGACAAAGAAGAAGATACAGCAAATAGACACAGAGAACAGACAACCAGATGTGGGGGGGGGGGGGGGCGGAAGGGGAGAGAAATAAATAAATAAATCTTTTTAAAAAAAGTAATAGAAAACTAGAACAGTAAAACCTGGAACTGAGTATATGATAGCTGTGGGACAATATCAAACCATCCAACTTATATAAATAATTGGAGTCAAAGCAGAGTGAGAGTAAGAGCAAGAGAGAGAGGGAGAGAGAGAGTTGGGCAGAAGGAATAAGAGAGGGAATAATGGCGAAGAATTTTTCAAGATTTATGACAGAAAATATTTTAAATATCCAAGAAGCTGAGAGAATCACAAGCAGGATAAAACAAACAGCTAGGCACATCATAGTCAATACGATAAAAATAGAGATAAAGAGAAAAATCCTGAAAATATCCAGAGGAAACAAAAACACTACATAGAGTGGAATAATGATAAGAATGGCTTATAACTTCCTATTAGAAAGAATGGGGGGACAGAAGACAATGAAACTACATCTTTAAAGTGCTGAGGGGAAGCAGACATGGCGGAACTGATAGAGCGCCCGTCTACCATATGGAGTGTCCAGGGTTCAATCCCCAGGGCCTCCTGACCCATGTGGTGAGCTGGCCCACACACAGTGTTGCCACGCGCAAGGAGTGCCATGCTGTGCAGGCATGCCCCCACGTAGGGGTGCCCCACACGCAAGGTGAGCGCCCAAGGAGAGCCGCCCCGCATGAAAAAAGCACAGCCTGTCCTGACGCAGCAAGATGACGCAACAAAAAAGAGACGCAGTTTCCCAGTGCCACCTGACAATGCAAGTGGATGCAGAATAACACAGAGAGCAGACAACAGGGGGGAAGAGGAGAGAAATAAATACATCTTTTTTAAAAAATACAAAAAAAAAAGTGTTGAGAGGAAAATAAAACCTCCGGAACCTTAATTCCATGTTCAGCAAAAATATTCCTCCAAGTGGAGGGTGAAATAAAGAAACTTTTAGGAAAACAACTGAATTTTTCTCCAGTAGATAAATGCTACAAGACATGTGTGACTGTGTGAATTTGGTGAATTCCAGAAAAGATTATGTTCTTGAACTAATCCATTCCTGTGGGTGTGGGGCCCCTTGATTGCATTAAATTCAGTTAAGGCAGGGGTTCTTAGTTTTTTTTGTTCGATGGACCCCTTTGCCAATCAAGTGAAAACCATAGACCCCTTACTAAGTCCACACTATACTGTGTATTATTTAATAAATATATCACACCTGCACCAACACGCCCCTACAAGAGGAATGTTTTTTGAATTTCAATTCAAGCTCACTGATCCCTTGTTAAGGGACCTTTGATTAGATCAGTTTAGGGCTTTTGATTGGACTACATCAGTGAGCTGTGATCCAGGTTGGGTCTTCACCCTATTGCCTTATCTTTAAAGAACTGAAAACACCAAGAGAGAAGAAGAGGTACAGAGAAAGGGAGCTCTGCCATTTTGACCCTGCCATGTGAGAGAGAGGACTCCTGGTTTACCAACAGTTATAGGAAGATAGAGAAGCCCCGAGAGGCTCAAGGAGACGAGGTCCAGGGAGAGATGACTGATCACCCACCGCTGAGCTTGGGGAGAAAGTACGGCAACTGAGGCTGAGAGAGGAGGCCTGGGAAGAGACAAACCATATGCCTGATCTCCCACAATGAGCATGGAGGGGCGGGCATGGACCTTGGCAGTGACTGGTCACCAACTTGCCTTGCCATGTGGCAGGATGCCAAGGTCACTAGTAGTTGACCTTGGTGAGTAAACATCCTGATGGTGCCTTGATTTGGACATTTCATGGCCTCGGAACTGTAAGATTTTCCCCTAATAGAATTACCACCATGAAAGTCAACACATTTATGGTATATTGCATTGGCAGCCCTGTAGCAAACAAAGATAAAGTGCTTCAAAAAATTCTTTACACAGAATGAAGATTGTACTACATAGAAATCCAGTTCTGTGGGAAGAAATGAAAAACACCAAAAACAGTAAATATACGGTCTGTCTTTAAAAAATCATGTGTGTATGTTTATGTGTGAGTGTATACAGAAAGCAATTAAAGGCTAGTGACAGCCTAGAGCAAGGACAATAAAAATATACCATGGGGTGGTTTATAATACATACAGAATAAAATATAAGAGAAATAGAACATGAAAGTTGTGCCTGGGAAAATTGGAAGAACAATGGTATACATTTCTGAGTTGTCTGTAAAGTAATAACGTTAAGTTGTACAGGCTTCAGAGAGGAGTTAAAGATACATATTGTAACTTTGATAGGCCACTAAAAATAATACAAGAAAAAGGTAACAGAAAAAAAGTTTCGATTCACCCCAAAGACACTGAAAATAAGGAAGAGAGGGACACAGAGAAATTGGGAAAAATAGAACTCAAACACTAAACTTGAAGACTTAAATCCAAACATATTAATAATTACAATAAACTTAAATGAACTAAAAACTGATACACTAAAAACTATAAAATGTTGCTGAGAGAAATAAAGATCCAAATAAAGAATGAATTATATGACTTTCACAGCTCGGAAGACTCAAACATGTAAAGATGTCGAAGCAAAATTGCTAAGACGGCAATTGTCTTCAAATTGTTTTAGAGAATCACTATAGTTCCAATCAAAATTCCAATGGGCTTTTCTGGAGAAACTGTCAAGCTGATTCTAAAATGTATAAGATAATTACACAACTTGAAAAAAATAAGAACAAAGCTGAGTTACCCTTCTTCACTTAAAAACTTAATATACAGATATAGTAATCAAGAATCTTTTATATTGGTGAAAAGTTTAAGATATACACATCAACAGAAAAATATAGAGAGTTCAGAAACTCACATATATATGGTAAAATAATTTCAACAAGAGCACCAAAGCAATTCAATGGGGAAATGAAATTCTTCAACAAATATTACTGAAACAAGTATATAGCCATATGGAAAAAGAAAACAAGCCCCAATCCCAATGAAAATTTATTTGATAAGAATCATAAACTTGAATGTAACAGCTGAAATTATAAAGCTACTAGAAAAAGGAAGAAAATATTTTCACAAGAGTGGAGAAAGCAATGTTTTCTTAGGCAGGACATAGAAAATATTAACGATAAGAGAAAAATACTGGCAAATTGAACTTCATAAAAAAAAAAAAAAACTTCTTATAGGTATGTGACCAGAATAAAAGTTTTTAAATTTTTGTAACTGTACAACACAAAGAGTGAACCCTAATAAAAACTATGTACTGTTATTGATAGTATAATTTTAATAATAGCATTTCATTAATTGTAACAAAGCTACCACACTAATACAAAATGTTCAAAATAGGGAAAATGGTGTGCTTTGGGAGTAGGAGAAGGGCATATGGGAATGCTGTACTATCTGCATAATTTTCCTGTAAACCTACAACTTTTCTAATAAAAAAACATGAATCAAATGAGATACTACTATAGTCACATGATGATGACTAAAATGAAAATGACTGATAACCCCAAATATCTGTCATGATATGGAACAATTGGAGCTATCATACATCACTTGTGGAAATGTAAAACAGGAGAGGCATTTTGGAAAACTGTTTGGCATTAGCTTAAAAAATTAAACTTTATTCAATTCTACGCCCTACCAATATCCCTGCTAAGTGTTTTTCCAAGAGAAATTCAGGCATTTGTCCACAAAGAGACTTGTACAAAAAGTGTTTATAGCAACTTTGGTCATTGTAGCAATGGCTGGAAATACTGAGATGTCCCTGGATGCAAGAATAAAAAAACTGGCATGTTCATGAATGGAATACTACTGAGCAATAAGATGTAGAGAATTACAGATACACACTAAAACATGGATGAATCTCAAAAACATTATTCTGGTTCACGGAAACCAGAGGTAAAAAGTACACATTGTAATATTTCCATTTTTATGAAATTCCAAAACAGGAAAACAAAATTACGGTAATACAATGAATTCAGTGGTTGTTCCTTGTGGTAGGGAAGGGGGGGGGGCATTGACAAGACATTAGGGATCTTTCTGGGGTGATGGATAAAAGAGGTTACATGAATGAATGCATTTTTCAAAACTGAGCAAACTGTCTATTTATAATCTGAGTACTTTACTCGATGTAATTATGCCTAAATAACAAAAAATAACTTTTATAAAGCTATACACACTCAACTTCTTGTGTGTGGCTGTGGGAGGCTGGTGAGGAGAGGACATCAATGAAGACAAGTAAGAGAGTAATAAGGATTTCTCTAAGTGAGATATGTGCCATCTTACTGTGTCAGAATCACAAGGAGTCCTAGTTAAAATGCAGATCCTTGGGTTCCAACCAAATCAGCTGGGAATCTAAAATTGTAACAAGCTTCACAGAAGATACTGATGGCACACACTAAAGTTTGGGAACAGCTGGGTAACAGAATTTTCAGCTCAGAATATAGAGTTTTACCATAGAGAAACAGGGTAGTTAGACAACACTGGAGCTAATGCTTGAAATGTGATTTTGGATACTTTTATGAGTTAGAAACTCAGTTTTCATATGTCTAGAAGTCATGTTATTTTATTCTATTGACATAAGTTGGCACTGTAATTTTTGGTTGGATGTTAGAAACTTGGAGTATCTTACAGACACTAATTTTAACCGAGATTCTAAATCTGCTATGTCATTTACATGCATTGTCAATATGTATTTATATAAGGTTTAAGGAGAATGATACCCTAGCAAAACAATGGTTTTGATTTTAATAAGTGTATAGCATTCACAGAATTATTATTAGGAACAAAAAGACACCTGCCCCCAATTGATAGTAACCAAAGACCACCAACCTATTCAACTGGAATTTTCAAGAAATAAAGATCTTTCCATCAGAACTGTACCAATCAATATAGCACGATTTACTGAAAATCTACTGTATGTGGGATAGTATAGCACTACGTGGACTTCGTTTTGAAGGACTGGCTCCACTGTTCATTAACTGGAGAACTTGGTCATGTTGTTTAACCTCTCTGAGCCTCAGCTCCTTCCGTACTAAACTGAAGAAAACATTGGCCTACCGTTCAGGTACCTAAGCTGGAGACTGGCCCATAGTTGATGCTTAGTAAATGGTAGCTGCTATTCTTGGTCACTGGGTCTAACCACTGGGGTGAGCATTGCAGCCTCCTTTCCTTAACGAGGAGGAACAAAGAAGAAGAAGACAAAAAGAACCTGACTTCTTGTCCTTGTGTTCACCTTTCCTTGCCTTTGGAGTGTTACGAGCTATAGGACAGGATTATAATGCAATGGGGAAAGGGACCAAAAAGTCTTCTTGTGTTGATTCTAGATCTAGCCTATGCTTTATTCTATCCTACCCCTAGCAGCTAGCACAGTGCCTGGCACATAGGAGCCTCTCAATACATATTTTTTGAGTGAATGAAAGAGGGCAAAGGCATCTTCACAGCTTGTACATAACCCAGTGTAACCCACCAGGAGGCTAAGTTGAGGTTTGGGGTTAAGGCCCCAGCTGGTAATTAAGCATGTAACTTGAATGCTCTTGTTCTCAAACTATCTTGATATACTACTGCACAGAAGTGGTTAATCAAGGAGGCACGAAATTCTCAGGACCCAAATAAGAGTTTTTCCACATCAATGGAATTATTATTTTTTAGTGGCTGTTATCATTAATCCTGTGCTATTGATTAAGGGAGATAAGAACTGTTGACTATAATGAGCCTTGTCTCCTAAGAATTTATAATCTCATGGGGGTTGCAGAGCACCAAGGTCAACACAACAGGAAGGAGTTTGGGGTAAGTGCTTTATGTTGTTTTTCGTAGCAGTGAATTTGGAGAGTACTTGGTGGGGAGAAACCACTTTTGGTCGGGATTCTAGGAAAGGCATCTCAGAAGATGTGACCCAAAGCCTCACACACATTGAGTCTCTGCTCCAATTACACCTCCTCAATGAGCCCATCCCAAATCCAGTCTGCCAACATCATCCATCCTAGCCAGGACCGCTGGGGCATTTTTTGTACTTACCTCAAGTACATCTGGTTATTAGCTACCTGGGCAACCAGACTGTACCTTCCTGGAAGGCAAGGCCTAGAGGGCTCTTTCCTCTTGGCACCTTCCTTGGACTTTAGCATATCACAGAGAGGGCACTGCACAGAGTACACATTAATGAATGGGATGAGTGCCTCTAGGGACAAGGGAGGATATGGGATTGGTTGAAGTAATGTGTGTAGGGAAGGAACTGATAGGACAGGAAAGGTTTGGTAAGCTAGACTGCTGTGGGCTTTGCTTCCAGAATAAAGTCAATACGCCTCACCACCCCTGACTGGTTGGCCTTCAAAGCGAAGCCAATAAACGTTTCTGTATAGGGAAGGGACATTTGGCGATCTTACCAGGTTGCACTGTATTAGCAAGTACTAGAGCTACTACACCACCTTATTCCTACTCAACTATGCAGGGAGGCCTCCGGGAGTATTTGGTATTTGGAGAGAAATGCACACAAATGACCAAAAAGAAAGAGTCATAATAAATATTTTCACCTTTGACTCCACTGGAGCCCTTTTCTATATGCCTAAACAACCTCCCATGCTGTGATGCAAGAGAGGCTGCTGGGTCATAACTCTTAGTACTCTAAGAACAGTAAAGGATGGAGGAGGTTGGGAAAGAGACAATATTTGTTTACTACAGCCCTACAGTGAACCACACATTGAGAAGTGGCATGGGGAATGGATTAGAATTTGGGGTGCAGGAGACAAGCGTTTATCCTCTTAAAAAGTACATGACCACATCTGTTATTCACAACTCCCTTGGAGTAAGGTTTAAAAAAAACATTCTCTGCTTTAGAAGGCAGAAATATCATGTCATATCAGAGAGGAACCACTGAATAGTAAGAAATACTAAAAAGTTGCTCAGAATCTTGAACAAAATAAGTGGCTTTAAATGTAACCATTTTTAACACTTCTCACAAAAGAACTATTATATGAAAACATACGTAGGTTTTAGCAAGTCCTGATCAAAGAATACAGAAGTATTCAAGAGAATCCAGCTGTCTTGTTTTCATTCTGGTATATTTTGTTAAAAATCCAGACTTGCAAATGGATGGACTGAAGAGTAAGCTGTAAAATATCTGCATTATAAGTCTTCATTTTATTTTTTTAAAAAACCCACAGAGAGTCTCCTCCATTTCTTACATACCCCATGCAGATTTCAAGCAAGACTTGACTCACATATATATAACTTTCGGAAAACAGTTTTATTGTATAAAGCAAAACACACTTCTTTTGCCAAGCAAGCTATGCCTAGACTTTAAGCGATGCCCAGTGGCACTGCTGGAAGTAAAAGAAGAGTTACAGCATATCCATCTTTCTCCCACAGAACTGGAATCCCAAGGAGAACTCAAAGAACTCTTCCTATCCAGGAAGCACTCATGCCCTATGAATACTCTCCTTTTACAAAAGCTTAGCTGCTGGGATGAACCTCCAAGAGTATTCACCACTCCAAAGCCTTCAGTTTCTAAAGCAAATGGAAAAGGCCTACTCCTCTATGTTTTAAAGACACACAGAACTAGCCCAGTCATTTTTTATTGTTTTTGAGGGTCAGCTTAGATTGCTTAATCATTTGCCTAAAGCAAATATACTGAAGGATTTTTGAGTGTCCCTTTCTGCCATTAATATATTTATTCACTCAACGAACATCAAGGATCAACTGAGCACCAAGCCCTGGGCCAGGCAGTCAGAACTGTATATGATGACAATGCACTTTCAAGCATTGCCCCAGGTGACAGTGGCCTCAATATTTGGCACGAGTGACCCATGGAACTGCTGAAAGTACATGTCTCCTGCCCTTAAAAAATTAACTAAGGGCTTATTGATATTCAAAAAAGCAATTAATAAACATATGGCTTCTTAAGTCCCTATTGATAAAAAAACAATTAACAAATGTATTGTTTCCCATAGTCCCCGAAGAGAGAAAAAGATGTCCTTGTGTGCTCTGTATTTTGGAAATTCTAAGATGGGATGATACGTGGACTATTTGGGAGGTGTAGGCATGCTTATGGAAAAGAAGGCCAGAAAAAGAACAGAGCATGAAGAAGGCTTGAAAAGCTGAAGAAGTAGCCATGAACAAACAGAAGGCAAAACAGCAGGGACAGCCACACTTAGAGTAATAAAAGGGTGAACTAGAACAGAGGAGGTAAGAAGCAAGACTAAAAGAGCAAGTTAAAGAAATGAGGATTCCTCAACTTAAATCTGCATCCTCTGGAGGGCTTCCAGGCAGGGAAGGGTTACTGTCTGCTCCTTAGCTTCCCTGAGGACCAAATGAGAGGTCCCAGACTTTACCAGGGGATGAAGGATTTAGGATGAATGTTCTTACATTGAGAGCTGCTGAAACAAGCTCTTTAGGGAGGTATGGATGCCACGGCAAGGATGTCTCATCTGTATCCGAGGGATGAAGTGTTTTCCCATCCGAAGGCAAAAAAAAAGACAAATGACCTGACTTTTCCCGGGACTCGTCATTCTTTGCTAGCAGAATCCTGTCCTCCGGTGTTATTTGCATTGTGCTACCATGAATTCAGAGCCTCCCCTCTATCACATGAGGTACTTTTTAACATTCCTTTCAGAGAGGAGGAACTGTAGCATCTCCACTCACTGTCAGTGTGTCCCATAGTTTGTATTCATTTGTGCAAAGGGGCTCAGCTTCTGATGAACACGCACCTATTTAAAACGGACACCTCTATTTGTATCATTGCATCAATCAATCTAGAAGTGTTTTGTAAGTGTAAAGTTGGATTTTGCATCAAGTCAACCTAACCAAACAGCTTAGAGGGGAATCAGATCATTTCCAATTAATAGAGGCACATGTCGATGCATTGATTGTTTGGGGAGGATTAGCTGTGCCACAGACCTCACTCAGCAAACAATGAATGTACATGCTCTACTCAAATACTTTCAAGCAGAGAGATGACTGGCAATGATTCTGCCACCTGTACCCTAACCTGAGCTAAGGGGCATGAGGGTCTGTATTGGGGTCCTTTCAGATTTATTATAAACTCTTCCCTCACTGACTGGTGACAACTGTGTGAATAATCAGAACATGAACTGCTAAGCCAATTCCACAAATTCTGTAACATTTTCTATAACTGCTATTGGCCTTGATGCCCTAACCTTTCAAATGAGCTTTTTTCTCCTTGGCATAGGGAGGTCAATTAAAAATAACCAAAGAAGCAATGCCCATGCAACATGACAGGTCAAATGGAACTTCCATTTGTGGGTGCTCCAGGAGCACTCCAAGTAGCTCGAGAGATCCCGCAAAGTATTCAGAAGGGAAAGTCTAGCAATCCCCATTAATTACATGAGTAAACACATGCTACACAGCAGCTCCAGGACAGGCGGAAGGATTTTGAAGAGACCAAAAAAATTCACAATGAGTAATCCCTCATCTCTACGAAATGTGGTTGCAAAATAAGACATTTAGAGACGTTAGCATACTCTGGAATCCCTTCAACTTCAACGGTGAAGACAGCACAAAGGGTTTCCATGAAATTATTCGCTGGATGAGGTTACCTACCTCCTTCAGATAATGTGAAGACCAGTAGAAGAGTTTTCCAAGAAATGATGCCGTTTTCCAGTTAGACAACATGTTAGCATTCCCTATCAAACAAGTCACCAGCGGAGTGATTTCAACCCTCCATAAGAATCCCTGGCTTGCCATTTTCACAGAGGCTTTGAAACTCGCTGCTCTGGCCACCCTGTCTCTTGGGCGTTGGTTCCATTAGCTATCTGCAGCATCTCCCTTGCCGCCATGGAAGAAACGGAGCCTCTCCCAGTTTCACCGAGAATTATAGAATGCCTACCTTCCCAGACTGCCCTGAAGATACACCTAATGAGAGTCTCAGAATTAACGTGCGATTGTGTCCGCCTTTCCTTAGCTTTATGTCACCTTCTATTTCCTTCTGCTGAGCAGAAAGCAAAATACATTTAAAGCCACTTATAATTATTTCTTCTCTCTTCTTACTTTGGAAAGTCAGATTAATGTTTTGTGCTATATGCAGAGAGGAAAGGCAAACCTGGATATAGGAAATCTCGGTTGAATCAGCTAGCACCACTGTTTTCTAAACACGGGTAGGACTTTTAAGTAATACATACATGCATTCACTCCTCTAGAACAATTAGAGAACTCCTCTTAAAGAGCAACAAAAACAGCAAGGGACACCTTTTTCAAAGAGTCTATGCTCAACAGACAGATATAAGGGAGTATGGGGAAACTCAAGAGCCCGGTCCCATTCCAGAAAGAAATGATCTCAACCGAAAGATCGCTGGCATAATTCTGCTACTTTCAAAAAGCAAAAACAAAAGGCCTCAAAATTGAGGATGTACAGGGTAACCTTACGAATCTCTGTCCTTAAAGAAGAGTGCTTAAATAAATCTTACCTGAATACGACTTCCTTAACAAAGCCATGCTTCTTTAGAAGCCGGTCCTTCCCAGACAGTTGCTGTCTACATTTGGAGCAGACACAGAGAGAGGACAGCAGAGAAAGTTCAAGGCATAGCTCAAGTATTCTCCAAGGTACTGGCCAGAAACATCAAGCCCATACTCGCGATACAGAGAGATCATTAATGGGCCTTATGCCTCTCACAGATCATTAATGATTCATCATGTAGCAGTATTGTTCTGGCAATAAGCAGACCATTGCTTGGACTCAGATATCTAAGCTTCGCCCATACTATTTGCCTAAACTTATTATTTCCAAGCATAAAGCGTTATTTGGCCTTCTAGAATTACTGAAAAAAAAAAAAAGGTCTGTAACAAGATCCCTCAAGCACATTAGAGGAGCTTCTGGAGCTAGCTGCCTTATTTGGTCGATGATGTTTCCCACTGTCAGGAATCTTGTAGTCGGAAATGCTCCCCAATAGGATGTAGAAAATGTGTCTTTTATTTTGACACTAAATTATAGATGAACAGAAAATGCTACAAGCAAAAGACCCATTTAGAAGGATTACAGTTGCTCAATCCTCTGCAACACTCACTCATAAAATGTTGAAATTCTACCTGAACTTTGAGTTCTTTGCCTAAAATATTACATTCCCAACTGCAGTCCTTTGTTAAAAATTCAGAGAATCTACTAGCAGCCCATGAAAAGGCTTTCGGCTAATTATAACAAAACCAAGACAGACTATTTTAGTATTATATCACACATGTTACTGAAGCACTCAACAGTGTTAATATAGGAATCAACATTTGAAGGAAAAATGAAATCTCTAACCACATTGCCATCCTTGTTATTTTTGCTTTATGGAAGATACACTGTTTTGGTTAAAAATTCAAATGGAAATGGAAATTTAAGTTATTCCGGGAGCAACTGAATCTTTCTTATTGAACAGATTGGATTCTCCTTCTGGGTGGCTCTGGGAAAACTTCCCTTGACTCAGAGAGAAAGGAAATCTGCCTCAAGGTTTGAATATCGTCACCATCAATGAATATTGAAGAATTTCCTGACACCCACAGGGAGCTATATTTATTGAGCCCCATCACCCATACTCAGCGTTATACGAAAAGGAAGATTTTGTATGTCCAAACGCATTCCGTGAACTTACATACATTTTCCCCCCTGAAGCTTTGAATATCCAACATTGCCTTGTGCTTTGTCCCTCCAGAGTTCCTACCAAACAGAGTGTGCAGACAGCAGCTGCAAATGTTAGCCCCTCCCAAAGGGAACTAGCCTCAAGCGAAATTGGTTTCGCTGTAAAGACCTGATGTCAACAGTAGGCAGAGGATGGAGAAAATTTGTTCTACCCTGAAATCAAACACTCTTTCCCCTCCCCCACCAGCCACCCACAGCCCAGGGACTTGAACATCAGATTACCTGAGCACCCAAAAGGGCAGAAGAATGGTTTTCTCAGCATGGCCAGCTTCCCGTGCTGGCACTCCTACATGGGCCCCGGGCTTGGTTTCCTGTTCTGTTGTCCCCGTTTTGAAAGTCATAATAATTTTGGGGGGAGAGGGGGACACTGCCAATTTTTGTAGGGGGTCCTGTCCCTCAGAGAACCATTTGTTAACTAGTCTATCACATCTTGGAGTATGTGCAGATCCCCATTGGCAAACCAAAACGGCCAATGGAAGAATTTAGGATTTAGTGAACTCCTGCCCCGGGAGGAATGCCAAGTGCCTTCAAACAAAAATAGAAAATCCTAAAACAGAGATAGTTTCTCTTGGCCGAGGTAAGAACACTTAAAAAGGCATTTCCCAAGGGGCAAAAGTAAGTCATCTCAAGATAAGTGGTCTTATCAGGTCTGATCAAGAGTCTCAGTCTTCTAGATTTGCTTGGTATAAGCACCCTCCCAGGGGTTGTGCTGGTCCAGGCAATGAGGAAGTGGGGGAGCAGGGAGAGAGGGTGGGCCCTGGGATGAGAGCAACTCAATCTTTGATTTCTGCCGTCTAGACTGCACAAAATGAAAAGGCCAGGGCTGACACTGAGACAAACCACAAGGCAGGTGAATTTTATTCCTGCTAGCCTCTCTCGCCTTTCCCCAGAACTAATCCTTAGCCACTCAGGACCTTTGTGCCCAGGAATTCCAATGGAAAAGGGAATTCCTGGCAGGCTTGGCAGACCCCTCCATGTCCCCCAACCTCTCTTGCATTCCAGGACACCCTATTCTCCCATTGCTCAAGGTGGGCTGCTTTTGGTCAGGTGTGAGGAAGGAAAGCAATCTGATTAAACTAATTCACACTAATGCATAAATGAATGCCAGCTCCGGTAAAGGTGTGCTAGCTTTGTAAGGAAGCACGCTGTTTCCTAGGTGGCATACTCGTGGGTGGTATGGCAAATGGAAGGGTTTCAAGCAACAGCGAGGCACAGGGGCTGGTGGTGTTAACAAGTTCTACTTAAAGTCCTTTGGTGGTGGTATATTTCCATGCCTTCTTCATTTCTTTATTCATTACCCAAGAGTTTGCCCACCTTTAAAGAGTGGCAGGGGGAACAGATTTGTACTAGGCAGGCCCGTTGGCCCCAACCCCAAAAAGCCAGTCTAATTGAGTTTGTCCAAGATCCTTCCTCAGCTTGCAGTGTGCGTCTCCCCTTGTGCACCGCCTACTAATCTCACGAATAGGGCCTCTTCTAAGAAAACTTTTCTGTCTGCCTTGTCACACCTCTCAGGTTAACTATGACCTCTTAGGTCTCCTCAGTCTCCCCAACATACACATCTAGCACCATATGTGATATGATGAGGAACCATCAATCAATGAACTCAATAGAGAAGTACATCCTGGTGAATCTTCTAGAAGGCCGTGCCTGTATGGCTGCCATACTTGTGGCATATGTGTTTCCACGGGTTGACATAGGCAGGGGCTGCACGGGTGGCCTTTGCTTGGTCTGCAATGGTTTTAACTAACATAGAGTCAGGACTGGGGTGAGCACTTGGTGCTGCATCACTCACCCGTTCTCTATTAGACACCGAAGGCAACGAATTCTTGCTCTGCCCATCAACCAAAGCATCTCCTTCTGAAGTCACCATCTGTCACCTGCCCCTACAGGCAGAGTCCAACTAAACAGACAGTGACAAATCGAGTTAACTCTCTGATGGGTGGCCTTTAATCCCAGCCCAGGAAGTTACAGATCTCCACGCTTTCATTACATTGTGGTCAAGCAGCTCGAGTCAGCTTCCTGCCTTCCTGGAGGCCCCAATCAATACTCTGCCCTCCTCTTAGAGCCCAGACACATCAAAAGCAATAATGCTTGATATTTAATCATTTCCCATTAAAATTCAAAGCTCTGTCTCCAGGCCCCCATGGCAGTTTAATTGTTTAAAAATGTCTGCAGAAGCTGGTGTAAACAGATTTGTAGTATACTGTTTACTTGCTGTGCCACTGCAGCCGCTTGGCTAATTAATAAGAATGTTTTGCTTCAAATTAGAAGTCTGGCTGCACTGCCACCTCACCTGGAGAAGATGTTATGGCAGGGAGGGATTTATGGGGATAAGGACACTTACATTTTTTTTCCCATCAAATAGTACTGGGTACTTAATGTGTTCCAGAAGTACATGTTTTCTCAATTGGTCTTCATGGCAACCCCATAAGGATTTCTTTGTTTGCTTATGTTTTCACAGAGGAGGAAACTGAGGCTGAGAGAAGTGAGGTTCCCTGCTCAGGGGCACACAGCTGGCAATCGGCTGGAATACTGTCAGGGGTTTTCAAAGCTTATTTGGTGGTTAACCTGGATTCCCATTAAAAGCAGTGTCACCCAAGCCAGAGTTTGCATAATGCCGAGGCCTCCGAAGTTTCCAGTTGCTCCAAGTCCATCAGCACTTTCCGAGGCGCTCATTTTGGACACTACTAAAGAGTTCCAGGGAAGCAGACTTGGCCCAGTGGTTAGGGTGTCTGCCTACCACATGGGAGGTCCGCGGTTCAAACCCCGGGCCTCCTTGTCCCGTGTGGAGCTGGCCCATGCGCAGTGCTGATGTGTTCCAGGAGTGCCGAGCCACGCAGGGGTGTCCCCCGCGTAGGGGAGCTCCATGCACAAGGAGTGCGCCCTGTAAGGAGAGCCGCCCAGCGCGAAAGAAAGTGCAGCCTGCCCAGGAATGGCGCCACACACATGGAGAGCTGACAAAACAAGATGACGCAACAAAAAGAAATACAGATTCCGGAGCCACTGACAACAACAGAAGCGGACAAAGAAGAAAACACAGCAAGTAGACACAGAGAACAGACATCTGGGTCGGAGGGGGAAGGAGGGGATAGAAATAAAAAAATAAATAAATCTTTAAAAAAAATAGAGTTCCAGTGAGGAAAGGAAATGCCACACAGGAAGCCCTGTGCCCCACTGGAAGATGTCCTTGCTTTTAGCCACCAGGGGCTGTCCTTCTCTTGTGCATTCTCTGAGGAAAGCAGGGGCAGCAGAAAGAGCCAGGAAAAATCCTGCTCCAAGAGCACTGCTTATTTGAGATTTTAATGTAATGGCTACCACCATGTTAAAAAAAAAAAGGTAGGTAGTGGGATTGCAGTGCTGATCATTTCTCACTGGACTACTGTAAGAATTCAATGAGATCATCACCTAAAAGGCTTCGCACACTGCCTGGCACCTTGTGAGCTGCAATGAAAGTTAGTCTGCTTCCCTGACCCTTGGTTCCTTCTGGCCTGCTCGCCTGTGTTATCTTCCAGTACAACATCTTCCTTCCTGACATTTTGGGCAACAATTTGGGGGATATGTATGAATAAGCAAGCTATCAGCAAACATTAACTGAGTCTTTATGATGTACCAGGACTTGTGTCATACGTCGAAGATACAAATATGGCAAACACACATGTATACCAAGAGTTTAAAGAGTCTAAAAGGATGAGTCTAGAGGGGAAGAAAGAAATGCATACAGATGAAAATTAGCACTCTGAACCCACGGCTATAAGGAATATGCTGAAGGCAGAAATCGGAGATAGGACAGGGAAACCAAGATTTGATTTGCCTAACTCATCTGGTCACACAAATAATGGCTGCATTGTGTGTGTTCCCCTATGGTGGTCTCGCAATAACCAAAACTGAACCAGGATAGACAAGCTGGTACTGCTCTGTCTATGTTCCCTTACTAAAAAGGTACAGAACTTACTGACTTATATTCTACCTCTGGTACCTGGAGGGCTGTTTCGAGAATGGCCAATTCTATGTCAAGGTATTCTGCTCTATTCTGCTTCTGGTACATAGTAAATAACACCTAAAAATGTCAATGAACAAATTCCAGATATATTACAAATATATCTTGATGCCTAGGTCAAAGTTACTGGTAATGTGCAGGTGCACGCACGCATGTGTGTGTGTATTATTACCAGGAAGGCTTGTTCCAGGCATACGTGGTTTTCAAACATGATGAGAGATTTGTCCATTTCTTACAAAATTGTTTGCAATGCAGGGAAAACAGAAGAGTTACTTGGAAGAACAAATTAGTGGAGAACGGTTTCTCTTTGTGTTCAGAGCACCCCCTGGTGGCGAGATAGCATATTTTCATTGGATAAGAATTCTGCCAACGCTGCCTTCCCCCCTCCCCAAACCCCAATAATTCTTTTTTTTCCACTCAAAGAGTTTTTATGGAGGGAGAAATTAGATATTTCGATGTTCCCAGATTTATATATCAAAACCACAGGTACAAAAATCCAATTATGGTTCTCTGTGTTAATTTCATTTATTTTGATGATTCTCTTGGCAGATTAAAAAAAATTAACTTCTCTTTTGCTTTTAATCCCTGAATATTTACATATCTTTTATTTATTGATTATTTTGTAATCTTTTTTTAAATTTAAAGACACATAGATCACACCCAATGTTACATTAAAAAATTTAAGAGGTTTCCCTATGCCCCACTCCCCACATCCCCCACTCCTCCCACATCAACAACTTCTTTCATTAGTGCAGTACATTCATTGCATTTGATGAATATGAAATACTTGCCTATTTCAGGGAAATGTCCTTTTCATTCGTTCATTCAGCAGACATTTCAGGGTGCCTATTATGTGCTAGGCCTGTCCTGGGTGCTTGGGACACAGGGAGCTCGTCCAGAGCTGAGAGAAACCTGTGCAAGGCAATCAGTGCTGGCTGGACAAGTGCAAGGTTGGGAGGCTGGACCGGGCCTTGGTGGAACTCAAAGAAGGTGAGAGGAAATCAAGAAATGGTTTCAGAGACTGGGTAAGAGTTGAAACTCCTAAGCAGTGGAAAGTTGAACAGCTGTTCCCAAGGTGATAGGGATGGCAAAGGAATGAACAGATACCAGGCAGCAAAGTAGGAGAAGCAAGAGCTTACAGATGTGAAACCACCTGAAGCCAGTGCTGAAACTGGAAGTCCTGGACAAACGTGGACCCAAGGCAGGGAACACAGGAGAGAGAAAATCGAAAGTTCTTTGGCAGGGCCACAGGCTAAGGGATAAGAGAGGGCAAAGAGAAGAGAATCTGGGAAGTAAACACTGATGAGGTAGACAGGCGATAGTTTAGGAAGCCAGTTTAAGGAATTTGGACTTTACGCTAAGGGAGACTGGATTTTACCCAGTAAGGATTATACAAATAAGGTGATCTTGGCTGCCAAACGGAGAGTGGGGGTGGGGAGTTAAGGCAGGAACTCCTTAGGAGATGCAGGGAAAGATGCTGAGGATCTAGACTAGCACCTGACTGTAAGGGTGGAAACTAAAGTTGAAGTTACCCTCTGAAGAACCCACTGAAGCTTGGCTCACTGACCATAAGGAATCTGGTTCTATTGATTACATAACAATTTCCCACAAAAATGGACTCTTGGACTGGGGTTGGAATGTAGGCAGCCGTGACTCCAAATGATCATCTAAGCTACTCTTTGACTTGGCCAACACAACGCAGGTGGGTTCTATCCCACCCAAAGACTCGCAAGGAGGCAATGGAGCAAAGTAGTGAAAAACGGGATCTTCGGGTTCTTCCAGACATAGCTTTGAGTCTTGGCTCAGCTACTCCTTGTAAGCAACACTTCCTTGGACCTGTTTCCTCATCTCTCTGAGCCTCAGTTTCTTCCTCTGTAAAATGCATATAGTAGTAGTTCTAATCATCTCAGAGGGTGGTTGTCAGAATGCAATTTGGTAAGGGATATAAAGCACTCACCACAGTGGCTGGCACATTCCAAGGGGTTGAGAAGGTTAGTTCTTTTCATCTTCCTCTTCCTTGGCCAGTGTGCCCAGGCAAATCATTCTTTAGTAAGATGGCAAGTACGGAAGTCCCTTAGTAGCTCCCTGGGTTCCACCACCTTGAGCTGCAGAGGAAAACTCTCTTTGAAAGGGACCTGGTAATTTCAGCTAATTGTTTCTCGCCAGACCAGGACAGAGTCTTAGTTTCACAGAAGGAATTGGGAGCAAGCCAAATTCTCCTAATCCTGATGGCAAGATCTGGGTACTGCCCAGTGGTCACTGGAAAGCATCGATCCTGGAAACAAGGGCAGCAACAGTGTCCCACGGGATGACTATGTCAGTCAAAAAAAAGAGACATGAGACAGGAGAAAACGGTCCAGCCAAGATGGGAGGCCAAGTGGATTTGGTGTTACTGTGAGCTGATGGGTAGTGGTGCAGTGGGGGAAGACAGCAAGGCTAGGTCTGGAGGAATCACTTGAGTCAAGGTGAAGCTCATAGCCATGACTTTTTATGTGATTCTTCCAGAGTCGGCATTTCTATAAGTGAGCACTTGGGAACATTAATCTAGTCAATATTCACTAAGTCAAGATATCCTGTGGTCAGTAATTTTGGGGAAGGCTGCAACTACACCCCACTCCTGGAGATTCCTAGGATACATTTGGCTTGCTGAAGCTTCTAGTAAAGCCTAGAGTGAAGAGACCCATTTACTGTGGAAAACTCAGTTAAACAGACTAATTTGGCGCCCAAACTCTTGATTTACTGAAGCTATTAATGTGCCTTAACACTGGTATTCTATGAAAAACACTCAGAGGACATGCCAGGCTAGTTAAAGTCTCCAGGGCATAGGCCTCCTAAGCCAGGACTGAGAAAAAGCATCACTCAGAGAGAGGCTCCCTTAGGGACCTCCCAAGAGTCCTCACCTCAGGTTGGCACTGTGCGCTCAACCCACACGCCAAATGGCCACAGGGGGATTGGGTGAGAAAGGTTCCGAGGAGGAAGCCAGCTCCATTCCTTCTGGTATGTCTGGTTTCCAGGTGAGGGCAGCCTGAGGGAGGTTTTGAATGCTTGGTACCAGGAAATGGTAAAACTGACAACCTTGAAGAAGGTCTGCTTGACCTGGGGAGAATGGAGCTTCTGGACCTGCCAGGGATTCTAGGCTTTGGAAGTGGCCTCTCATGATGAGGTGGGAGAGAACTCAAAATATAATCTCTTGGGAGCAGTTGTGACTCAAGCGGTTGAGTGCCCACTTCCCATATGTGAGGTCCCGGGTTCGGTTCCCAGTGCTTCCCCAAAAACCAAAAAACAATACACACACACAAAAAAAAACAACTCAGGGGAGCCAATTTGGCTCAGTGGTTGAGCATCAGCTTCCCATATACGAGGTCCCAGGTTCAATTTCTGGCCCCAGGTACATAAATATGTATATAGATAGATAGAAAGATAGATATAGATATAGATATATAGATATATATGCATGTGTATATATATATATGTACACATATATACATTTATGTGTGTGTGTGTGTGTATAATCTCTAGGGGAACAGATATAGCTCAAGTGGTTGAGCACCTGCTTCCTATGTATGAGGTCCCAAGCTCGATCTTGGTACCTCCTAAAAAAAAAAAAAAAGAAAAAAAAAGAAAAAAAACAACTCTCATGGGCGAGTGGATGTAACTCAGTGGTTGAGCACCTGCTTCCCATGTATGCGGTCCTGGGTTCAATCTCCAGTACCTCCTTTTAAAAAAATTACATATATATATATATATATATATATATATATATATATATATATATATATATATAATCTCTCTAGAGTCCAAGAGTTCTGCGGAGCTTCCACTGGTCCCTGTGCTTCTTCAGCAGCGTAAGTCCCCTCCTTTGTCACCTGACATAACTGGTGTTCAGGGGATTTGATCATTGGTTTGGGTTACAACCAGTTCTAATGCTTTTGCTCCAAAGTAATTTAAATTCATCATTTCACTGGATTCCACGAAATTCTGATAACCTTGGGATGTGTGCCTATTTCTTCTAAAGCATATTCCACTTTGCCATATCGTTTTCAAACAACCCCACCTAGAGGACAAAATAGAAGCCCAAACTTGTAAAACTACATAATGCTGGGAAAAGTATACCAGCCAGGAGTGGTATAAACAATGGGAATGTGATTTCAACGAAAGAGAAATCAGGGGTGAATTCATAATCTCCAGATGAAAAGTGAAGCAGAAAGTGTTGGTATTGGCTCTGAGCTTGGCTATGGGAGGGTGAGATGGGAAATACACCCTTCCTTCAAGGAGTTCAGGTCCCTTCCTTCAAGGAGTTCAGGGTTTAGTGGGGGAGAGAGAAGTCTAAACAGGCACTTAAAATACAAAGGAAAGGGAATCAGACTTGGCTCAGCTGATAGAGCACCCGCCTACCATATGGAGGGTCCAGGGTTTGATAGCCAGGGCCTCCTGACGTGTGCGGTGAGCTGGCCCACGCACAGAGCTGCCATGTGCAAGGAGTGCCGTGCTATGCAGAGGCGCCCCTGCGTGGGGATGCCCCACATGCAAGGAGTGCGCCACGCATGAAAAAAAGTGCAGCCCACCCTGGAGTGGCACCGCACACGAGGTGACCTGATGCAGCAAGAGGACGCAACAAAAAAGAGATGCAGTTTCCTGGTGCCACCAAGGGTGCAAGCAGGCACAGAAGAATACATGGCGAGTAGACAAAGACCAGTTCACCAGGTTGCTTCCTGCTTTTCCTTCAGGTCTCAGTTTAAATATCACCTCAGTATTTTTCCTTTGTATTTATTTCTGGAAAATGTGGGGGGAGAGGGAAAAAATAAATTTAAAAAATAAATTTTTAAGAAAAAAATACAAAGGAAAAATACTGTGTTACAGAGAACAAGCCACTAACTTAGTCATGGTAGAGTTGGAGTTTGGAGTCAGGGAAGGCATTCCAGAGGAGGTGATATTTAAACTGAGACCTGAAGGAAGAGCAGGAGGCAACCTGGTGAACAGAATGCCTGCTCTAGAGACTGGCAGAACCCAAAGGAATTCAACAAAGCCGTTGTTCTAAATGAGCTCCGATCCCCAATGAGAAAGCGTGCTGCACACAGAGATTACCTTACACAGCGGCAAGTGCAATGCCAGAGGTAGGACCCAAGGCATTTGAAAGCACAGGGGAAGGCACCTACGAAACCGAGGCTGGGAAATGGTCAGGGAAACCTTTCTCAGAGCACATGGTGGTAGCTGAGTTTTGAAGGCCCATGGTCATTTGTCATGTGAGTTGCAGGGTTAGAAGGGGAGGGTGAAAAGGCATGGAGCCGAGAGAATGCCAGGCAGAAGGAATGACAGAGATGAAGACAGACAGGCTGGAAAGACCCTGGCAAGGTCTAGAAATGCAGGCAGTCTGGAATGGTTGGAGCACAGATTTCCAGGGCTGGGATGAGGCTGCAGGTTGCTAGGGGCCACATTGTGAGGCTCCGTGTGGACCACAGAAAAGGACCACAATCTTTTGTTCCATGGGGAATCATAAAAGGGTTTTAGACAAGAGAGAGACCTGATCCCATTGGCATGTTAGAAAGATCGGAGCAGGAAGAACAGACTGGAGAGGTGGAAGATCTGTTAAGAGTGTCAACTGTCTAGAGGGCAATGTTGGGAGCCTAAAGTAAGGCAATGACACCCTGAAAGGAGAAAAGGAAACAGACTTCAGAGCCACGAACTGAGATATGGACCAGAGTTGGGGAGGTGAGGAAGAGGGTCAGGAAATACTCAAGGATTTCTGACTTGGGCAATGAGATGGTCGGGCATGTTCATTCATCCAGATAAAAGAACCTGGAGGTCATTTTCCCAATTTCCTATTTTTATAGGTGAGGAAAATATACCTGCTTAGCATCATTCAAAAAGTGGGTGATAGCTGGCACTACAAGCAAATGCTTTCTGATTCTTTGCCTACTGTTTCACTGCATGCACAAATATATATATATATATATGTATCAAATTTGGATATGTCCATGAGACAGGGGAAGTGGAGATGATCTAGAGGTAGTAGATCTAGAATATGGGAGAGGGACCTGGCCTGGAGTTGAGGATTCTACAGTGATGAGCAAAGAGATGGTAATTTACAGTCATGGGAATGGGGTGGGGTGGGGGTGTGGGGGGGTGAGGGTGTTGAATGAGATGACCCAGGAAAGCTGCATACAGAAAAATGAGAAGAAGGCCAAGAAAGAAACCCTAAGCCACACGAACATTTGTAACAGGGGAAAAGAAGGCTGTGACAGAGAATAAGAAGGGATAGACAAAAAGTAGAAGACAAAGTAGGAAATAATGGTGTCACAGAAACCAAGAGAGAAGAGAGATTCAGGAAGGAAGAAGGGCCTCCTGAGAGTTCAAGAAAGATGTTCTGGAGAGGTCACTCTCCAGACTCTATGTGTCCACTAGGTTTTGTCATCAGAAGGCCTGTGGCAACCTTGGTGAAAGTGGTGGAGGTAGTGGGTTGAGGAAAGAAAGGGAGGTGAGGGAGTGATTCCTTTTCACCTTCTCCAGACCCTCTATTGCCCCCTTATCAAACATAGTATATTCATGCACTATTAAGGCAGACTAGCAGAATCTGGGTTCTAGGGGACAGAAGAGAGATGTGTGTTCCCAAGGAATTTTTCCTGGCTTCATTCCAGCCTTAGTTCACCGTAATCCATGTGTAGAGGCATAAGGTAGTTTGTGACAGGATGGGATGGTCACTTGATGTTACATAGATGGTTGGTTGGGGGAGTTAGCAGATGAGAAGATGTCACTCTTGAACTTCTAAGCATCCCTTGGCTTTGCTGCTGTATCATTTCTACTAGCATCTTTCCTTCATCATTTTAGTCCTTTACATTGTTGAAAAGGCAGCACTTTTGGAGATACTCTTAGAGACAATAGCCACCTCCTTCCTTTTTGCTTCTCTCTATTTCCGTTAGCAGCAAATTATGCTCACCAGCTGGAATAAAATGTCCAGGAAAAATGGATTCTGCTTCAAAATCCTGTGTATGGAATGCATCCTATCAACTGTCAATAGGAGGGGATACTGTGAGCAAAACTAATGGTTTGATAAGGGTGGGGCAGAACAGCATTTATTTCATCTAAGAAGGAGTACAATAATCTGTTTGCCATTGTTGTCATCATCATCATCATCATAGCAATGACTATTAATTTACTGCAATTTATTAATTTACTTATTGATAACTTACCTTTGTTAGTGTCAAGGAACATTTGCTAGATTATTTAACTGATTCTTCACAACAACTCCAACGTGCAGCTCCTGCTATTTATTCCATTTTAGAGATGACAAAAAAAAAGGCCCAGAATATGGATAGGAGAAGCTACTGAGGATCACCCAGCAAGTGGCAGAACTTGGACTTGAACGCATTCAATAATTTAACAAATAGTATTATTAACCGACCATCTTCCACAGACCATGTCCTAGAGATATGTTTTCCAAAGTGGGATACATGGGCTCCAGGGGGTGTGCAAGACAATTGGATATGGCAAGAACAAAAAGGGACTTCAGTAGCAATCCTTTTTCCTTAGCTCTTTAAATTTGTATGCGTGTGTATATTTTATAGTA
Organism: Dasypus novemcinctus; assembly: GCF_030445035.2. Classification (NCBI taxonomy): domain Eukaryota; kingdom Metazoa; phylum Chordata; class Mammalia; order Cingulata; family Dasypodidae; genus Dasypus; species Dasypus novemcinctus. The sequence continues at coordinate 160,152,978 of NC_080704.1, forward strand.
TAAATAATTAAATTATAAAATATGCCAGTAGATGTAATGCATATATATAATTTATACATAAATAAATATGCACACTCCAGTAAAGGTGTGTAATCAGAGAAGTTTGGAGTTGAAATAAAGTTGAAACAAAATAGTTTGGAGAGAACTCGTCTAGAGGTAGCGCTAGCCCTGACCTCTTGGAGCTTACGTGTAGGACTATCTGTCCCCTAAGTCCATATCCCTGAGCCTCTCTATATTATCCCTGTTTGACGGGCATGAATCCTTTTTATTGTTTGAACCAAAGCATGGACCACGGATTTAATTTAAAATGTAGTTTAGTGAACAATTTATTTTCCAGACATTTATCCTCTGAGGTTGTTTTTCATTGTCAGAAAAAGATCAGAATATATCTCTGTTCAAATCCACACCTTCCATAACTCATTGTTATTGACGATTTTTTATAGTTGAAACATTAAACGAATCTGAAAATTGGAACACATACCCAGATAACTGGCCATATTGCAGGTTAGCGTGGATTTTCATGCATTCTCTAGAGCAACTATTTTGCTCTTCTGTGTTCAATCCATCCATTCATTCAATGATGCATTCATCACATATTTACAGAGAGGACACTGGGTTCCAGGCAAACTAGGGAATTCAAATCGTCATTCTATTTGTGTATCAGCATGTCTCACATTTTTGTCTTTCCCAAAAGCTAAATGCTAGGGAGAACTTTACTTATCTGCAATGTTGGGGTTTCCCACCCATTGCTCTTACACTCTTGGCTACCTACAGCAAAGAGGGAACCAAACTCAGTTACCCCACTTTTACTGTCATACATGTAGCAAATACATAGGAATTTATGATTCACAAAGTCACAGTTCCAGGGGAGGCTCTACATTTTGATGGCTATGGGCTACACTTAATTTCTAGAGGGCAAACTTCAGGATGTGCCTGAATTATGAAGCATCTAGCCTATCAGGATGCTTCAGTTTCAAGAGAACCAGTTCAGCTGAAAATGAACAATGTCAAACTATAAGATTCATGGCATCTTTGAGATGATTGTACAAATCTTCTCATCAATCCTGAGCTTTCTAGATGTGTGTCCAAATATGGGCAATATCTGAGGCTAAGGAAGTCCATTTTTCTTTCAGGAAATGGCTCAAGGTAAGCCGAGAGCCACTATCAATGATAAGACATCGAGACAGGATTGAGATGTAGCGCTGGCTGACTATGTGGGACAGTTTTCCAGCACAGTTCAGTTTGTTACATAGACATATTCTTAGCGACTTAATCGAAAGTGATTAGACACCAGGCTTCTAACAGTCTGCTTTTGTTTAAAAAGAGCTGAGTAATCTGGTTGTGTCTTACTGCTCTGAATAGCTGACAGGTTATTTTTCACTCTTCCAACAACAACCACTGCCACCAAAAAATCATTTTACCAACACATATATATGAATTTCTGGTCATGGGACCCACGACGGACAAAATGCTTAAGGCCTCTAACCTTAGCAGCAACATCCGCTTAAAATCTACTGTGACAGCATTTAATCAGTTGCTAACACACTGGTCTAGCTAAAGTTTTAGATAAAAGGTATTTTCAGGTGCTTCTTATCATCAGGGGGCCCAGCAAAATATATTTATATGTTGATATTCTACTTGAAGCTGAAGAGAGAGAACTTTCAGTAAATGGCTGTAGTATACATACTAATATTCTTTCATCAGTTCCAACTAAGGAACCACAGTAATGCAAAATGCCCACAATATGGGGGGTATATTAGAACACTGCATTTTCAGGTGTTCTTTTCTGTAACCCTACAACTTCTTTAATTTAAAAAAATTACAATAATGTATAAAAAACATACTAAATGATGCTAAGGATAGAGGGATTGAGAGGTAACTACTAAGTGGTAGGGGTTTTCTTTTGGGTACAAAGAAAAGGTTCTCAAATTGATTGTGATGATGAATGCACAATTCTGTGATTACACCAAAAGTCATGGATTGTACACTGTGGATGTATTATATGGTATGTGAATATTCCTCAATAAAACCACTCTAAAAATGGCATGTCCATTTAACATGCACTAAAATGTAAGCTTCACAAGGGGGATTTGTTTCCCTGCTGTGTCCCCAGTACAACTCGCACAGCGTGCCTGGCACATAGCAGGTACTAAATAAACAGTTTTGAATGAATGGATTGATATAAGTATCATGGAGATAGAATGCTCACTTGGTTAATCTGACTGACTTAACTTCCCTCTCCTTCTCCCCTCAAGCAAACCAGATTTCTTTCAGCTTCATGAGTAACCAACCTCTCCCTCTCACATTGGGATTTTGCAGCTTTTATTGTCATCTGGAAAGCTCATTTCCATAAAACTAATCCTTCCCACACCCCTTGTAGTGGGTTGGGGCTGTATGTACCCCAGAGAAATATATTCTTAAACTTCATCCATTCCTCTGGATGTGAATCTATTGTATTATAAATAGGACCTTTTGAAGAGGCTACTTCAGTTGAGGTGTGTCCCACCTCCGTCAGGATGGGTCTCAATCCCATTACTAGAATCCTTTATAACTTCAATGAAATTCAGACAAGAAAAGAAGCCAAGGTAAGCGAGAAGCTGAACTTAAACAGAACCGGGAAGAGAAAGAGAGGCCACCGTGTGCACTGCCATGTGACAGAGGAGCCGAGGACCAAGGTTTGCTGGCAGGAAGCCCCAGAACACCAGTCTTTGGGAAGAAAGCATCATCTTGAAGGTGCCTTGGTTTGGATTTTCTCCCAGCCTCAAAACCGTAAGCTAACAAATTTACATTGTTTAACCCAAGCCATTACCATATTTGCTTGAACAGCCAAGAAAACTAAAACTCCCCTCTACACATGTCACTTTACCAATTTAATTGCTACAGATTCTTAACATATCAGCTTAAATAATTCTTCCTCAAAAGTAGCCTTTCCTGAACTTTTGATACTAAACTAGACTAGGTTATGTGGCCCTTTTATCTTCTTCCCCATATGCCCCTCTATATCCTTGTACAGGAAAGAGTTAACATAGCAGATCGGAGGGTTATGTCCTTAGAAAGTCCTGCTTGCACAGTTAACACATGACTAACATCTGTGAACTTAGCTGGTAAGCAATTCCCTACACTGATAGGAAATTTTCCCTAACTGATAGGGGTGGTTCACTGTGTCTAAATGGTTTCTACAAACAATGAGGTTTGTGCCAAACACGTGCTCTGCCCTTCTGTGAGTCTGGAATTTTGGTACATGCTAGGTGGAGGTACATACCTATAGTGGCCAGCTCCCCAAAGAAAGTATAGGTGCTGAGTCTCTAATGAGCTTCCCGAACAGTCCAAATGCCACAGCACCTGTCACATTCTGTTCCTGGAGGAATTAAGATGTCCTGTGTGACTCCACTGGGAGAAGATCCTTGGGAGCTCATGCCATGTCCCTTATCTTTGCTCATTTTGCCTTGTACCCTTTTGCTGTAATAAATCATAGCTGTGTGTATGGCTATAGGATGAGAACTGTGAGTCCTTCTAGAGAATCACTGAACCTGGGTTGATCATGGGCACTCCAATGCATCTTCAACTATATGCACAGCACATTTAATGAATTAAACAATTAAAATAGCCTCTGATCCATCCTAGACTGTAAGCTCCAAGAGGGAATAACCTTGCTGGTTTCATTGGCCACAGTATCCCCAGGACCCGGCTCACTGAGTGGCACACTGTGGATATTTCAAATAGTTGTGGAATGCACAATCAATGAAAGACTAAATAAACAAACGCATTTAATTCCCTGTGTGTGGGGAATTAATCCTTAAGCCTCTACACTTACAGACGATTCTTAAAGGTACAAGCATGGACAAACTACATATTGCTTTGGGTATTTACGCCTCAGGGTCCAACAATTACTCGTGGAATGGATGTCTAAAAAGATAATAAAAACTGATTAGAAAACATGATCTAATGCATTTAGCTCTTTTTCCTCTAGCATTTAATTTAGTACAGGACAGACACAAAACACTAAAAATGGTTATTTAATAAACAAGTGAATGAAGATATATAGCAAGTTCAAATTCTATGATGAAATTGCTACAATAGTTGGCTCTCAGAATAAGAAATCCACCTTGACTGTGAAAACCCATTCATTAGTGAGTCATCGCCAATCTACATTTCTTTTCTGGAAAAAAAAAGAATCCATAGTTCACAGAATCACTTATTTTTAGACAAGATCTCTAAGCTTCTAACCCTAACCCATACATCATAACGATGGGGGAACCAAGGTCCAGAGAGGGAAAGGGTGTACCTAAAGTCTCCAGAAATCAGAAAAGAGAAGGCAGCTGACAGGCAAGGATTCTGGGAGCCCCGGGGCAGTTTCTCTCCAGTTTCTCCCCAGTTAAATGTCATGCTGGAGAAGCCAAGGCAGCCAGGCCCCTGGTGTTATTAGCAGGCAGGTTCCTGGAGAGGGCAGCATTAGCTAATGATTACTCCTGTAGGCAGTCCAACTGCACTTTCACTTCTTCCCTAGCAATGTGGAGCAAGGGGAGGACAAGCAAGGGGCTCGAATAAAGCAAGGACCCTTGCCAGGGCCATATGTTTCTAGCAGGGGTGTGGGGAGCCTTAGCAGAAGCTTCTAGAAAGAACCTCTTTCTCTTGGCTAACTGCAAACCGCCTTCAGCAGAGCGCACGCCAGGCTGCCCCGGGGGACAACTGCATTCCGGCATTACTCAATTTGGGTTGTGAATTCTTCACTCTACTCCAGTCTGCCCAGTGAACTCACTGTTCTGGCTGGCCCCACACCCCCACCCCCACCGTGGCGTGCATATTTCTGGCTCCAAGCTTCTTCTGCTCGCACTGTAGAGGGCCTCTGGAATGCATTTCTTCCCAGTGCCTAATGCCAATTCTGTACTTGCTTCTAGGATAAGCCTTAAGCCCTAAGCCCTGATCACCCACGAAACCTTCCTCGGGTACCCCCTCCTACAGTAAGGGCCCTTTCTCTGAATAGCAAGCATGCGATGTGACCAGAAACCTATAAGAGAATTGTATACAAGGTGCTGTAGAAGCACAGGTGGGAGCAGGGACGGAAGGGATGAGAAAGAGCAGCTGTCGCCGCATTTACTGGATTAAGTAAAATCACGTGCTGCGGGAGGGATTTTTCTGGCATCATAGTTTGGCTCTTGGGCTGCCTCTGGGCTTACCCCTGCCACCTCCACCTGCAGCCCCTTCTGCACTTTCCCTGCGGCTTCTTACCCGGAATAGTAGTGTTCCCAAACACATTTCCGACAGGACAAAAAGCCAGCTTAAGTGGCCCAGAACTAAACAGCTAAGAAGTAAGTGAGGGCAGGATTCGACCCAGGTCAGTTGGACCCCAGGTGCTGCACTGGTAGCAACAGAGCTGAAGTCTGGACCACAGGCTGTATTGCATGTTGTGGACTTTGGACGCTGCACCTCTGGATCGGTGGGGACTGGAATTTTCTTCAGTAGGAATGAGAGAGTGGGTGTCCGCTCCTCCCAGTCAATGTGGAAGGGGAAGTGAAACTGCAGGGGAAATGACAGCAATCCCTAACTGTCACCATCGCCCCACTTCCTCCTCCCATCAGATCTGGGGAAGGCCTTAGTGAGCTAGTCCTCGCCGCCCCACCCCAAATTGTGCAAAGGGAGAGAATGCACGCAGGGAACTGGAAAGGGCGCTGCCAGGGTCTGAGATTCTCAAAGCACTTTCCACATTTTACTGGTGGGATATTATGCCTTCTGCAACCAAGAGCCGCGCCTTTTTCTCCATGCACAGTGTTTGCCGGAGACAGCCCTGGCCTGGGCCACTGGGCTGCTGAACTGACAGAGGAAAAAAAAAGGCTCCTGGGACCTAGAGCCAAAGCTCTCAACTCCTCTCTGCTCTGACCCTCGCGATCCTCACTTCTCAGCTACCACCAGCTCATGTTTGAGATGAAACCAGCCTTCCCTCCCACAGGAAATACAAGTCCTTTAGAACACCAGGCACCTCCTCCTGAAACTACCCAGCTCCTGTGGACTGCCCTTAAATGTTCTGGTCCCACAGCTTTTGTTTGCTGTTCAGGACTGTTTTGATTTTTTTTTTAATTAGAGAGGTCGTGGGTTGACAGAACCATCATGCATACAGTACAGGATTCCCATAGACCACGCTATTGTTTAGCACCTGACATTGGTGTGGTACATTTGTTGCAATTGAATAAAGCACATTTTTATAATTGCCTGCTTTAGCATTGGGTTCATTATGTGCGTGTTGTGCATCAGCAAGTTTTGTTCATGAAAACGCTCAGAAGTAACATCATCTATCCTTGATAAAGGATGCAGCCAAAATCAATACAGGCATTCTGTCTCACAGAGCAGTCATTTCATTTATGCTAATTAAATAATAGATCCACAATAAATCACTTGGCCATTTACTGATGGAAAACCATGAAAGCGGCTCCTGTGAATACGCCCATGCCACCTTCCTTTTGAAATCGCGTTAGGCATGGTCAGCACATACTTTGCTTTAACACAAACGTGTTCATGCTCCAGGTTTGCTTACACAACAGGCAGCTCCCTTCTTTGCACATTAACTCTTGAAGGCTAACTGGGTGGCAAAGAGCAAACTACGGCCCTTTCTGTAACAAGGGGGCATTGAGAAGGCAGTCCTGTTTGCCACACATAACCCACCCTTGGTTTCCTTTGCAGGTAGGTCAGAATCATTGTGGGCTTTCAGTCCCCAAGGAAAGCAGCACGTTTCTGGTTAATTGTAGATCTCCCAGCCAAGGGCTTGGGATGACATCATGAATCCAATAAGACCACTTCTGCTTCAAGAGCTCAAGACTCCCATGTTTCGGCAACAGATTGGGGACACAGCATACAAGGAGGGACTATTGGTGTCCTGACATCTTAGGGCTTCTTTCAAACTGGTCAGCTTCACTGTAAAATGCCATTTATGGCAACCTGGCTGAGTGAGAACTATTTATAGAAAGCAAAGCAGGGCACTGCTCTGCTCCTGCAGACACCTTGGGGTGTACTTTTTTCATTGCCTGCTTTCCTAGACAAGCAAACGAGGGAAGAATGAAGTTCTAATATAGGTTGAGGAGAAAGAAAATGTGTGCAGCAGCTACAAAGGCCCAGCTTGCTGACTCTAGGCCCTCAGATGCTCAGTGCAGGACCACCTCATTCCGAGGCCCGAAGCTGGGTACCGAGAGCCCTCCTTTTCCTATGTCTTAGGTACAGCATGGAAAAGTGGAAAGGGTGCAGGTTCCAGAGCGCTAAGAGATCTGGGAGCAATGAGACTTTGGGCAAATTATGTCACCTCTCTGAGCTTCATTTCCTCATCTGTAAATTGGGGTATGTAGGGTTGACATGAAGCTAAGGATAGATGATTCAAATAAAGCAGCTGACATATCATAGGCCCTTGATAAATAGCAATTGCTACTGTGTGATGGTTTGAAGTGGAATGGACCACAGAAAAATTATGTTCTTAAAGTGAATACATTCCAGTGGGTGTAAATTTCTTGTATTTTAGGGTCTTTTGATTAGATTACTTCAGTAAGGCATGGCCCAGGGTGGGTCTTAATCCTCTTTCTGGAATCTTTTATAAGAGGATATCATTCAGAGAGATGAGAGAGAAAGCCACAGAAGCAGAAAGGAGACCACAGAAGCAAGAAGCTAACAGCAAGGAGGCCAGAGGACAGGGGAGAGAAGAGTAGAGCACCATGTGCCTGGCTATGTGACAGAGGAGTCCAGGATGACCCACAATTGGTCTTGAGGGAGAAAGCATCACCTGATGATGCTTTGATCTGGTTATTTTTCTCAGCCTCGGAACTATAAACTTGTAAACCAATAAACCCCATTGTAAAAGCCAACCCATTTCCAGTATACTGCTTTGGGCAGCCCAACAGACTAAGCAAACTGCTAATGCTGAAAGTCAGGTTCCTGTATTTTATCTCTTATACATCCCTAACAATGTGTAGGACAGTGATTTCAGGAATGAAAGCATTTGTTCATGAGTTCTTGTTAAGTGCCAGGAACTGTGCTCACTGCTATGCATGTCTTCTTAGGGTATATGAGGGTGCAATGGGGGGAAGTGGGGAGATGACTGTGATAATTAAAGGAATAATCTGATTCCTGAACTTCTGCCACCCTCAGCAATCATAATTAATCTTGGAGATGCTCAGGTCACAACTCCCTGCACAGTACACAATAAATACAGATCAAAGTCATGGACAATGTAGTTCAACTAACACATTTACCCTCTTTCAATGATTCCTGGCATTGCTCATAAAATGAATGGGCAATAAGGTGCAGCTGTATGGTTTTAATGTATGTGTGTGTGTGTGTACATGTGCATGTGCATGCATACTGGTGATGAACAGAAATACAAGGAAGAGAAAACCTTTGGAACGTGTTTAAAAGCGGTTTCTTTACCTTAAGCCTCTCCTTTCCTCTGGATACCAGTGTGAATTCTTGGGAAGAATGGCCAGGCAGCTGATCAACCCCACCTTTGTTTAGCCTCATTTTGCGAGGCTGGAGTCACCTAGGAGAAATGAAGTCCCGGAATTCCCTAACAGGCCAGGGTAGGATGGGGTGGGCCGGGATGGGAGATGGCCAAACAAAGGAAGAAGTATAGATACAATGCACTACAGGTTCAAAAACTGAGGGCCAAAATGGTGGCATTTGTCCACATCAGCCCACCTCAAACTCCCTGATGCTCAGAAAGGTTAAGTGCCTTGCCCAAAGTCACAGAGCTACTAAGAAGTATAGCTAAGATTCCAACCCCTCTAGTTTCACTCTCAAGGCCTCTAGATCTCCCTCTGCACCAAAATGTACCAGAAGGACATTACTGAGAGGTCCCTGAGTCAATGGAAGAGCTGGATTAGAACCCACATCTACACTGTGTTAATCCAGGCACTCCCATAAACCACCGCAGGAGGTGTAGAGAGAGTTGAAAGTAGAAAGAAGAGCCAGAACCATTCAGCAAAGACAGGTCAAAGTGAAAACAAAACTTTCTCCTAGCTTCTAGGAACATGTGTCCGGACATGCATTGCATAATCAAAATCCTGAACATGCAGGTTTATGTCCCTCTCTGGCCCTAATCACAGTAGAATCACCAGGTTAAGTGTGCTTGAGAGACCCTGGGCGGGCAGGGGGCGGTGGTTGATTTAAGTCAAATAAACAGGCACTTTTCAAAGCTTTTTATGGCTCTTTAGGTTTAATATTCTCTCCAGTGCTACTTGGTCTTCCCTCACCTGACTCCCTCATGAAAGAATTCAGTTCTTATTAACAATTACTTATGAATTTGACAAAGGTCACAGACATCATTTTTTTCTTTTCATTCATCACCAATGCCAGCCATCACCTTTTAATTGGATAGTCCTGCGTTCCCAGGAGCTCTGAGCACTGTATCACTCCTAGAATTGCTTACGAACTATTCAGGGTCAAAGACTTTGAAAGGGTCACTGAGGTCACAGGCCGATGAGGCATGCAGCTGTTCATACTGTGAAAGGCAGGGGCAAGTCATACTCACAAAAAGCAAATCACAAGTGCAATTCTATGGGACATCTGCCCCACTGGAATTGTGAGCAAGGGCCCTGGACCTCCACTGTCCAGCACAGTAGCTGTGATAAAGCAGCCTAGTCATTAATGCCCACCAAGGACGCCAAAACCCTCTTCCTTGTCATATCCAGAAGGTATTTGTCAACCCTTAGCATCCAAGACCCCTTGCAAGCATTTCTCATAAAGAAACACACTGTTCTTTGATGTTCCCCCACCTTTGACTTCCTAAACCTGTATTCTCATGGTTATCCCACCACCTTCTCCAGCTCCTCCTTTGTCTCCTATATGGCCTTGTTTTCCCCTTCCTGACCTGATTGTAGGTTATTTTAGTTTGCTTAAGGCAGCCAAGGCAATATACCCAGAAATGGGTTGGCTTTTAGAATGAGGATTTATAAACTTAAAGGCCTATAGTTCCAAGGCCGTAAAAATGTCCAAATCAAGGAATCATCAGGGGATGCTTTCTCTGTGAGCTGCAGCTGCAGGTGATCAGGCACAGGGCAGCATCTGCACATCTCTTCCCTCTCCACTGGGCCTTGTTGCTTTCAGCTTCTCAGCTTCTGTGTTTCATTAATTTCAGTATCCGGCTCCTGGGGCACTCTCTCTCACCTTCTGGGTGTTTCTCTCTGTGTCTGCAGCTCTGCTGATTCCAGTACATAAAGCATTCCAGTAAGAGGATTAAGACCTATCCTAAGCTACACTATGCCAGAGTAATTTAATCAAATGACCCTTAACTGAATCTGACCAAAGGTTAACAAAAAGTTCACATCCATAAGAATGGACAAATTTATGAATGTAATTTTCTGGGGTCCACAAAATACTCAAACTACCACTTAGGCTGTACTCAGGGTTCTGTCAACAGCTCTTCTCTCTTCCTTTTCCTTTCTTTTTCTCCAGATCAATGCAATCCAATAGAACTCTCTGTGGTAATAGACATGTTCTATATTTTCACTATCCAACAAGGTAATCACTAGCCACATATGGCTAACTTATTGGATAGCACAGCTCTAGACACTTTCACATGGCAGTCTTGTCCTTTCCCAAGGCTTCAGGTAGCACCTCCATGAATATGATTCCTCAATCTACTCATACTTGATACCAACCCCCCAATGATACCTTTGACTTGATAATGAATATCACAAGACGATACCTCTAATGAAATCTCCAATTACACCTAAGAAACACAACAAATTTGTTGAATGAAAGGATAAACAAAGGAGAGTCAGTTAATTTTAATTTCATGCATTTTTGTGAGAACTAGATTTTTGGACTGAGAGGAATACTGTTCGAAGAAACAATTAAGTCTTGGGTTGTTCAAATATGAAAACTATGGTCTTGTCCAAACATATTGCATTCTTTGACCTGAGGAGACACCATAATGCTGCGTTTAAGATCTTGGAATCTGGAGTCAGACTCTCAGGAATTGAATCCTATCTCTACCATTCATAATCTGTAAAACCATGGGCAAGTTATTAAACCTCTCTGTACCCCAGTTTCCTCACCTGTAAAATGAGGATAATAATAGTACTCATTTCATAGGCTTGTTGTGAGGATTAAGGGAAAGAATGCAAAAAAAATTGCACGTAGTACAATAACTGAAATATAATAAAAACTAGAAGTGGCCAGGATCACAATCTTACTGAGTTCATTTAATCTACTAGGTCATGCCATCCACTGGGAAGTCCAGGAACTCTGGATCACAGGTACGTGACAAGGATCTCTTTAATGAGGACACTAGACCTAAGAAACCCTTAGTAGTAGAACTGCTGAGTAGGCATGCTTTCATGGATGCACTTTTAGAGTACTTTCAATCCCTGAGCTAGTAAGCCTTCTAGAGGCTGATCCCACATTACTATCTATTACGGTTTAATACTAGAAGGACCCCAGAAAATCATGTTCGTTTAACTAATTCAGTCCTGTGGTGTAAAACTCTTATAAGTGGGGTTTTTTATTTGATTACTTCAGCTAAGGGACCTTATGATTAGGTTACTTTAGTAAGGTGCGGCCCAGGGTGGGTCTTAATCCTCTTACTGGCATCCTTTATAAAAATGGGATGAATATGGAAAGCAGTTGAGAAAGAGCCACAGATGAAAGAAGCTGAAGGCAAGGAAGGCTGGGGGAGAAAGGAGAACCCAGCAGATGCCGCCATGTGCCTTGCCATGTGTCTAAGAAGTCGAAGATCTCCAGCACCTGGTCTTCAGGGAGAAAGGATATCCTGATGATGTCTTGATTTGGACATTTTTCTCAGCCTCAGAAATGTAAGCATATAAGCTAAAGAATCCCCACTGTAAAAGCCAACCCATTTCTAGTATATTGCCTTGGCAGCCCAGCAGACTAATTCACTAACATTATTTTAATAGGTGACTACAAAATTTTAGAAGATATACTGGACTTCAAGAGGTTCCACAAAGTGGCTGAGTTCATCAGTGTCTGTTTTAGTTTCTCAGGATACTGCTGAGACAAAGTAACAGAAATGTACTGGCGTTTATAAAGGGGATTTATTTGGGGTAAAAGCTTACAGTTTCAAGGCCATGAAAAGTCCAAATTGAGGCACCATATGAGGTGCTGTCTCACCAAAGTTAGCTGCAACGTGTTGAAGCAAGATGGCTGCCAATCTCTGCTGGGATTCTCTGCCTTCCCGGCCTGTGGGCAACCAGGCACAGGGCTTGTCTCTTACCAGGCCTCCTCTCTCAGACTCAGCTGGTCTGCTTTCTTCCCAAGTTCAGCTGCAAGCTATCAGGGAAATAGGTCACCTCTCCCAGGGGCTTCAGCTGCTTGAGCCTCTCCTTGCTTTCATATGGCAGGATCAAAAAATGGCAGAGCTGGCTGCTCCCACATGTTCTCTCTAATCTAGCCACCTGACCCAGGGCCACAACCCCCAGACTCGACCAGCAGCACAATCTCCCAGCCTTGCCCTGGTGTTGGATGAGATAGCCTGTGCTTAAGGAACAAATCTGACCTCACAGGAGACATTCAAGAAAAAGTTGGACAACCACTTTTCCAGGACGGAAAGGAACACAAGCTTCAGAAAAGGTGACTAATAAACATACCAAAAGAATACGGTTGCACAAATACCACCATCTGGTCAGATAAAACAGCTGAAAGAATTTCTTGGAATCTACAATAAACGTGCAGAAACCTGCTTTTTGGACTGTGGTAACTACAATATGAGAAGTACAACCTGAAAAGAGCACCTTTTCAAAAAATTGCTTACAGAAATATTTAAAAATGACACAAAGAATATCCATGAGATTTCAGGAATATCATATTCAGAAGAACTAAACCCTGGCAGCCAAAGAAGGACTCCTCGGCCAACCACGATAGACAAGTCCTGATGGATGGACTTGCAATGAAAGATTACTCTGGAAATGAGGATTCATTTACTATAATCCCCTGAAAGCAGCAGCCACTGTGTTAAACCACCTGTCATGGCATTTGAAAGCCAGCACAGAAACAAAATTACTGTTTACCAAGAATAATCAAAATAGAAGGTCTTATTATTCAATGGAAACAATAAGATACAAATAATGTTGAAACTTTAAGATTCAGCAGCTTGGTCATTTGAGTAGAAAAATAAGCCACTCTTTCTTCAACAAAACAAAAAACAAAACAAAAAATGGACAAGCTCTGTTTCCAGTGTGTATCTGTTTTTTATCAGACTCAGCAAGGGGGTGGAGACTCAACCTGAGTCAAGCCTCACTGAGATAGTCCAATTGAAGAGAGGTCTCACACCCAAAGAAGTGGACCAGCGCACAAACAATCATTCTTTTTGGGATTCATGAAAGAATTGCAAATTACCACAATGTCTTCATTTGTCAGGTTGTGCTTATGACAAACACCACAAAATGGGTTCACTTAAAATACAGGAATTCATTGGCCAACAATGTTGAGACTAGGAGAGATCCAAAATCAAGATAACAGCAAGGCTTACTTTCTCCCCAAAGACTGTAGTGTTCTGGGGCTGGCTGCTGGCAATTCCCACGGTTTCTTGGCTTTTTTCTTTGCCTCCCATCATGTGGCAATGTCCTCCCCTGTCTAGCTTCTGTGACTTCCACTTTCTCTGAATGAGACCTCTTGTAATATGGATTAAGGGACATCCTCATTCAGTCTGGTCAGACCTTAACTAAAAATAACATCTTCAAGAGATCCTCTGTGCGATGGTGTATTAGTCAGCCAAAGGGGGTATTTTGGTAGGCAAAATACCAGAAATTGGTTGGTTTTATAAAGGGTACTTATTTGGAGGTAGAAGCTTACAGTTACCAGGCCATAAAGTGTATGCTACTTCCCTCACCAAAGTCTGTTGCCACGTGTTGGGGCAAGATGGCTGCTGTCGTACAGGTTCAGGCTTCCTGGGTTCCTCTCTTCCTGCCGCTTGCCTCTCTCCGGGCTCAGCTGCTCTGTTATCTCCACAAGGCCAGCTGTAGAGTATTAGGTGAACCCCTTGTTTCTCATCCCAGGGCCTTCTCTCCTTCCTCACAACCAAGCTCCTCTGTGTGCTTACTTCCCAGGGCTCCAGCTCAAGACTCCAGCATCAAAACTCTAATATCAGAACTCCAGGATCAAAACCCAAACTCTGGCCTTTGCCATGTCTTTTATCTGTGAGTCCCCATCTATGAAGGAGCAGGGACTCAACACCCTACTTATGTGATCCAATCAAGCCCTAATCATAATTTAATCAAGCCCAGGTACAGACCAGTTTCCAAACACAATCCAATATCTATTTTTGGAATTCATAAGCCATATCAAACTGCTACAGATGGCTTCACAGCAACAGGAATGCAGATTAAGATGTCTAAACTGGGGTTCATAATTGAATCTACCATGGATGATGAGAGCTGGAGATAAGGAAGTGCCATATTTAGCTCACAGCCAACTTGGGAGAAAATGTATAGGTGGAGGTATAGTTACAGTAGGTATACAGATATATGTGACGGGGACTCCCCTATTTGAGCAAATCCTTTAATCCTTGCAACTCTAGCTGGGAAAGAATTATGTCCTTGCTGGACTGGGTACAGATACATGGCTCATTCCTCAAGTAACTGCAGTCCATCCATGTCATGCCCAACAGATTTCCCTGGGCCCAAAAGCATAGCTGTTGGATCTGTAAAGGCACTGTGTCATATGCACAGCAAGTAAGATAACAGGACCCTAAATTCCACATTTGGTTTTGAATTGAATGTTCTGGTAACAGTTAGCATCTTCACTTATAGCATTACCCTCTATCCTTAAATCATGAACCTTAACATGCTGGGTTGCTTGAATGGATACCAAAGAGTTGACATTGTCCCCTTTGTGCACAAATCCCTCCCTGTCTTAAATTTGGCAGCAGTAAAACAAGGCCTAGATTCTTCCAGCACATGGGTAGGTTGCAGTTATGCACAACATACAGTGCTGAGAATATAACCTCAAGTGAGAGAACAGCAGTGTCACGCTTCAATCTCTTTACTGGGCAGAGAGAAAACAGAACTGGGGAAATGGCTGTAAGGGGTAGCATGAGTACAAGAAGTGCTCAAACGGGCAGCTGGTTGCTCTCAAGAAAGAAGCTAGTGGTTATCAACCAGGTACCTTACATTCCACCCTGTGCCCGTGACACTTGTCAGTTCTACAGATCCCATCAGTCCAAACCAGCCTCTCTTCCCGCTGCATAAACAGCCTTTGCAGTCTGATTCTGGCTGGCAACTGGAGCTGAGGAGCCCCTTCCTTTGCCCAGGGAACCTCACATCCAGGGCCCCATGAGAACATTCCAGAAGCTCAGGAGCTAACTATGACTAGGCAGCACGTCAGCTCTGAACCTGGGCCAATGCACTCTGGGCAGTGCTTCCAGATGAAAGCAGGTGCAATTAGGCCTCTGGTACTCAAGCCAAATAAAATCACATTCTATGGTTCCCCTTGAAATAGAACATGGGTAGAGGGTAAGCCTCTAACCTCTGCTGATGGGAACACCTGGCTGCTTACAAATCATGCAAGTGCCATCTATGAAGCGGTGTTGGAAGCCAGCCTTACGGGTTTGTTTCCATAATGCCTATCGCTGCTTTCTAACTACAACAGCAAAGTTGAGTCATTGTAACAGAGATCCGCAAAGCTGGAAATATTTCGTGGCTGACCCTTGACTGAAACATGTGCCAACCCCCGTCTTAGTGCTTTGATAGCCTCTTCTGTAAAATGGGGTTATTAAGTGTACCTTTAGCTTAAGTCTTTTGTAAGGATGAAATCAGATGATGCATACACACACTCCTTCTTGGGAATTTGAAAGGCTATAGAGATGTAGGCAAGAAATCTAAGCTCATCTGAGAGATGACTTTTTTTAGCAGTTCCCATTCACAACCCAAACAAGGGTCTGTTTAACACAATAAATGAGTGCTACATCTCCAAATGACAAAAAAAACCCCACAAAACTCTAGAGTTCAAAGAACCTTGCTTTGAATATCAGCTCCACCACTTACTTAAGGTGTACTGGAGAAGTCTTGTGAGCTCACTGACCCTCTTTCCTCATCTGTAAAATGGGTAAATAATATATCATCCCATTTAATCTTTACAATAGCCCCGTGAGAAAAGTAATTAGTTATGTCAAAGTGCTTTTTACATTCAGAAAGGTTTTATGTGCAGATGTGTTCATTATTACACGTACAGTCTTTTCCTGATCACTTGCTTAATCACCCCTTCGAAAAATGCCAGCTCAGTTTGGCATGGCAAACATAGAGAAACTATGTGTCACCTCTCTCCAGCTAAGATTCTGTGATCTTACCCTCTATTATGTACTCCGCCAGCTAAGTGGACATGGAAAAACAAACTCTCTTAAATCACTGGAACCAGGCCAGGCATCCTGCCGCACTTCTTGTTTGTCACACAGCAGAAAGCACCCAAGACAGGTCTTAAAACAAGTCAAGGCACACACTTTGAATTAAGAGATGGCCTGACGTTCAAGGCCTGGAGGAGATTTCTGTAAAAAAAAAAAAAAAAGTGCAGCCACCTAAAAATGAACGAGAAAGATATTGCCATGGTTAAGACCGCTGGCTTGGCAATCAGGTGGGCCTGAGTTTGAAGCACTGCTAGGCCCCTCACAGCTGTGCAGCCCAGAGCACAGCACACTCACATGTCACGTTCATCCTCCGGGAGCCTACTCAAAACCCTTTGTTTCCTGTGGTGGAAGGTGGACTGTGGCTAACCAAACAAAGACAAGAATGTTCTCCCGTGAGCTATAACAAATATTCAATACTAATACAGGGGGTTAATAACCGGGTGGGTTGGGGAGAAACACACCAAATGTAAGATACTATTAGTAGTTATAGTTTGACGATGCTCTTTTATAGTTCGTAACAAATGTCTCAAAACAACGCAAGGTGGGGGTGGTGGGGTGATGTTTGGGACCCCTGTATCATGTTTTGTAGTTGACATCTTTTACTATACACTTAGTGTTTACGGATGTTCGTGTATGAATGACATACTTCAATAAAATTTTTTAAAATGAAAAAACAAAAAACAAACCCTTTGAAGCCTCTCATCACCTTAGGGATGGCATCACCATCCCTCTTATGACAGCCAAGGCCCTGTACCACGTGGCTCTTGTGCAGTGAACTATTCCTGCATCTACGCTTCAGTCTCATGGGACCTGTTTCAGGACCTCAACTGTTTCATGATCTTCTTCCTAAAAGGGACACTGACCATGATATTTCTTGTGCTGGGAAAGAAACCGAACTATCCCCCTACTCCCACCCACTTCACCCAGGTAAATCCAATTCCTCTTGCAGACCTCAGCTTGGTGGTCATCTCTCCAAGACTGCTTTCCTTTACCCCACCCATGTCCCCACAACTGGCATAGTGACACCTCGTTGACCCCCACTGTACGCTGTCCCTCTGCGTACTAGCATTCAACATGAATACTTCGATTTCTTTTTTCTTTTAAATTTATTTGTTTATTCCCCCCGGTGTTGTCTGCTCTCTGTGTCCATTCACTGTGGTTTCTTCTGTGTCTGCTTATCTTCTCTTTACGTGGCACTGGGAACCGATCCTGGGACACTCTAGAGTAGGAGAGAGGTGCTCAACCTCTTCCGCCACCTCAGCTCCCTGGTCTGCTGCATTTCAAATTCTCTTTTTGTTGGGCGATCTTGCTGTGCCGGCTCTCCACTTGGGCCAGCTTGCCTTCACCAGGATGCCCCAGTAATCAAACCCTGCACTTCCCATTTGGTAGACGGAAGCCCAATCACTTGAGCCACATCTTCTTCCCAATAATTCAATTTCTCAATGTGCAAATGGCACGTGACTTGTTCACTGTCTGTCTCCCCCTTGAGAGCCAGAAATGTGTCTTGCTACAGAGTAAATGCAAGAGGACATCTCAGACATGCCCGTGTTCATGCAAAATCTTAGAGGACACCAGCTTTAGCACCTCGCAGAGCTAACAAGTTCCAGAAAGCTAACAAGGGTGTGGTGGTCAGTTCACTGATGACAAATGCATTGGAAAGCAGAAAGATCCCATTGAGGGCAGCTGTTCCAATCTTTCTGCTCAAATGATTTCAGTGCAAGCCCATTCCTCTTTGCTGTTGCTACGCAGAACACTACTAGAAGCCAAATAATGCAGCCTGTATTTAGAGGGTTTAAATATCTTTTTGACATTGCATGTGATTTATAATGTCTACAAAGGGAAAGTCATGATGGCTGATGAGTCCTTACACTGCAGCAAATTAAGGTGTCTACTTTCCCCACCATGTGTATGAATACTGTAAAATTAATGCTAATGACAGCATGTCCCTGCAAAGTGAAGGAGAGAGGATGTTTCCTTTAAAATCTTCGCACAACCTCTGATCACCTCAGCAAGGTGGTGGCTTCTTTCTCTTCTTGAAATGAGCTCATAAATCGTGCCCATGTTCCCATATCTTAAGTATACTTTGAGCAATGTTCACCAAACTCAGTTTTGTGGCACTCCCAGATGCTTCTGAAACCTCAATGTGTATACAAATCTCCCTGTGATCTTGTTAAAATGCAAATTCTCACTCAAGAGGTCTGGGAAGGGGCCCTAGATGCTCCCCCTAGGCTGGTGGACCATGAACATACTTTGAGCAGCAAGGGCCTGAGAGAGACTTCAGTTTTCCTCTGGTACCATCAGTGATAACTGATGTAATTAATGATAATTCTGAGGCCCTCTGAATTCCTACTGAATGGCCCAAGAGCAAAGAGATTCAAGAGAGCAATCTGAACTTTGGGGAGCAGCATCAAGAATTCTCCAAGGAGGGAAGCGGATGGCTCAAATGATAAGGCCTCTGCCTACCATATGGGAGGACCCAGGTTTGATACCTGGAGCCTCCTGGTAAAAAAGAAAAAGAGAAAGCATGCCTGTGCAGCAAGCCAATGCCCATGTGGCAAGCTGAGTACAGATGAGTGACTGCACAGTGAGCTAAGTGCCCACACAGGTGCCTGTGTGGCTAGCCAAGTGCCAGCAATATGGTGATGCAACAAAAGAGAGACGAAGCGGAGAGTCATGGTAAGGCACAGCAGAGACCAGGAACTGAGGTGGCACAGGTGAAAGGGAACTTCTCTCCACATCAGAGGTCCACAGAATCGAATCCTGTTGAATCTTAGAGGGGGGAAAATGAGAAGAGAAAGCAGAAAAAAATAAAAGAGAAATAGATACAGAAGATCACATAGTGAATGGACACAGCAAAAAACAGCAGGGCCGGGGGAGGGGGAAAAAGGAATTCTCCAAGGAAGGAAGTCTCTGGGCTGTTATGTAGTGTTTCAAGATTGAGGTATAGTGGCTATAAACAAAAGCACCAAACAGACGTGGCTCTACATCTGGGCACCACCATTTCCTAGCTTTATGACCACAGCTGAGTCACTGAACCACTGAGAGCAGCAGTTTCCTCATCTGTGAAGAGGGAATTCAAGTAACTAGTGGGGGATTTGGGAGGATTTAATGGCCAGAGATGTAGCCCAGAGTCTGGTGGTGATTACATCAGCAGGGTAAGCTGGTCTGTCCAGTAAATCTGACTGCATTTAAATCCCACACTGGCTGGCCAACTGGGCTTCCCCATTGACAGTTTCCAATTCTGGGAATACCTGCTCAGAGATGAGGCATCTGGAGGGGAACTGAAAAACTCCTGGGGTTGAGGACTTGGCCTTTCACTTTGTGAGATTACTACTCGTATCAGCCATGGGGGGTACAGCACAGAAGCCTGACATCATCTCAAGAGCCCCTTTCCATGAGATGTGGAAGTGTTTTCGGGACATGGAGTTGTCCTGGATAGTGCTTCACGGACAATTACGGGACACTGTAGATCCCCCCAGGGCCCACTGGATGGAACGTGAGAGAGTCTGGGCTATGATGTGGACCATTGACTATGGGGTGCAGTGATGCTCAGAGATGAACTTACCAGGTACAATGGATGTGTCATGATGATGGGAGAGAGCGTTGCTGTGGGGGGAGTGGGGGGAGTGGGGGGTGGGGGCGGTGGGGTTGAATGGGACCTCATTTTTTTTAATGTAATTAAAAAATAATAATAATAAATAAATAATTTTTAAAAATAAATAAATAAATAAATTTAAAAAAGAGCCCCTTTCCAACATCATGGGTATTTGAGCAGGCGCCTTGTCTTATCTTCAAACTCAAGGACTGTTTTTGTTTTGTTTTGTTTTAAATAAGAAGCATTCTTCACTCTGTAGAATTTAGAAAGGTTGGTAGTTGTAGGAATATGTTATCAGATGTATAAGTTCTGGATTCAGAGTCCAAATCTCAGACCTACTGTGGTGGTTTGGAGCTGTATGTACTCCAGAAAATCAAGTACTTATATTTAATCCATTTCTGTGGGTGTGGACCAATTACAAGTAAGATCTTTTCATGAGTTTACTTCACTTAAGGTATGACCCACCTCATTCAGGATAGGACTTAATCCTATTACTGGAGGCCTTTTAAATGGAATGAATAAAGAAAGAGAAAGAGAGCCATGAAAGCAAGAAACTGAAAGCAACAAAAGGCAGAAGAGAAGGGAGAGACCAGCAGATGTGGCCATGTGCCCTGTCATGTAGCAGAGGAACCAAGGATCACCCATAGCCAGTCTTCGGGAGGAATGCATCACATTGATGATGCCTTGATTTGGACATTTTCCTGGACTCTGTGAGCAGATAAATTCCCATCATTTAAGCTGTACCACTTCATGGCATTCACTTTAAGCAGCCTAGGAAACTAAAACACCTGGCATTTAGTAGCTGGGCCATCGTTTCACTTTTTTTAGGTTCTGTATGTTTTGAAGATAGGATAGAGCTACACTGGGGGTTAGTAAATGGAGTGGTTCATCTCAGGAACTGGTAGGTAAGGGGCAGCTTCTTCATCTGGGTATTCATTCTTAGGTATGTTCAGTCTGTGAACATTAATTCTAATCTGTGCATTCTTCTGTACTTATGGTTTACTTCCATAAAAAGTGGAAACATATGCCATTCAAATGACGATGCAATGCTGCATTTACAAAGACTATGCAGTGTTGTGAATAAATGCAAAAAGTGAGAGTAAATTGTATGGTGCAAAAAAAAAAAAATCCCACATACAAGCCAGGCTCAGTGTTCAGCAGCTTAGAAGGTGACAGCTCATTCATCCTCACAATCAGCCGACTTGCTCTTATTTTGGCCCATGCATATGAAAATAAAAGCAGCAGATCCATAGAAACCCAGAACCCGTGTGGGAAGAACGAGGAAGACTGAGCAGTTTGGGGTCCAGCAAAGTATACTGCTGACTTGCTTGGTTCTGTTGCAGGTGGTGACTAACTGTGTTATACTGTGAGGAGTCAACATCTTCCCCTTGACTCCCAGTTAAGAGTCAGGCTGGAAGGTGACTCAACCCACTGTTCTAATCCCATCACTGTCAATGACCTTGGACCAACACACAGATAACAATGATACATAATTGATCCTGGGTCACCTGGTAAGTAGTCAGACTTGGCTCTTATTTTATGGCAGTAACGGAGGTTAGGAGTGTATTCTTGAAGATGCCTTTTCAGGGAGATAGAGACCATATCAAATTCCTTCTGGGTGTTCAGCTACAAGGGATGTAGAGCAAACCTAGCAACAGACTGGTGGGACCATTAAGCAGGTGGGCTTTGGTGTCAAAGAGATCAGGTTCAGCCAAGAATTAGCTGTGTGACATCCTGCAAGTTACTGAACCTCCCTTAGCCTCAGATTTGATAAGAGGATTAAATGACATAATGTTTATAGAGTATACTTATCCCAGTGCCTGGTACAGAGGAAACTCTCAATATATCATCATCATTATTATTATTATCCTGACTGTGGCTGTTATGGAAAGTAAGTGAGAGAAAATGCCAGATACTTGATAACTGCAGTGATTACTTTGAGACCACTGTTTCAGAAATCAGTATTAGTGAGGGACTACTTGGCCCCTAGGTCAACCAGGCAACTTCCTGATTAGCTGTGGTATAATCTGTACATGTAAAATGAGGAAAGGAAAACGTGAGCATAAATTACTGTCCCTGAAGAGTCTTTATGCTTAGTCTCACCACCACCCCACCCTGGGATTTAGGCCAGTCCACCTTTTGTCTGGCCTCCCATGCTGCCTACCAGCAATCCATCACCCATTTCAAGGGAGTCTCTGTTGAGAGGACTGAGCATTTTACTCAAAAAGCATCATTTCTGGAAACTTACTCTGGATTTTTCTCACTTTATATTGCTTCACTCGGTTCTTCCTTTGCATGTGTCCTTTAGAACATGCATTCCTCAAATGTCTTCCAGAAAAGACTAGTCTTTGAAATTGTATTTTTCAGTGGGGGGAAAAGGTGAGTTATGTGGTCAAATAAGGTCAGAACTCTGAATACTATATTCCTGCCTCGAGAAATGGAACATGCATTGTCCGATTAAAGGCTCGGAGATGTCCTTTATTTAATCATTCATTCGTCCATACACTTAACAAAATACACATTGAATGACTATTTGCCGGTCAGTATTCTAAACAAAGGGTAGGGGTGGGAAGAATATAGCAGGGAACAAAACTGCCCCAGAGGGCACTGTTTAATCCAGAGTTTCCCAGAAGTATTTTCTCTTTAGAGACCCTTCATGATTTGCCAATCCATTACCTCTACTCTTTGTTTCAGCCCAAAAGAGTATCTTGAGATTTCCAAAGCATAGCACTAAGTTTCACACATCTGGGCATTTGTCTGTGCCACTTTGCCCACTGCCTGGTATGCCTTTTCTCTCTTTGACCCCTCCTGCCTCACTAACCCCTTTTTTCCTTCTAGTTTCTGCTCAGCCCCAACTTGTTCAATACCCCCCAGGCTGAGGGAACTGACCTTCCTTCAGGCTCTCTCTGTGGCCTTCGCACACCCCTAGGGTGACACCTTTCATAACGACCTGTTTACTTGTCTATCCCATCAGCCTCTGAGTTCCTAGAAGGCAAGGGACCATGAATCATCCATCTCTGTATTCTGGGAACTTAACACGGGTCTTGGTTCTTAGTTGTGGTTTTCCAAAGAAGTGTTAAATGTCTTTGGGAATCAGGGCCAACTGGTCTAATGCTTTTATGCAAATCATCAAGAAGGAACCTGCTCCGAGCAGGCTCAGCCAGGGAGTGCAGGATTTGGCAAGCACAAGGCGTGGATGGGTGTGTGCGCGCCCAAGTGTGTGAGTGGAGCTAGGCAGTGGAAATTCCCCTCTGGGTGGGAAGGCTTAGGAAGGAGATTGTGGACGGACTTCAGCCCCAGTGGAACCCCTTAGCCTGCCATCTTTCTGGAACCAGGAATGAAAGGCTGTAGTTCCTGATGAGGGCGGGGAGTTTGGGGAGAGCATTGGAGTGATGGACCTCTGAAGCTCTATAAATCTAAAACGAGAAAACAACGAAAGAAAAATTTCTATGCAAGCCTGCACTCAATTAGGATATTTCCTTTCTCTTGTTTTAATTATTATATAAGTTTGTTGTACTCAGCTGATGGCCTGTAAACCAAATTGGACATCTGTTGGTCATTTCCCTCGAAAGAACTGAAGATCATTCTGCAGCCATCCCACTATCATGTAGCAAGTCAAAACTCACCTTGCCTCTATAGCTCATGTATGTCATCTGGAAATTAAAACTAATATGTAGGGTTGAAAGATAAAATAGAGGACACACAGTTAAATGTGAATTTCAGATAAGCAAATGAGCTTTCATTTAGGGTTTATATGTCCCATTCAATATTTGGGACATACTTGTACTAAAAAACTATTTTTTTGTCTGTTTATTGAAATTTCTAAATTTTATGGGGCAAATTCTGTTTTTTGCTAAATCTGGCAAGCCTGCATGTGGTGCCATTGTGTCTTAACAGCTAAAATAGGAAAGTCAAGATTTTCCTCCTACTACCCTTCCAGAAATAGGTTCGGGGCATGTGGGGTAGTAATTAATGGATACGCATGAGAGCACGACCAGGCCCTTCCCTGAATTACAGCATGGCATCGACACAAAGAAGGGATGCTGTCGTGATTCAGGAAGAAAAGGAAGCTTTTCTCTCAAGAAGGGGATGCACTCAGTTTGGGAGGATTTAGAACATCAAGATCAGCTAAGTAGTGTGGAAGCTGTGAAAACAGATCCATTTAGACTGGAAAGGAGACAGCACCTTGATTTTTGTGGTTAATTTGTTAGGTTCTGTTCTCTCTGCTTTCAGAGAAAATATAACTTTGTTTTTGTCTTTAAAATGAACTTTTTTGCTATTACAGTGAACATAACAAATATATTTTTATAAAACTTATGACCCAGAGTTTTCAACATGAATTAAATGTGATAATAAATTTTAAGTGCCTGAACAGTGTAAGCATTCTGGACATTTTAGCTGCTAATATCATTGATATTATCATCTCTAACACTGATCTTATTTCCAAATCTGGAGCAATCTATGTAAGATGAGCTTCCTTTATAGGAATACCTGGTGGGGCTTTTATACCTCTAACTTTACTCCCAAACCTACATTTGTGCTCCCAAATTTTGGCCCCTGCAAAAAAAGCAAATGTTTACCCAGACACCATTGGATACTGTTTACCTTCCTTCCATTTTTATTTTGTAGGTCAATCCTTTCACTAACCATGGCTGTGGGGATCCAGCCATTTTCAACCTCGGCCTTGAGCAAACTTTGCAAGTTTTGCTAGTGACTTGCAAAGATGGGCAGAGGCTGTCTCTCCTTTTCTATTGAAGAGCACATTCTGGAAACCAGATTGTGAATCAGAAACCCATATTCTACCATAAATAGTTCCACTATGGTTTTGGCCAAGACACATTTCCTTTTCCTTCCATGACCTATTAAATGGGTCATTAGCCTGTGAAGTACTCTAGCTACAACTAGATCCTGTGTTAAGCTTGTATAACCTCTAATATTATTGGTTCCTAATAGGAAGCTTGACAAACTATCATTTGTTGAGTCCTGCAGGCAGAGCATGCTTGTCAACGTACATATAATGGACTCCCAAAATGGCAGGCTAGAAGAATACTTTTGTACCACTGACTAAGCTAACTCTTGTGACATTTTAAGTTAAAGACAATTATTTGTCTGTATCTGGTGTAAAAAAAAAGGCCACATTGAACCATGAAATAGAGGTGATTGGTTGAAACTCACTATAGCAAATGAGAGTTGCCATGTAAAATTTAGAGTAATCAGGATTCCAGGAGACAAGGTTAATTCCAATAGAACCATGAAATCAGTGGGTCTACCCATAAGGCCTGTGCTCCCTGCAGACTGTCATGTGCCTGGGAATCAGCCATGATGCAGAGTGCCGTTTCCTACATTGGGGGCACCTATGTGCCTTGCAAAGAAATCCTGATCTCACTGGGCCCTAGAGGATAGAAGAGCAAAAGTGGACCTATCAATGGGTACAGCTGATGGGTGAGCCGAATCCCAGTGACTAAGTGGGTAAGGTTCGTGCAAACACATCACCGTTCACACTGAGACCGTTTGTGAAACACTCAACACCAATGACAACAGCCTACCAGACAAAGAACTTTGCAAAAATGAACTTGAAATTCAAGACTCCAATGATGACCACTATTCACTTTTCATAAAGCCATGTTACAGACACATTGTTAGGTGTTGAAGGCTTTAAAACCAAAGCCACATTTTGAGTCTCCTGATTCCATAGAAGATAACATTCACAGTCTTACTCCCAAGCTGACAACATTTTTGCTATCGCACAAAAAATTAAGTTTCCAGTAAGCAATTTATTACAAGATATAAGTCAGGGAGGGGTGATTTCCCAACTTGAGAACACAGAGTAATCAGCATTGGGCAAGAGTCTATACAAAGCACGCAATCCATGGGGGCACACCCTTGCCCTTACTGAGTGTCACTTCTTTCCAGCTATTTCAGCTGATTTTCCTGAAACCAAGCCAGAAAGGGGATTTAGCATCACAAGTGTACACCTGCATAGATTTAAATCATCTGGGCCACAGTTTACTCTTTCACACTCTGGAACCAAGCACCCATGCATTGGATATCCTAGTGATACCAAGACTTCACTCTTTCCTTTCTTTTTCCCGTGCCTGTGATCCAGTTCCTGCCCCAGGCCCAGACATTAAGAAGGCAAGATTGATATTCCTCTGTTCTCACAGGAACTGAGAAGAATGGAAACAATAAATTCTTGTTAAATAAAAAATGAATGAAAGAATGAATAGTGAAATGTGACTCATCCTACAGAGCACACCTCTCTGCAGTGATAGAGAGGATGATGATAGCTAAAATTTATATAGCCATTACTGTGTTCTAGGCACTATCCTATATGTTTCATACGTATTAACTCATTTAAACCTCGCATCAGCCCTAGGAGATCAACACTATGTGGTCCCCTTTCATAGATGAGGAAACTAAGGCATACAGAATCTTAGAAACTTACCCAAAGTCATCCAGTGGTAAGTAGCAAAATTAAGATTCAAACCCAGGCAGCTTGATGACAGAGTCCATGCTCTTAGCTACCATGCCAAAATAATATACCTCCTTAGAGCTTTGGTAACACTGCCACAGGGTTTGGCATGTTGCAGCGTGAAAGGGTTGGAACCTTCTCTTATTGCTGGTGTCTACCCGGGAAGAACACTCTAGAAGAAATGTCTAGAACATGAATCATGCTATAATATAATAAGTACTGCTTGCCCACGGTCCACAGCCTCTCTCCTCTCCCAAGAAAGGGGAGATCCTTGAAGGGGGCCAATGTCTTATTCATCTCGGTAGCCTCAAGAGCCTGGCAAAGTATTCAGACATAGCATATGTCCTTTATATATTTTGTGAGTGAACTGACTTGAAATATTTGAAATCAGTGAGCTGACTTGAAAATATGAACTGATTTGCCACATGAAACTGACATTTTTATAGTATGAAATAGTTGAATGTTGACGGTTTCATTTTAGATCAACCTATAGAATATGGACAATACCTACCAGCTTTGAAGTTACCCATATCCTTCATAAAAAGCTTTATTAATTTGTAACACATTGCTATTTGTGAGAAAAGAATAATACAATTAAACAGCATATTTACCTACCATTGACAAGGTCAAGACAAGAAAAAGTTGGAAGTCCTTGATGTCTTCGTGCAAATATGTTATTCTTCAGTTTTCCAGTATGGCAGAGATATACATTGGAGTATCTACAAGGTCATTTTTAAAGGTTTCCAAATCAACAATGGATGGTTGATCAGACATTTTATAAAGATGACTTCCACCTTAACTCTCCAAACGAAGTCTCTACCACATCTTCACCCCCTTTTTCACTCACGCATTTACTCAACAAATAATTCTCAAGCATTTATTCTGAATGGGACCTTGGACCTAAAAAGAAAACGTACTTCCCCATTGGTGGCTTTTCATGACTCTGAAGTGGTAATGATAGATCACTCCACAAGATGGCACTCCTAATTCTTCTTTGTACTGCTTTTCCCTAGTGCTGAAAGACCCTATGATTTTTTACTGTCACAGAACAAACAGAACCCTGATTGACAGCTCATATTAGTATATTTCAGGCACTTGAACACATTTGCTTACTTTAGGAGAGGGTGTATTTTATAACATAGATGGCATGTTGCAGTGTGAAAGGGTTGGAACCTTCTCCCATTGCTGGTGTCTACCCTGGAAGAACACTCAGGCTTAAGGAAAAGAAGGGCATACAATTACAGATAACACTGCAAGCAAGCAGTATTCCACCACGTGTGTGCATTAAGGCTGGACAGGTTCAAGAGACCTAAATCTTCCCAAGGAAGTAGACACTCCAAATGCATTTTGGAGTTCCATGATGTGTACCTGACCTGGGGGGCTCATCCCTGCAATTTCTACCCAGACTGGTTCCATGTGCCAGGGCCCACCTACTGAGACCAGCTCAGCAATAGGTTTGCCCGAAGGGAAAGCGATGCAGAACTGAAGAAATAAAAGGACAGAGAAGGAGACACAAGAGAGGAGATAAAGATGGGATTAGGGAACTCACAGCTTCTGGAACTGAGAGCCTCGACCTTAGTTTCCACCTGGTATTTATTGGAAACTACGGAGCAGCTGTATGCTATCAAAACTGCAACATGATCTACAATAATAAGGAAGAACTGCAACATCTACATTAAGGCAACATCTACAATAGAACAGGTGAAACTTTTTTCCAACATTCACCCTCATGTAGACCCTCTATATCAAAACTACGGGACTGGGAGCAGATGAGGCTCAAGCAACTGGGTGCCCACCTCCCACATGGGAGGTCCCAGTTTTGGTTCCTGGTGCCTCCTAAAGAAGATGAGCAGACAACAAACAGACAGATGAGGGAGCTAGCTGCGGGCGGGGGTATAAAATGAAAAACTAAAGCAGGGGATTGAGTTGAGGACAGCACATTCAACCAGTGGTTTTCCTTCAAGGAGACAGCCTAAGGCTGAAAAAATTAATTATGAAAATGATAATGATATTTATTGAGTCCTGTGTATCATATATTTTGCCAAGCACTTTACATATATCATCTCATTTAATCCTCACTAGAAACTTAGAAGACAATTTGACATACATGAACATTTATGTAACACTGTATGTTAAGTACTATTCTAAGTATTGTACAAATATTAATTTACAACAGTTAATCTTCATAACATTCCTATGAGATTGGCACTATTATAGCTCAATTTTATGGGAAACTGAGGCACAGAGTGATAAAGAGACTTGTCAAAGGTCTCAGAGCAGATAAGAAGCACCACTGGGGTTCATACCCAGGAATGTCAAGCTACCTCTCTGTTTCATAGAATAATAATTAGGCCCATCAAACTAGAATGTCCTTAAATTCTGGCTACCAAATGTATTTGTACCCAAATTTGTAACTTCTTCCCTCCACACTCCTTCATAATGCTGATGTTCTCATCTGTGCTCTGGCTCCTTTTCTCCTTAGTCCTTCTTGGGACCCCACTCTATTGACTACCTACTCCCCATCTGTTTCCTTTATCAGCATTTAAATCATAAACAGATGTCTGGTCCTGAGGTAGATACACAGATGCATCTTGCTTTTCCTCACAATTTACAGCTATAAATCTTGGAAATGGTAGAAGAGGTCAACAAAGGGGCATGGTGAGAGGTGGCAAGAGGAAGGCAAAATGATTAGGGCTCCCAGAACTGGAGGAACTGCATACCAGCAGGGTGTCGGAAGACACCAACCCAACAGAAGAAGGCAACCCAGACCTGGAATTTTCTAACTCCCAACCTAGCAACAGAGAAGGAAGCCCAGGTAGGTACATCACGCCCACAGACAATGTCAATGAAAACAGCAGCACCAGCAAGGGGGATTGACTAGGAGCTACAATAAGCCAACGGGTCATGGGAAATGCCCTCCTTCTCCGATGGGCCTGACACTCCCCTCCCTCAATGAGAGATATGCAGGAAACTGAGCAGCACTGGCAGGGAAAACCCTGTCAAAACAAAGAGGCCTGATCTGGGAAGCTTCTTTATTCCTTGCAAAACTGAAACTTCCTCATACATTGAGAGATATCAGGAGACTGGGCAACATTGAAAGGGGGATCCAGCCACAACAAGTGCCCAGTGTGGGAAGTTTTTGTCCTCATAAAGGGGACAAAGGGATTTGAACCTTGCTTCTTCTGTGAGGGGATGCTAGGGCAGGTACATAGAACTGGCAAAGAGGACCCAGCCATGATAAGTGGTCTTCCCAGGAAGGCTTTTCATTCTTGTGAGTCTCAAAACTTCCATGCCGCCCCCTTAGGCAAAAGCAGCAGGGACCATTAGGAGCTGCAGTGGCACCAGATAAATTAAGCAGACCAAAATAACACCACAAAGATTCTCAAAAACTAAACGGTTATTGGAACCACAGGCCACAAAATGGGCTAGGAACTGCATGTCAAGACTCCAGAGCATGACTGTCTGCTATAATCCAAAATTTAATTAAAATCCAAAGTCTCCTAACTTATAAATCCAAATCTCCAGGATACAATAAAAACTCACCTTTCATGCCAAGAACCAGAGAAATCTCAACTAGAATGCAAAAAATATATAATGAACTAATGCCAAAGCTAAGATAAATCACACTTTGTTTCAATGAGCAATTAAAAATTCTCTTCAAACAAATGGAAAAAATACAGAAAATCTCATCAAAGAAATAAAGTTATTAAAAAAGAAACAAAAGAAAGTACAGAAATGTGAAATATAGTAACAGAAATAAAAAATTGCTGGGTGTGCTCAATAGTAAAGTGGGGTTCATAGAGGATAAAATCATGAATTTGAAGAAGATTCAATAGAATTCATCCAATAAGAACAATAAACAAAATAGTCTAAAGGAAAAATGAACAGGGCGTCAGGGACTTGTGGGACAAAAAACAAAAACAAAAAAGCAACATTCTTAAGTGGGAGAATCAGAAGAGGAGAAAGTGGACAGAGTATGCAGAGAAATAACCACAAAAAACAAACCAAATTTGGTGAAAGACACAAACTTACAAATTCAAGAAACTTATGTTAACACCAAATAGGATAAACCCAAAGAAATCCACACCAGAACCCATCATAATTAAAACCCTGAAAACTAAAGACAAAGAAAAATCTTGAGAGCAGTTAGAGAGAAATGACACATTACCTATAGAGAAACACCAATCTGAATGACACGGATTTCACACTGAAACCATGAAGGTCAGAGGGAAGTGGCAAACATTTTGTAAGGGCTGGAAGAAAAATGTTTGATCTAAGAAAGGCTATGTGAAGAGAATGAGAAGTCAAACTACAGATTGGGAGAAAATACTGGAAAACCACATATCTGAAAAAGACTAGTATCTAGAATATATAAAGAACTCTCAAAACAAAAACAAAAACAAAAACACACAAAAAAACCTCAGCCAAAAAAAAAATCAAACAATCCAATTAGAAAATGGGCAAAAGACATAAACAGACATTTCACTGAAGAGAATATACCGATAGCAAATAAACACATGAAAAGATATTCAACATCGTTAGCCATGAGGGAAATACAAATTAAATTCAAAATAAGAAACCACGATATACTCATCAAAAGGGATGAAGTAGAAAATAATGGTAATATCCAAGAAACTAGATCACTCACACATTTTTGAGAGAAAAGTAAACTGTTACAGCCACTCTGGAAAAACAGTTTGGCACTTTCTCAAAAACTAAAGATGCAATTACAATACAGCCCAGCAGTTGTAGACTTGGGGATATATACCAGAAAAATGAAAATCGATCTTTATGCAAAAACTTGTACATAAATGTGCTTAGCAGCATTATTCATAATAGCCAAACACTGAAAACAGCTTACATAACCCTTAACAGGTAAATGGTTGAACAAACTATGGAATATACATACCTGGAATATGAGAGCAATAAAATAGAATAAACTATTGATATGTGCGAATGGATGAATTTTCAGGGAATTAATCTGAGAGGGGGAAACAGTCAATTAAAAAAGGTTATATATGGTACATATGTTTCACGAATATAACATTATTGAAATGACAAATTATACAAATGGAAAACATATGAGTTGTTGCCAACAGCTAGGGATTGGGAAGGGACTGCAGAAAAGAGATCAGAGTGGTTATAAAAGGGCAATGCCAGGGCTCTTTGAGATGGAGCTGTGGAGTATCTTCACAATGATTGTGTATAAATGATCTGTATATGGAAGAAAATTCTATAGACTTTAAAACACACTCAGAAAGGAGTGTAGGTGGTGCTGGGGAAATCTGAGTTGGTTTTGTGGATTGTATCAGTGTCAATGCCCTGATTGTGATATAATACTATGATATTGGCAATGAGGATTTTTACCACTGGGGAAAGCTGGGTATTACGTGCAAGTAATCTCTGTATTATTTCTTGCAACTGCACATGAATCTACCATTATCTCAACAAAAATGCTATTGAAAAAGTAATCAAGTGTTTCCCAAACTTTAAGAAATTCCTCACTTTAAGGGTCCATTTTCTGCTCTCACCACCCAGATTTTTAGTTTTTCTTCATAGTCAAACTTTCGTAAAAAGGTCTTCCTACTGCTCTGTCTCAAATTCCTCATGACTCAAGGAATCGATAATCTACTACAAAGGATCCTATCAGGCCATTGAAATGGCTCTTGTCAAGGTCAGCAATGATCTCGTCATTATGTGCAACGTTCACCTTCCTCTCCCTACTTGACTTGATAGTTTGACCTACTGACTGCTCCTTCTTTCTAGAAACACTCATTTTCCTTGCCTGGTTCCCATCCTAAATCATTGGCCACTCCTAAGTCTCATGTCTAAGCCCCTATTTCTCTGGGTGCCTAACTCCTTTCCTTCCAGTTCACCAACCATAGTAATCTCATTCCAGTATTTCTCTAACTTCATCAAGACCTACAAGGTACTGATCTCATGACCTTCTCCCAGTCCATGCTCCACCTCATGTCTTAAGTTCTCTCTCCTGAGCTTAGATTCAATAATTCAAATCTTGAAAACATACTTAATGCCATAATTTCATTGTCCCTCAATCACATCTGCCCAACAAAGCCCCAACTCTATAGTTAATTTCTACTTTCTGCCTGCTGCTGCATCTCTGCACTTGAGTAGTCGGGTGCTGCTTCAAAAAAAACATACAGGCAAGCTGGCTGGTCTCATTTTTTAAATCTTGGTTATAAATTTCAAATGAGCCTTCTGAATTGCCTGAACATCCTACCACACTTCCCTTTTATGTTCACACTTCCACTCTGAAAGACAACTATTTCACACCTTCTTCCCAATTCTCAGACCTATGAACACATTCACCCCTTCACTCACAGATGTCCTTGTGTCACTTAACTGATCAAACAGGAACATGCACCACCAAGGGAACAAATCCACCTGCCTAGGCACAAAGACCCTGCCCTTCTTCACGTTACTATAGTGAGCTGTCCTTGCTCCTGTGTATGGCCAACTCCTCTGCTTGTGTCCTGGACCCATCCCATCCCCACTCTAGCCTTCTCAAGGACTTCCCTTCTTCCAATTATCTCCTCCACTCCTGGCATCTTCAATTTCTCCTTCTTTCTTGGATCATCTTCATCAGAAAAATATATTGCCCATTTTTTTGGCTGTTACCAGCTATCTCCTATGTCCTATCTTTACATAAAATTCCTTTGATCCCACCTTTCCATGGCAGCTATCACCCCATTTTCCGGATCCCCTTGACAGCAAAATAGCTTTCAAAAATAGTCTATACTCACCATTCTCATTCCTCACCTCTCCTTCCTCAACTCGCTCTAATCCCCAGTTTCTATCTCCATCACTCTTGAGCCATTGCTTTTTGTCAAAGTCATCAATGGCCTTCATGTAACCAAATTCCGGAGCCTCTTGTCTGCTCTTCTCTTACTTGTGCTCTCAGCAGGTCCTGACACAGCTGACTATTCTGTCTTTCCAAAAGCCTGTTTTACACTAGGCTTCCAGGACACTGCACTTTCCTGGTTCTATTTCTATCTCAATGGCTTCTCCTTCTCAATCTTTTCCACCTCACCCTAAGGGACCTCATTCAGTCCTATAGCTTTAAATAAATTAATAACCTCCAAACTTAACATTTCCACTCACAAAGTCAAGGTCCAAATGCTTCCTTGACATAACCACTTGGCGGTTTAATAAGCACCTCAAATTTAACATGGCCACATCCACATCCAAAAAATTTTCTGCCCCCAATCATCCTCAGTTGCTTAGGTGAAAAAAAAAATCTAGGATTGATTCCACCCCACTTCTCACCTCATAACCAATTCTTGCACAAGTCCTTCTTACTTAACCTCCAAAAATGTATCCTGATTCTGTCTACTTCCATCCATCACTATTATTACCATCAGCATCTGAGCCACCATCCCCATTTGGCCTAAAGCAATTGTTTCTCATATTTTCTGTTTCTGCTTCTTTAATGCCCTACAATCCATTTTCCACTCAGCAGAAGAGTAATCTTGAAAAAAAAAAACAATCACATCACTCACACCCCTTCTTAAAATCTTCCAGAGGCTACCCAATAGACTTAGAATAATATGCAAATATCTTTTCCTACCGATTTTTGCCCAGTTAGTCCTCTGCTAAAAGCCAGGAAGGGATTTTAGTCTCCACCTTTCCATCAGAAAAAACGTGGAGAGAGGGGACAGGTACTAAGAGATGAACAGCCCATCTGTAGCTGCACCTGAGGAGGAGAAAGATGCTTTATTTGCAGGAAATTAAAAGGTCATGACAGCTCTTTCCCAAGCAGGGTTGCTCAGTCTGCTACATCCACGATCGTTCCAGAGGAGGGAAGGATGCTTTCCAGATTTCTCTAATCAGATGTCCAGGCTGATTCCTAAAAGGCATCACAGTGAACCAGAGGACTTCTGCATCCAAGAGTTAGTTATGATTGTCCTGCTTTTCTCTTGACCTCACCTAAATGTGCCCAATCGTCATTCACTACCTAGGCCAGAGAGCAATGTTGATCAAAGGAAAGACGATCTAGAAAATCTAGGCCTCTTATCTTCTGGTCTAGCTAGCTGCACCACTAATCAGCTGTGTGACATTTGGCAAGCCACATGATCTCTCTGGTACATAGATACTGTTGAAAATGGTCCATGTGAGCATTAAAATATCATAATCAACTGCTATTTTTCAAGTCACAACACATCGCCAATTTTACTAGGCCCAGGACAAAGACAAGAAATGCAAAAAGTCATATTGGAAAAAAACCCCTGAGCATTTGCCCTTTTTTCTTGAAACACCTTTAGAGTTAACCAGTGCTTTGCTCTTTCTTTTGAGAGACAGCAAAATCTTACAGCTCTACACTAAATTGCCAACATCTGCCCACTTACTAGATCATAATTTGCAACAATTTTAGACTAATTTCTTTACAGTGGTGGGTCTTGTTTGACTTTTCAAAGGAGAAGATTTGTCCTCGTTATCTGCATTGTGAAAATGTTTTAAAAGAAATTAAATGAGGAATGATTAATTGATATTTGAATTAGCCCTTAATCAGCCAGATGGGGCTGCAGAAGCTTCAACAAAACACAGGCTCTGGTGGCCCAGATTTGGCTGCACAGATGCAGAGAGCTGCTTGTCAAAACAGATACCAGGGTAAACCCAAGTGCCCACCCAGTGCCCAGGCCTAGAGCTTCAAAGCCTGCCCATCTCCATACCATCTTTTCTTCCCTCTATCCTATCTATCACCTAATCCTGGGGAATATCTTTCAGAAACATCTTGCATAGAAGTCCACATGTAAAGAGCTGACCCTGGCTCTCTCTTTACCTTTACCCATCTGTCATGGTTTGAAATTATTTATGAATCCCAAAAAGAGAAAGATAATGTTTACAAACTAATTTATTCCTCTGAGTGTGATATACTTTGATTGTATTAAATTGAGTGAGGGGCCTCTGATTAATTTTTCTTGATAAAATCAATGTGGGGCTTCTGATTGGGCTATGTCAGTAAGGGATAACTCAGGCTGAGTCTCTGCCCCCTTGGTGGGATGATATAAATAGACACTCAAGACACATGGGAAGAGAGAACTTTTTGTCATTTTTGATCCTAGGGCCCCAAGGAGATAGATGAGCCAGATGCCTGATGGTTTGCAGCTGAGAGAGAGGAAGTCCTGAGAGACAAACCCTATGCCAGCCTACAGCTGAGATCAGGAAGAAGCTGGGCCCATGAAGCCTGAAGAGGAACCAAGGAGTGACCAGGCCGAGCTCAGCTATCATCTTGCTTCAACACATGTCAACTGGCTTTGGTGAGAAAGCAACCTTGAGCTATACTTTTCACAGTCTTGTAACTGTAAGCTTTTATCCAAAATAAATACTCTTCATAAATGCCAACAAAACAAAAAATAGGTAAAAGAAAGAAAAAACAAAAACAAATAAAACAAACAAAAAATACAGACTCCACCAGATTTCAGGTACTTTGCATCAGTAACCCTTTGGCAGACTAACACATCGCCTTATGATTCTTTTGTTGTTTTGTTTCCTCATTTTAAAAATTATTTTTAATGTTACATTAAAAAAATATGAGGTCCCCATATACCCCCCACCCCCTCACCCCACTCCTCCCATAACCACAACCTCCTCCATCATCATTGGACTGTCATGATTCTTTGATGCTTCTTCATCTCTGTAACTTTGTGCGCTATCTTTAGTAAAATCTCATCCTCTGATTCCCATGTATCTTTTCGAATGCAGCAGAAGGGCCCACTCTTCTGGGGGTCCTCCCCTAACTCTGCAAGTCACAGGTACACTTTCATTACTGTGTACCCTCTCAGCATTTAGCTCATGGTGTGCCATGATGTGCACAATAATGTATCACCATAACTTTCAGTGTTTTCCTTTTGTGGTGAATCAGAGTAATGTACCCCAGAAAAACACATGTTCTTAATACATTCCTGTGGGTGTGAGCCCATGGTAAATAGAACTTTTGATAGGGTTACTTCAGGTCAACTGTGGACCAACTGGCTCACTATGTGTCACCTCACTCCTATTACTGGAGTCCTTTATAAGGAGAATGAAATTCAGACACTCAGAGAGAAAGTAAAGGGGAGAAGCCGAAAATCAACAAAATCCAGAGAAGCCAGGAGGAGCTGACAGGTGAATTACCATGTGACCAAAAACCCAAGGACCTAGGACATCTGGCAGCCAGCTCCTGAATGCCAGTATTCTCAGAGAAAGCATCACCTTACTGAAGCTTTGAGTTTGGTAGGTCTTCCCCTATCCTTAAAACCATGACCCCATAAATTCCCATGGTTGAAGCCAACTCCTTGCATGGTAATTCTTTAGCAGCCAGGAAACTAAAACATCTGTTAAGGCTGAGTCTTCTTGACTCTGGCCAGCATCTGGCATAAGACTAGTGCGTTCAAAATTACTGAGTTGCTGGCAAATAAAAAAGGCCAAGTGTGGATGCTCATAACCTGGACTTGCCCATTCCAGAAATAAAAGTAGTTCATCCTTGACATAATGCCTAGCATGATGGCAAGGTCCACCTTTTGATGTCAAACTCTTAATGGGCTGATATATTTAGGGAAATCCTTCTCCCCTATCATGGGTTGTGCTATTGCATTCGGAACTGATCTTGGGAGACCAGGCTGTTGTTTTGTATCTAACTGCAATCAAGGAGGAAGTAACGGGAAACGGACTTGGCCCAGTGGTTAGGGTGTCCGTCTACCACATGGGAGGTCCGCGGTTCAAACCCCGGGCCTCCTTGACCCATGTGCAGCTGGCCCATGAGCAGTGCTGATGTGCGCAAGGAGTGCCGTGCCACGCAGGGGTGTCCCCCGCGTAGGGGAGCCCCACGCGCAAGGAGTGCGCCTCATAAGGAGAGCTGCCCAGGAATGGCGCCGCCCACACTTCCCATGCCGACAACAGAAGCAGACAAAGAAACAAGACGCAGCAAATAGACACAGAGAACTGACAACCGGGGGAGGGGGAGAATTAAATAAATAAATAAATCTTTAAAAAAAAAAAAAAGGAGGAAGTAATTTGGCTAATGTCTACTTTGACACTGTTGTCCTAGAGTGCCCCCTCGGTGGTCTGGATTGTAGCATCTTCAGGACTCCAACAACACTTTCATTTCTGTACGAGGCAATGTGGTTATGAACAGTCAAGTTGGTGGTGTCACTCTAATGACAGTAAAAGGAAGAAAAACTCCACTGGCATTGGGCTACACAAGTAAAATGCATTTAAAAAGAGCTCATTTATCAGTCATCTGCATTTCTCAGCATATCCCCAGGACATACTTAAAATGTGTGAATTTTGACAGGAAGGGCAGTAGCTTTGATCTGTGGCCTTGATACCAAAATGTTCACCATGGTTAAAATGTTGGCTCCTTAAAACTTCATTCACCCCAGCTTCTTCATTCCTTTCTAAACCCCAGAAATGTGTGCAGTTTCACCCAAGAGTGAAGGAAGATGGCTTAACTGTAGCATAAGGAAATTATTTTCAGGGCTAGAAGTTAGCTGGTGTTGCTGGTTTCTCACAATAACCCATTTTTTCTCTCTGAATTTAACCTTTTCCACAGGAGGATCAAGATGTATCTCTGTATTGTTCCACAGTGCATGATGGAAAGCCTGGCATAGGCTTGGCACCTAATAAGTTGCAAATAATAATATTAACAATACTAATAAATTCAACTAACATGCATTGATAGCAACTCTATATTCTTTATCACTGAATCTTTTTTATTAAGATTTATTTTATTTCTCTCCCCTTCCATCCACCCCCATTGTCTGCTGTCTGTGTCCATTCACAGTGTGTTCTTCTGTGTCCACTTGCATTTTTGTCAGGTGCAACCTGGAATCTGTGTCTCATTTTTTGGTGCATCATCTTGCTGTGTCTGAGTGTTCGGTGCCACTCCTGGACAGGATGCGCTTTTTTTGTGCAGGGCGGCTCTCTATGTGGGGCGCACTCCTGGTACTTGGGACACCCCTACACGGTGGGCAACCCTGCATGGCACAGCACTCCTTGTGCACGGTAGCATTGTGAATGGGCCAGTTCACCACATGGGTCAGGAGGCACTGGGTATCGAACCCTGGACCTCCTATATGGTAGGCGGACGCTCTATCACTTGAGCCACATCTGATTCCCTATCATTAAATCTTAACATCACTGCAAGTTGAAGATTATTATCCCTGTTCTAAGGATGAGAAACTAAGGACTGGAAAATTACAGGGTCTTTTCCAAAATTGCATAGCTAATGTGTAGCAAAGCTGAAATGCAAAGGAAAGTTTCTCTACTGATTTCTTATGGAAATCTATAGATTTCTTTATGTAATTTCTATTTTGCAGGTGAGAAAACTCATTAACAAAGAGGTGAAAGTAACTTGTGCAAGGTCACACCACCAGGAAGTGTTAGAGTCATGACTAACCCAGATCTGCCAGAATCCTAAATTGATGTTCTCTCTCATAAGCCACCCTATTTACATGAACAAATGAACCTAGGCTGGCCTGAGGCTGTTCCCATGGGTTGTCAGGAGAGCCTGGGGACTGGGGGCAAGATGGGTGATGGGGTGAGATCTAAAAAAGTAGGATGTGGGGTGCAGTCATGATCCTGTCTCCTTATTCCTTGTGAGCCCAGTTGACCCTGGACATTCTGGTTCCCTGCAGTCCAGAGCACAGTGAGGGGATGTCAATCCCCCTGTGGTGGGTTGAATGACAACTTCCGAAAAGATATGACCACATCCTAAACCCTGGAGCTGATGAATTTGACTCTCTCTGTGAAATGGGTCTTTGCAGATGTAATTGAGTAAAGAGTCTTGGTCTGAGGAGAATATCCTAGATTATCTGGATGGGTCCTAAATCAAATGACAAATGTCCTTATAAGAGAAAGGCAGACAGTAAGCAAAGTCTCAAGCAGGGGCACTGCTGAAGGCTCTAGAGACCTCTGGACTCTATGGGCAGGGCAGACAACCCCAGGAAATAGGCACATCATTGGTGGGCCTTGCCTTAGAATATGGGTTAGCCTATTTCCACAAAGTAACAGAATTAGACTGATTTATAATTTCCCTATAAATTCTTCTGCACCTTCATTTGAACCTATAATTAGCAGTACACCCATTAAATATATGTCCCAGAGACTTAAACCTTTGGTCTGTTCATATGCTGGTTGAGCCCTGAATCTCAGCAGAGCTGAGGCCAAGACCTACTCTCCATTTCATTGGACATACCTAGGACGCTAACAAAAGGATGATAATGGACAATGCAAATCCCCCAAAACAGAGAATATCTACAATTGCAAGCAAGACACTTCCATCCATCTGCTCCATGGGATCTGAGCCCCCTCTCAATCAGAAGCAAAGTAGGCATCACCATCTCCAATTCCTCAAGATTAAGGAATGAACAAACATAAGATGGAATACAACCATGGACCAAAGTAGACTTATTATTACTCTAGTAATGGCAGGACTTGTAATATTGATATAAAGGTAGAGGTTGCCAGAGGTTCTGAGAGGAGGGAGAGGGAAGAATAGGTGTAACATGGGCCATTTTGGGGACATTGGAATTGTTCTGTATGACACATTTACATTATACAGTACACATTTTTTCAAAACCTATAAAATTATATAGTGTAAAGTTTAATCCATAATGTAAACTATAGGCCATGGTTAGTAGCAATGTCCAAATGTACAACACTAATGAAAAATGTTAGTGGGGGAAATTGTGAGGGGGGGCTGTAATATATGGGAATCACGTATATTTTCAAAACAACTTTTATGTAATCTAAAACTTCTTTTAAAAATTAAATAAAAAATAAATAAAAGAGAGAAAGGCAGAAGGATGTTGGCCAGAGACAGAAATGGAGAGGAGAGGGCCATAAGATTGGAGTGATACGGCCACAAGCCAAGGAACACCAAGGAATTCATGTCAGGCACCAGAAGCTGGAAGTGGTAAGGAGTGGATTTTCTTCTAGAGCCTCTGGAAGGAGTGTAACCCTGCTGACACCTTGATTTCAGACTTTTGGCATTCAGAATGATGAGAGAATAAATTTCTCTTTGTTAAGCACCATGTTGTGATGATTCGTTATGGCAGCCATAGGAAAATGAAATATACTGAGCATGACTTGAGGTTCCTCCATTTGTAGATCTATGAGAAGAGAGCACTGTCCCCATTTTGACCTGAATAAATTAATTACCAACAAACTGGAAACCACAGAAGCTGGGATGCTTAGCATGCTGGGTGAGAGGCAGCCCTTCTGGAGATGCAATGCACAGGCATTCCGAGGGTGGCAGTCAGACACTAGCAAAGACTCCACAACAAGAAATACCTCCCGGGCTAATGTGTGAGTAGGGCACTTTTGAAATGGAATCAATACCACCAAAGATATCTTAGCCTATAAACATGAAGGCTTCCACTAGGCTTCAATTAGGACAATTTTCCTGGCTGTAGACATTCACAAGAGGCTAAATGATGTGGTGAAATAAACATGAACTTTTCGCCTGAAAACCTGGGTTTGAATATTGGCCCTGTCTAAGGTCACAGCTACTAAGGTGACATGATGAGAAGGTCCCTAAATTTCCTTATCTGTAAAATTGGGACAACAGCAACCATTGAGATTGTCAGAATGAAATCCAACATTACAAGATTATATGTAATATCACTGGCACAATGTAAGGGCTCAACAAAAAGTTGGTAGTCGTTCCACTCAGTGAACAGACATCAGACTACAGCTCTAGCATTTCCAGTCCTTTCCTTTAGCTGGTCCAGGAGTAAAGAGAGGGCTCAATTCTCCAGCCCATGCTGAAACCAAAGGAGATGATGACTCCAAGCAACCAATTACTTACTGTCCTGGAACCATATCTCAATTTACTTTAAACAGGAGGCGTAAGTACTTGATAACTGTTGTGGTTTGAAGCACTATATCCCCCAGAAAAACAAGAGATTACTTCAAGTTCAGGTATTACTGGAGTCTGTTATAAGGGAATGAAAGCCACGGAAGCAAGATGCTGAAAGCAACAAAACCTGTAACAGAAGGGAGAGATTGGCAGATGCTGCCACGTGCCCTGCCAAGTGGCAGAGGAGCCAAGGATTGTCGGTAGCCTGGCTTTGGGAAGAAAACAACGAATTGATGATGTCTTGATTTAGATATTCTCCTGGCCTTAAAACCCTGAGCAAATAAATTCTTATTATTTAACCCATTTCATGGAATTTGGAATGAGGAGCATAGGAAATTAAAACATTAATCAAAATGGGGAGGTGGTGAAACCCAAGGGATTTCATAGCTCTGAAAAGAGGTCTAGAGTTCTCACTTCACCTGTTGATTGTTTCTCAGGAAAATGGCTTGGCTGAGGGATGTGAGTGTCTCTAACCTCTATTTTCTTCAACTTATGAAAAATCCTGTCAGAGGTATAAAGGTGAATGATGCATATGGATTGAAAAAAATGAAGTCAACAGAACAAAACGACCTGCCAATACAACTGGTAGGCTGGACTCAGACATGATATTCAGAGAAGCCATCCACTTGAGCGGCCGGGGAGACTGGATGACGTAAGAGACATGGCATTTGGACTGAGTACCTTTTATGAAGTCACACTTGGTTTACATCACGACATCAAATGACTCAATTCATTTTCGTCTGTTACCCTCAATACACAGGCCTTACCTGCCGACTAATCTGTCAGCTCCTTTTAGAAATGTTGCAAATAAGATGTGTCAGTATGGAATTAAAAAATTCCTAACATTGAGTGTTTCTTCACACTGGGATCCTGACAACTGAGAAAAGTCCTGTAGCTTCTGATTTAATCATGGGGAACCTCTGAAGTCAGAAAAGTGGCCTACTGTCCCAAAGGCAATCATTGTATTTTTAAACTATTAGGAAAAGGGGAGGTCGCAGTGGAGTGAGGAAAATCTGGTGTTCTGTGAACAGCCTTCATGACTCTTGCCAAGTCTCAGGTCAATTCTCTCTTCAGAATGTCAGTCATTTAAAAGAGGAGGGTGGGAAAAAGAATCATAAATACCTTCAGCCAAGAATAGTACAATGCATGTGTTTGTCCTTAACTGAAGCGGTATTTTGACATTTTGTGCTGCACCTTACATCATAGGGATTCTCCAAAGAAGAACACAATGAGTCAAAGCTAGACAATCTAAGTGAGGTTTTATTCATTTTCTTAGGAGTTCTCTTTACAATGACGAACACAGGGTATAAGGGTCAAGTTATTCCCTGAAGAAGCTAAACTGTTTGTGGAATGAAGCCAAATTAATTAACTCCTACATAGGTTTAAGTTATTTATAAACCTGTGAAAGAAGCACAGCCAGGATTTCTAAGTGCCTCCAGCCTAACACGCTTAACTATTTATTAACCAGCTAAAAATACCCCAAACCTCACGTCTATGCTGGAGAAATTTTTGTTTAGCCAAGTCAGTCCTGCCATCTTCACTTAACCCTCACGCTATATGATTTGGTGAAGATGCCTACAATTCTAAAATGAACAGAAAAATCTAAGCTAATATGTACCATGAGTTCTTTCTGAAAGTAAATGACAGACTTACATTGGATCCTCAAGATCAATCCAAATGCAATATCATAGACACTGGGTGGGTATATTAGTCAGCCAAAGGGGTGCTGATACAAAATACCAGAAATTGGTTGGTTTTTATCAAGAGTATTTATTTGGTGTGGGAGCTTACAGATACCAGGCCATAACGCATAAGTTACATTCCTCACCAAATTCTATTTTCACGTGTTGGAGCAAGAAGTCTGCTGATAGCTGTGAGGGTTCAGGCTT
Source organism: Dasypus novemcinctus (assembly GCF_030445035.2). NCBI lineage: Eukaryota > Metazoa > Chordata > Mammalia > Cingulata > Dasypodidae > Dasypus > Dasypus novemcinctus. Next base: position 160,196,121 of record NC_080704.1, read on the forward strand.
CCGGGGTTCCTCCCATCCAGGGAATTGCTTCTCTCTGGATACAAGGTTCCTTCCTTCCCAGGGCTTGCTTCTTCCTGGGCTCAGGGTTCCTCTCTTCCTGGGGCTGGCATATTTTTCATCTGTTAGCTTACGACCCCAGGGCTCCAGGTAAAGGTTTCAGCATCAAACTCCAACAACAAAAATCCAAAATCAAAAACCCTCGCATAAAAAGCTCCAACTCTGTCCTTTGCCATGCCTTTTATCTGTGAGTCTCCACCCACCACGGTTGGGCCATGAATGACATGGCCCAATCAAAGTGCTAATCATAACTCAATCATGCCCATTAATACACCAGGCTACAAACATAATCCAATATCTATTTTTGGAATTCATAACTATATCAGAGTGCTACACTCCACCCTCTAAATTCCAAAAAAACATTACGATATTCAAAAGAACCTTAAATCAATAGCAATGCAAGTACTAAATCATATCACAGTCAATTTAAAGAAATATAATTTGTCTTGGGGCAAAATCCTGTCTGCTATAGAACTCTGAAACTTATGAAACAATTTATCTATTTCCAATACACAAATGGGCAAAGGATAAACATTTTCATTACAATAAGGAGAAATTGGGAGGGAAATATGAGTCAAGAGTCCTCTACACTTAAGTAAACCTGCAGGGTATCCTCCATTTGATTTCATTCTGAGAGTCATTCTTAAATGATGGTTTCTTCTCCTTGGTGCCACATGGGAACCCACCTTTTCCACATACTTGTCCAATGGCCATTTTCTTGGTTCCACCCTCATCAAGCATCTGGGTGTCCACCAGGCTCCAGACTGCACCCTCCAAGAGTGTTGGGGTGAATGACACACCTAACCCAATCTTTGGGTTAGAGTCTTAACCCCCCTCCCCCAAGTACACTGATGTGAAGGAAACATTCCCCCAAATCTTTGACAAAGATGCTCAACCCACTCAGAGCAATGAGTTGACGACCTGGCCTTACCTAATCCAATGGGGCAGTTCCTACTCCTCTCAGACCTGTGGGATGCTGACCGTAACCACCCTAATCCTTGGGGAATGGACTCCACCCTTTCTGTTCCCTGGGGCAGCAAATCTATTCCAGAACATTGGACAGGAACATCCACCCTCTTCAACTGCTGGGGAAAACTCACCCTCTCTGTACACATGGGTGGGGTTCCTCTCTTGGCCCAAGGAGGCAGTGACAGGCTGACAGTGGTTTTATTGATACACCTCTCTCAAAAACCTTGTAGGTTTAGCATGCAGGAAACAGGGGTGCAAGCCAATGAACAGTAAGACTTTCTGCAAGTCTTTGCTAGATTAATGCATCCTCAATCTTGATTTACCAGTTACAAGCTTAGTTAAGTCCTCCAATGGGGCACTAGCATCTGGCATCTTGATTTCAAGAAGCTTGGAATTTCCAGAATCAGTTTCTATTTTCTTTGAGCCTGACAGTTCAGCCCTCAGCTTATCTGTCCTTTCTAGCATTTTGCTATAAGCTATAATAAGAAGCCAAACGAAATTCTCTGGATTTACTTTGGAAATTTCTTCAGCTAAATGCCCAGGCTCACCATTTTCAAATTCTGCCTTGCATAAAACACCAAGAGTTAATCGTGCTATATTCTCTGCAACCTTAAAACATGGATCACCTTTCCTCAAGTTTCCAATAATGGTTTGGTCATTAACTTCTAAAGCATCATTAAAAGTCTATTTAGCATCCAACTCACAATTATTTCCTTCGAAGGTCTTATGAAAAAAAACATTAGGCTCCATATTGCTACCAACAGTCTGCAAAGGAATTTAGGCCTTTTCCATCAAGCATCTCACAATATCTCCAAAAAATACCCCTTACCCAAGTATAAAATCGTTCCAGCATTTTGGCACTTGCAAAAGCACTTCCCCACTCCATGGTACCAAATTCTGTATTAGTCAGCTAGAGGGGTGCTGATGCAAAATACCAGAAATGGGTTGGCTTTTATAAAGGGTATTTTAGGGGGTAGGAGCTTACAGATACTGGGCCAAAAGGTATAAGCTATGTCCCTCACCAAAATCTATTTTCACATGTTGGAGCAGGATGGCTGCCGACTGCTGTGAAGGTTCAGGCTTCCTGGGTTCCTCCATTCCAGGCTCTTGCTTCCCTCTGGGTTCAAAGTTCCTGTCCCCACCCACCAAATGGTAGGGACTCAACACCTTAATGACGTGGTCCAACCAAAGCCCTAATCATGACTCAATCATGCCCAGTAACAGACAAGATTACAAACATGATCCAATATCTATTTTTGGAATTCATAACTATATCAAACTGCTACAGTGGGTAACACAGGGACAGCAGATGAGGGAGAGGTGAGCTCAGGAAAACACAAACTATGTTATAAGGACAACAATGTCAAGAATGATTGCTTGGAATTGTAACATGGGGGCATTTTGGGGACATTGGAATTGACCTGCATGACATGGCAATGATGGATACAGGCCATTATACATTTTGTCATAACCTACAAAATAGTGTGGGGAAAAGTGTAAACCATAATGTTAACGTTGTCCATGGTTAGTAGGAATGCTCCACTATAGGTTCATTAGTTGTAACAAACATACAACACTAATGGAGGATGTTGTTAATGGGGGAAAGTATAGAGGGGGTGAGGTATATATTGGTGATGTAACATTTATGGAACAACATGGCACACATAGGGGTTCCCAATTCAGTTGAGTTCAGAAAGCCCCTATACAGGCTCAGGAAAATCAAGAACTAGAATAGGCAAGGAGTGCCTGGAGAAGTGGGCTCTAATCAATAAACAGAAATCACTGTCCAAATCAGAACCCATTGAAGGCGTGGTAGAGAGCTATTGATATTGACACCCAGACCAAGTTGTGAGGCAGGAAGCAGACATTGCTAATATTATAACTCCTCTTGGCAGCAGAGGACTAAGACCTTATACAGGAGTAGGCATGCAGTAAAGCTCAATAAAGGTGTGTTGAATAATAACACATTAAAATTGCATGGCCTTCAGTCTCGAAGCCAAACTCAGCATGTAAATGCAATGCCTTCCCCCCAGCGTGGGACATGACACCCGGGGATGAGCCTCCCTGGCAACGAGGGACCACTATCAACTACCAACTGATGATGCAACTGGAAAATGACCTTATACGGAAGGTTCAATGCGGATCAGCAGAATATCCATGTCTACATAAAATACCATGACTTTAAAATGCTGTTTGACCTAAAGTAAGGGGGAAATGGAAAGGAGAAATGAGTTTATATGGCTACGAGTTTCTAAAAAAGAGTCTGGAGGCTGGCAGAAGGTTTGCCCTCATGCACAACTGAGCAGAGTCAGAGAGACAGATAAAGCAGATACAACCCCCAGATATTGGTTCCTTTGAGGGCTAAAGAGACCCATGGGAGTTATGGTCATGGCCGATGGGGTTAACTACCAGGGCAGATGGCCCCTCTTTGGAAATGGTGTTTATGTGTGATGAATCTGGACTCAGATGGGATCTCCCTTCATAAGACTTTCATGCTAATGTGCTGGAGGTGCAGTTAATGTTGGGGTTTAAGATATATTTAGGGGATTTGAATCTCTGGACTGACAATGTGATAGCCAGATCCTGAGCCTCAACAGACTCCAGCACCTACAATCTGATTTATTGGACTTACCACACTCAGCTAAGATGGAGGTGAAGAAGGACAACCACCACACCATGGAGCCTAGAGTGATTACAACTGAAAATGGGAGGATTGCATCCAGCATCCAGGTGGAATCTGAGCCTCCTCTTGACATAAAGGTGCAATGGACACAACCAATCCAGTGTCCACATAGAAGAGGTGGCATTGGATTGGGAAAAGTGGACACAATGGACAAAGGGTAATGGGGAAAGGCAGGAAGAGATGAGAGGTGGAGGCGTCTTCGGGACATGGAGCTGCCCTGGATGGTGCTTCAGAGGTAATCACCGGACATTGTAAATCCTCACAGGGCCTACATGATGGAATAGAGGAGAGTATGGGCCATGATGTGAACCAATGTATATGAGGTGCAGAGGTGCCCAAAGATGTACTTACCAAATCCAATGGATGTGTCATGATGATGGGAACGAGTGTTGTTGGGGGGGCGGAGAGGGGGGGTGGGGGGGTGGGGTTGAATGGGACCTCACATATATATTTTTAATGTAATATTATTACAAAGTCAATAAAAAATAAAAAAATTAAAAAAAATAAATAAATAAATCCAAAGCGAAAAAAAAAAAAAATAATGTAGATTGATGTGCATGCCTTTTTGAATCAGAATTTTGTCAATAAAAATTGTTTTCTTCTTCTTCAAAAAAAAAAAAAATTGCATGGCCTTACTTCTGCAAAGTCTTTGGAACTTTCATTGGGGTAGGTACCCTTATTTAAGACTTGGTGGTGGTGGTGGTGGTCTTGATTTCCTTGAGTTCAAAGGGAGAGACTGGTGTTCTAATCACCACATCCCAGGGCTTCATCTCAGACCACACCTTCTGGATACTATTGGCGAATGCCTCTCCTACCTTGGATTCCATGACAATGGGAAATCCTGGTTCTCTTTCTGCCTTTCTGATCACTGCTCCCTGTCCCCTTTTACTAGTTTCTCTCCACTGCACTACAAGAAGAATTTCCCAGTGTTCCCTCCCTGACCCCTTGCCTACTCTTTCTACATGCTATTCTTCACCTGCAGAACATTATTCACACAATTCTCTCCCATTTTGGCCTCCCTCCAAGCCATCAATTCTGCAACACCGTGTCCCTCCAGTAAGTCAGACTCATAACATTTAATCTGAACTCACCTTGACATCTTAAACCAACTCTTTTTCATGATGTCTTTCTGTGAAAGGCATCCCATTTGTCAAGGAACCGAGGCTTGAAATCCCAGGCTCGTCGTTATTTCTTCTCTGTATTTCTAAGCCACACATGTAGGAGAACATCATGTTCTCTTGGACTGTTTTAACAAACTACTCTTGCATTTGCCCAACTCTAACGGTGACTGTTATTGTTCAGGCTCGCCATGTCTTTCTTGCTAGAGTGTATCTCCCTCCAAAGTAGCCTTTCTGCAGTCATGTTTAGCCTCCTAATTCAAATTACTAGGATTTGAAGTACCCTCCTTTAGGGCAATGTCAAGGATGTAGAGAATTCTCCTTTCTTAGCCAGATAATTGCTAGAGCTAAAAGAACTGTAAGGGATTCAGCGGTGATCCAAACACCATCTATGAGAATTTCACTATAAATATATAAGATCTATTCAAATAGCAAGCATGACAGGTAAGCAGGGAGCTCAGACTGAACCTTGAGGATTATCACCACCAGAGCATACAAAGTGAGACCCAACTGAACACTATCTGCACAGTCAATTTTGGAGGCCAAGCTGATGCCTCCAAGGTTTTCTGATCCACAGAAGGTAATGTTTTAGGCTCAGGATTAAGGAAACTGGGTGTGATAGTGCCTCAGTTATCTGAGGCGGTCAGTGTAGGAACTCTCTGGGCCACCACTACAGCCATCTACTTGCCTGTTCTTCCTGATTAGCTGACAATATTCCCACCTAGAGTCCTGCTGAGACCTTCCTCTCATCCATACAATTCTAGATTTGTGTGTGTTTATGAGTGTTTCAGAAAAAAATAGCAACTGCAGAGCCTTTCACAAAAGCACCTCTCTGCAGCTACACTTGCCTCCTAGGCAGCAGAGCCAATCTTTTGATATGACGCCAAACGGGGTGGCAGTGCTGAGTCTGCTTTGGGACTAAAAAGCAAAGGGAGAAAAATAGAAACCCATTCTCTGCACAACAGGACCTACTTCAGTGCGGTCTATGCTGCCATGCCTGGCGGAGTCCCCGGAAGGAGTCAGTTCTCTAGGTGACCTCTCTGAAGAGGGGCATAAGGTACCACATTTAGACTTAGATGTCTTATAAAACCTGACAGGGCTTGCTCCCACAGAATTGAAATGCTCCTCTTCATTCACTTAAAATAGCCTTCACTCCCTAACAAGGAAAAAGGGTTGAAGCTAAATGGCAAGGACTCTGCTGTTAATATCTCCTGGCCATACCCCTGTTTCCTTAGCTTGTTAAACCATTCCCTTGACTGTCACTGAGAGCTAAATGCTTCAGAGGCAGCATTATTATTACCGTCACATCTCCTCCTGACACCATTGTTAAGCTGTCATATGGTACCTGCACCTGAGTGGGAGCAGTTCACAAGGGCCTGAAAGCATCATTCAGAGACCTGGATTCTTATTTTCAGTACGTGCCAATTCCCCAGGGTAGGTGGACACAACCATCAGGTGGGCCCAAAGTTCGGCCAATGATCTTTTTACCATGTATTTTTCATCCCTAATTATCCCAGTACCATATATTTGCATGTGAGATGCATTTCAGAAGATGCAGTTCAGTCTTGCTTAGCACGATACAGTGGTAAGATAGGAGACAGATGCCTGTTCAGTGTGGTCTTCCCCACTGAACTACAGTCCAGTCGTTTTAATCCTGCAACCTACAGTGTAAACTGCAATCCATGCTGTGTAGCAGTGCTCCAAAAAGTACTCATTACATGCAATGAATATATCACACTGATGAAAGAAGTTGTTGATGAGGGAAAAGTAGGGGGTGTGGGGAGTGGGAATTATGGGAACCTCCTATGTCTTTTAATGTAACATTTTGTGTGATCTATGTATCTGTGAAAAATAAATAAAAAATATATTTAAAAAAGAACTTCAGCTCCAGGGCATGGGTTCCACAGGGCAAGAGAAGGGAAGCAGAGGTCTATTTCATGGTGCAGCTGTGAGGACAAGAAAATGAAGCTCCACAATGTGGAGTCACTTGAAAGAAACTTATCACAAGGTAAAATTAGGAAGAATTACTAGCAGATTATGGTAGTTTCCTAAAACAGTAGAGGCATGTTCATGCTGGTGGTGGACAGCCGCCTTTGCCAGTCATGTGGAAGCTACTGTCCACATTCAGAAGGCATCAGCTCTCCCATGGGCATGCCTCTACTTCTTTCTCTTGAGACCCTCCCTGAAAAAGAGACATTACTACTCTGAAGAGCCTGTTCTGCAACCCTGTTCAAGAAGAGTATAATCCCACTAGGAGACAATTATCTCTGGTACTAGAGGTAGGACATTTAAGGCACAAATATTAGAGATTCCTTGAAAGTCACATGTGCCCTGCTGCACAACCCTGGACATTTCCCATTATGATAGGCAAATCCTATGGCAAAACTGGGACCTTTTCACCCCAAAGCAAAGGGAACTCTCAGAAAACATGGAAGTCTTCAAGTCAAGTCATGTTGCAGCATACTCTCATAAAGAACTAAGGCCACACTGTATCTTATCAAAGCTTTAAATGCCCACACGCTTCATCTATTGATGGGCATAGCCTTCAAGGCCAAGATCAAATACTATCTCCTTTGGGAAGGCTTCTGCTGCAGTCCTCAATGATCTCCCTCTCCTTGGGCCTTCATTTGCTTTTATCATTTCTCTCACATCACACTGCAATTGTTTACTTTTGCTTGCTGGCTTGCTCTACAATGATATTCTAGCTCCTAAACCAGACTAGAAGTTCATTTATAATCGACACTGTATAACATATACCAATTAACCACTTAGTTATAAGTCAAATATCTAAAAATCAACCATATAGGAGAGAGTTTTGAACAACCAATCGCTCCTGTGTCTCATTTCCACGTTTATAAAAGCCAACTGAATACAGCATCTTGTCACTTAGAGGTTCAATAGACGTCTCAAAATTGACAAGAACAAAACAGTGCTCTAGATTTCCAATGTTATCTCTACCCCATCCTGCTTTTCCCCCATAAAATGCCCTATCTCAGTAAATGGCACCAACATCTACTTAGACGTACCACCTACAAATCTAAATGTCATCCTTCATTCTTCTCTCTTCCTGAACCCCACATCCAATCCATCAGTAAGCCTCACCAATTCTACTTGCAAAATATATTCCAGATTGAACCACTTTTCATCCTCTCTACTAGCACTTTATTCAAGGTGAAAACACCATCATCATCTCCTTATACTTTTCCACCACCTCACCAAACTTTTGTCAAAGGAAACTTTAGTAGGATATTCAAGTTGGACCAATAGCTGCTTTTTTAAAAAAATATCCTGTTGCTTCTTGTTCTGCTCTCTAGAGATACCCCTTGATTAAAAGACAGGTTTTCTCTTTTTCACTCCTACTATTTCCAGCTATTTTAACTGTTCCTCACACCAGATGCTTCTGTGACCTCTTCCCATCTCCAAATACTCTCCTCCGAAGACATGCACAGCTTGCCTTGATCTGGTCACCACACTTGTTTTAATGAAGCATGGGTGAATATGCTCTTTGAAGAGCTGCTCAGAAGGACATATTGGCTCCTGAAAAGTTTATGATCAATCCTATTCAAGTGGTCAGAAGCACTGCAGCAGAAGCAGTACTTCCCTGATTTTTACCTACACACATCAGCGCAGAATTTTCCCTAATGTTGAGTTTGGGCGCATCATTCCAAATTGCTAAGATATTTTTCAATTTTGATTATTTATCAATTATGCGTGTCATACCTTACAAGGGCCTACTTTGTGTTTTTATTAAGATTTTGCTTTGAAATAAATTGAAACTTACAAAACACCTGAAAAAATAATACAAACCTCATAAAAACAAATCCAACATATACCCACCCCTCCCCAGATCTGCCTATCTTAATATTTTGCTGCCTCTGCCATACCATTCTTTCTATATTGATCTATCTAGCTATCTTTTTACTGTCAATTTGAGAGCAAGTTGCACACATCATACTCCTTGAACACATACTTCCATGTACATTTCTTACAGACAAAGATATTCACTTATATAGTCACCTAAGTGCAGTTATCAAGTTGAAAACATTAATGTTAATAGAAAAACTACATTCTATATTCCACTGTTTACTTATGTCCCATTAATGTCCTTTTGAGCCTTTTCTCATCCATTCTTTTTTAAATATTTTTTCTCTATTTTTTAAAAATATTACATTCAAAAAATATAAGCAGTCCCCATATACCCCCCACCCCTCTCACCCCACTCCTTCCATGTCAACAACGTCTTTCATCATCATGGGACATTCACCGCATTTAGTGAATGCATATTGGAGCAATACTGAACCACACGGATAATGCTTTGCTTTGTAGTTTATGCTCTCCCCCAGTCCACACAGTGAGCCACGGTAGGACATACAATGCCCAGCATCTGTCCCTGCAGTACCACCCAGGACAACCCCAAGTCCTGAAAATGCCCCCACATCGTATCTCTTCTTCCTTTCCCCACCCTCAGCAGCTACCATGGCCACTTTCTCCACATCAATGCTACAATTTCTTCCATTACTAATCGCAATAGTTCCATAGTCAATATCAGTCAGTCCACTCTAGACCATACTCTATTCCTCTTATATCCCATCCAGTACCATTTATGGCAATTAACTATCATTATCTCTTATTAGTTTCTTCTTTCTGTTTTTGTGTTAATTGTGGAAACATATAAAACATAAATTTCCCATCACAACTCCTCCAAATTACACATTTTCAGTTGAATTAATTGCTTTCACAATGTTACAATACCCTCACCATATATTATTAGAACCTTCCCATCACCCCAAAAAGAAACTCTACACTCATTTTGCATTAACTCCCGAGTGCCCCTGCCCCCATCCATGGAAACATGTACTCCACTTTCTGTGTCTTTGCATGTTCTCTGATACTTTTTTTTGTGGGCAGAAATTTAACATACTAAATCTCTAACAATCTCATTTGCTTTGATAACAACTTACCAATTTCAATATCGTATAAAAACAATGGTCCTATACCCCTCCCTCCTCCGACCTTCACGTAGTACTTTCAGAAATTACATATGTATACATTACAAGTCTAAAACCATTGATTTGTCATTAATTTTTATACATTTGCCTTTAAGAACATGTAGGAAGTAAAAAGTAGATTTTAATAGAGTGGATAAAGTAGAGTTACAGGGATCAGATGTAGATCAAGTGGTTGAGCACTGGCTTCCCACATACAAGGTCCTGAGTTAGTTCTCCAGCACCTCATAAAAACAAACAAATGAAAAAAAAACTCTCATTGGGGAGCAGATACAGCTCAGTGGTTGAGCAACTGCTTCCGATGTATGAGGTCTGAGGTTCAAGCCCCAGTACCTTCTTAAAAAAAAAAAAAAGTAGAGTTACAAATCAAAAATACAATATTACTGATATTTACTCATTATTATGTTTACAGTATATCTTTATTCTACATGTGGCTTCACTCAATTGTCTAGTGTACTTTCCCTTTAACCTGCAGAACTCGGCCAATCTAGTTGTGACAAAGTCCCTCAGCTGTGTTTATCTGAGGATGTCTAAATTCCTCCCACATTTTTGAAAGAGCTTTCATGGGTGTGGAATTACTAGTTGGCAATTTTTTGGTTTCAGTATATTAAACATGTCTTTGCCCTGCATTCATGACCCATGGTTTCCCATAATAAATTGACAATCTTAATATGGATCCCCTTTTTGTGACATTTTGCTTCTCTCTTATGGGTTTCAGAATTCTCTCTTTATCTTTGGCATTCAACAGTTTGGTTATAACATGGTAAGTTGTGGGACTATCTGAATTTTTCCTGTTTGGAGTTTGCTGACCATCTTAAATGAGTTTATTCATATCTTTCATTGAATTTTGGAAGTTTTCTACCATTATTTCTTTTAAGGTTCCTTCTGCCCTTTTCTCCCTTCTCTTTCTGGACTCCCATAATACACATACTGTTGTGCATAATGGTGTGACAGAAGGGTCTTTGGTTATTTTGGCTTTAAATATTTATTTCTTTTCCTTTCTGCTCCTCAGTCTGACTCATTCTAACTGTCTTGATTTGGAATTCACTGATGCTTCATTCTGCCATCCCAAATCTGCTCTTGAAAGTCTCCTGAGAATTTTTCATTTTAGTTATTGTGGTCTTCAACTCCAGTAGTTCTTTTTGGTTCCTTTTTAGCATTTCAATCTCTTTATGAAAACTCAAATATTGTTCATTCACTGCTTTCCTTATACCCTTCAGTTTTTTCTCTGTATTTCCCCCCATCTCCTTGAGCATTTTTAAGATGATTTTTTAATAGGCTTTGTTCAGTACTTACACATTCTCATCCAATTCATTGGTGTTTTCTGTATTTTTACCTTCTTCCTTTGGATGGGCCTCATTTCTTGTTTCTTAGTTTGCCTTGTACTTTCTTGTTGCACACTGTACATTTCAGTTCTTTATTCCCTGAGATATTGGTTTCATGATTTTGAAACCAGCTGCTGCTAAGATAAAAATTTGGTCGAGCTTCAAGCCTCCTATCAGGGATGTCTGACAAAGAATAATGCACTTTGCAGGGTTTTCCCTTTCTGGGTCACTGTCTTGTCCTGGACTTTTGCTTATTAGTTGTTTTGGACTTCCCCTGTTTACAGGAGTTTGGTTGTCCCCTGTGTTTCCCAGGAGACAAACCTCCCTCTCCCAGGTATTTGACGCTGGTAGACATTTGGCCAAATCTGCCCACCTCTGTAGTTCTTTACATTCCCTTTGTTGCCTCAGGCTGCTTTTGCCTAGAGTGCAAATTCTAGGGGGAGTGCACAAGGGAGAGGACTTTCCCAAGTTAGTCTTTCCAAGTAAAAACAGGGCCAGGAACCCAGAGGGCAGGGAGGGACAGACCATCTATAAAAGTGCTCTGGTAAGGAGATCAGGAAACACAAGAGCTTCTGGACTTCTACCCTCTTCCTTCCTTCCCAAGGCTATGAGTTTTCATGGTCTGCCCAGGAAATGCAGCCCTTCAGCTGACTGTCCCCTGCAGCCCTGAAGTAGCACACAGCCTTTATGTCTCCACTGCCACTACCTATGTCTGGGGAGGTTTTTAACAATGGCTGCCACCACCTTAATCCAGAGCCGGTTGAAACAAGAGCTGCACTCAGACCTAGGCCTCCAGTGATCTGAAGTCATTAATCAAAAGTGGAGATCACTGTTCAGCTGTGCCCACACCTGTTCTTGGGGAAGAAGACATTTATGTTCCTTTCTGTCACCAGCAGCTAACCAGAGGCTGGACTTCAGGGTGGTTTTTTGTGACAATGGTAGATGGGTGCCAGAAGCTGCTGCAGAGGAGAGTAATTCACTGTTCTTTACCATAATTTATCTGCCTCTTCTAACTACTCTACCCTGAATTCTCTACAATCTTCTTCTGGCCTCAAGAGTTTCAATATAAGTGTTTCATATAGGCCTTGCCTGTTTAATAGTTGTTTTATTTGAAAGACTGAATCCTGGAGCTCCCTACTCTACCATCTTCCCATAATCCATGGCCCAACCACTTTGAAGTAGCTTTATTCTTGATTCAGTGCTTGTCCTATTACTCAAGTCCTCTGTTTTCTAGAGTTTTTAGATAAATAATTCTCCCAGTTCTTGCTTGTTGTTCAAAGGTTTTCTTCTCTGAAGAGAGCCCTGAAGCAATGCGATCTACCATCTTGATTGACATGGGGATGTCCTCTTTGATTTTAATAAGCATTTTCTCTAGCTTCAGGTCAGTCATCAATGAGAATGAATGAATGGGCAAAAGAGTCAATAGTGGACTAAGGTATTTACATTTTGGAGTAATTGGGAAAAAACTAAACAAAATTTTTACTCTTTTATTCTAGTTTTACATGCCATGATCATTAAATATTTTTTTAAATTCTGAATCACTTTAATAATACAAAGAAAAATCTATTTTTCTAATTTACAGCTTTCCCATTCATAAAAGACCCAAAATTAGACTTAAAATAATGGAAAGACATGCATTGTTCTTTCATAGGATGAGTCAATAATACAAACATGTCGAGTTCCATATTAATTTATACATTTATCTTAATTCTTTTTGTAGATAAGACATAATCCGAAGTCTCTTTTTTTTAAAGATTTATTTACTCACTTAATCCTCCCCCCTCCCCATTGTATGCTTTCTTTGTCCACTCACTGTGGGTTCTTCTGTGTCTGCTTGTATTATCATTAGTCGGCTCCGGGAACTGATCCTGGGACCTTCCAGAGTGGGAGAGAAGCAATCATTCTCTTGCATCACCTCAGCTCCCTAATCTGCTCCATCTCTAATTATCTCTCCTCTGCATGTCTTTTTGTTGTGTCATCTTGCTGCACCAGCTCTCCATGTGGTCCAGCACTCCTGCGTGGGACAGCACTCCTGTGTGGGGCAGTACTCTGTGCAGGCCAGCACTGCACACAGGCCAGTACTCTGTGTGGGCCAACTCGCCTCACAAGCTAGCTTGCCTTCACCAGGAGGCCCTGAACATTCAAATGTGGACCTCCAATATGGTATATGGGACCCCAATTGCTTGAGCACATCCGCTTGTCTATCACAATTCTGATACAAAAATCAATGAGGTGTTTTCTACTGCTAGATGACTTCAAACAGAACCTCATGTGGAAAAGTTAACATGCAAGAATACGCAGAAAAACACTAAAAATTGCAAATATATGGGCAAGCGGACTTGACCCAGTGATTAGGGTGTCTGTCTACCACATGGGAGGTCTGCGGTTCAAACCGTGGGCCTCCTTGATCCATGTGGAGCTGGCCACACCTGCAGTGCTGATGCGCGCAAGTAGGGGCGAGCCATGCAGGGGTGTCCCCGCATAGGGGAGCCCCATGCGCAAGGAGTGCGCCCCGTAAGGAGAGCCGCCCAGCGCAAAAGAAAGTTCACCCTGCCCAAGAATGGCACCCCACACCCGGAGAGCTGACACAGCAAGGTGATGCAAAAAAAAGAAACACAGATTCCCGGGCCACTGACAACGAAAGAAGCGCACAAAGAACCTGCAGCAAAGGACACAGAGAACAGACAACTGGCGGGCAGGGAGGAAGGGGAGAGAAATAAATAAAAATCTTTTTTTAAAAGCTATGTATTTAAAAAAAAAAAGAAAATATACTGATCAATAAAATATAATAGAAAGTCTCTATATTTTAAAAAGCATGGTACTGGTACAACCATAGAGATAAGTGAAATACAGCATAGACTTCAGAAATAGACTCAAGTAAATATAAAAGTTTAGTATATAATAAAGGAAATATATTTTAAATAACAGGCAAAGATGGACTTCTTAAATAGTTGGTGCTGGGACAATGTTTAGACATTTGGAAAAAGAAAAATAAAATCTATAACTCTTACCATATATAATAATAAACTCCAAATGGATCAGGGATCTAAAGGCAAAATGAAAACATATGAACACTGGAAGAAAACATGGGTCAATTCCTCTTTACCTGGGTGTAGGAAAATTTCGAACTAAGATTCCAAATCCAGATATGATAAAAACCAATGGTTGTGATATTCTTTCATCAATGGCAAAGATGCTATATCTATGCTAAGGGTCAATAATAGAAGGGTATGGGATTTTATTTATTAGATTAAGGAAAATGTTCTAAAATTGACTGAGGCAATGAAGGCACAACTCTGTGATGAAACTGAAAGCCACTGTGGGTACACTTTGGATGGACTGTACAAGGCATGGGACTGTAGCCCACAGTGAGCCATGTGGTGGATGATGGACTGTGGTTAACAGTATAAATATGAGAGTATTCTCACATGAACGATGAAGAATGTACAATACTAACACATGATGTTAATAATAGGGTGTCAGCAGTAATATTTCGATGATGTTTGTCCATAGTATATAACAAACGTTCCACAACAATGCAAGGTGTTGGTGGGAGGGTGATGTATGGGAATTCTGCACGTTAGGCATGATTGTTTTGTAAGTTGCAACTTCTCTAATAAAAATTTTAAAAGTAAAAAAAAAAAAAAAAAAAAAAAAAAAAAACCAATGGTTGTTAAATTTGTCTACAAAACAGAAAAAAAAAATTATGCATATTAAAAAAATTACCATAAATGTAAAGAAAATGGACAAAACAGGAGAAATCTCTCTGTATCAACAGATAAATGGAAAGTATACTTAGCATATAAGAATTCTTTAAAATTGAGGTAATAAAAACAAAACAAAGAGAAAAATGGGGAAAATACATAAACAGCTCATTCCCAAAAGAAATATCAAAATAGCATTTAAACAATTTTCATCCTTACTCATAATAATGGAAATGAAAAATAAAACTATATTGAGGCATCATTTCTCCCCTATTAGACTGGAAAAAATGAAAAAGGTTATTAGTCCAGGAGAGATTATGGAGAAACAAGCACTCTCATACACTGCAGGTAGAATGCAAACTGAGAAAACTCATCTGAAAGGAATTTGGTAATATTTAACACAATTATATATGCAATTACCTTCTAACTCAGCAATCACACTTACTGAAATTTACCCTGAAATATACCTCAAACAACACAAAAATACAGACACACAAGACTATTTATAGAAGCATTCTCTGTAGTTGCAAAATATAGGAAACAATGGTGAAATAGTCACAACTGTTCCTGTGACTTTCTTGGAAATCTGAATTTATTTCAAAACTTAAAATTACAAGAATTTTGAAAAATATTTTTTTCTTGTAAGGAGAAATCCATGAGCTTATCAGAAGAATTTTTCAGGACAATTTTCAATTTTCAAAATAACGATCTCACTGACCATTTTAAAAATAATTAGAATATCAAGGTATTGAGAATATAAACGCACAGGATATTTAACAAATCAATTGCACTGTCGAGATTGATGATAAATTATAGAAATGAGTCAATCGGTCAACACCATTTATCTGGAGGGCTCTTCAGGAAGTCCTATATGACATTACTTCAAAAAGTGAAAGAGGTCATTCTGGTTATTTTTCAGACTCCCGAAGACTCGTCATTGAATGTCTTTTAGTCCTGATTGGCAGGGCTCCGTTATACGCCCAGGATGGCAGAAACACAACGACAGGCACTTGGCTTTCATCCCTCTGACTGGGAAGGAGGGCAGCCCTGAAACCCTTATTCCCTCAAGTGTTTCCTACAGATAGATGCCATCAGCATAGGTCAGATAAAGAGGCTGAGCTGACTTGAACTGAAATTCAAACAGTAACATGAAGATGGCTGGTTCTTAATCCCTTTCAGGATCCAAAGTCTACTTGTGGCTCTCTCCAGCACCTTCTGCACAAATTGACAGGCAAATTTCAAAAAATTTTATAACTACTCTGTAAGGAGCACATTTTCCTTTTGTACAGCAATGTCAGTATGTATCCAGGGTGCTTTAGAGAAAATATGTGCAGGAATAGATGGAAAATTAGGACAAGTTATAACCTCTAAGGTCTCTTCCCACTCCATGATTGCAAGATGATATACATGGTTCATCCCCTCTAAAAAACTTCTTGTCCCTCCTCAAGAAGAGATCATTAAAAGTGCTGCCTTCATGACTCTTCTAGTTTTTGACCTGAGGCCACTGGATACTACCTACAGTGGTACATATATTTCTACAACAGGAGTGGGCAAACTTGTGCTGTAACAGGCTTCTATTAGTTTTCTAGAGCTGCTCTAAGAAAGTATCAGAAACCAGGTGACTTGAAACAACAGACATATATTCTCTCATATTTGAGAAACCTAGAAGTCCAAAGTCAAGGTGTTGGCAAGGCTAGGCTCCCTCCAAGGGCTTGAGGGGATGTCCCTTTCTCACCTTTTGTGAGAAAGGCTCAGGCCATCCTTGGCTTGTGACAAGATAACTCCAATCTCTACCTCCATCATATCTCCACTCTTTGCCTCTGTCTTCACGTGATCTTCTTCCCTTTGTGTCTTTGTGGCATTTTCCTTTGTGTGCAAATTTCCCTCTTCTTATGAAGACACTAGTCATGTTGGAATAGGGCCCATTCTAATCAAGTATGACCTCATCTTAATTTGATTACACCTGCAAAATCCCGAATTCTAAATAAGGTCACCTTTACAGGGACTGGGGGTTAGGACTTGAACATATCTGTATTTAGGGGACATAATTCAACCCACAACAAAGTGAGACAACAAAAATTTTATGCTGTCTTGGCCATATGATCAGAGTTGTAATTTGAGCTATCATAGCACAAAAATAGCCATGATTATATGTAAGTGGGTCTGCGTTCCAATAAAATTTTATTTACAAAAATAGGTGGTTGGCTGGAATGGACCTCAAGCCAATATTTACTGAACTCTGGCCTACAACACAAAGACATAGGCCACAATGTAAGTTGTGATATCCCCAGTTCTAACCAAGTATTTGCAATCCTCAAAAGAACTCAATAACCAGTTGTTGAGGAACTCTGCAGTTGACCACAGGGTCAAAATGTATAGTTAGGCCTAGAGAATTCTTCATTTCTCACAGAGTGAGAAGTATGGAAATAACCTTACTCAAAATTACAATCCAATGATCAATTTAGTGCCTCAATAATTCCTACAACATTCTCACCAAGTCGCTGTCCAAGATCTGCCTGCATATCTTCAATGACAGGACACTCACGATAACTTAAGTTTTCCCAATCCATTTTAGGAAGGAGGTACCTATTTGAAAGACTGTCTTATATTGAGCCAAATTATATCTCCTTAATTAGTCCAGGCACCTCCTAATCATACTTTGAAAAATCAAAAACTATATGCCAGGAAAATCCATAGATTTCACCTAGCTCAAGTTCATCATTTTACGGATGAAGGAATTAAGGCTCAGCGAACTCAAGATACTTGCTCATACTATACACACTGTCACAGGCAAACTCTTAAAAAGGCAATTTAGTGTGTGCTAGCATCTCTGTTGATATTCCCTGCATATCCAGGAAAAATAAATCATCCTTGGTTGACTTTTCAAGTACTATTTTCTTTGCCTTGGTTTAAGTAGAAATAACTTTTTCTTAAACAGAATCTTGAAATGATTCTTCAGATAAAATGAGGGTACACTTGGGTATACCCAACCAGAAATAGAAATAGGGATGTAATATAGGGAGCACTGGATTAAGAGTCAGGAGACTAGAGCCTTCTACCCATAACCTAGCTGAGCTCATTTGGGAGAGTTGTTAAACTTCTCAAGATTCAATTAGATGAATACTCTGGGCCCTTCTAGCTCTGGCACTCAATCTGGCACTCAAATGAAGAAGGTAGAATATTTCAAAGCACTTGTGATCACATTCTTTTTCAAAAGTCCTATTTCTTGCCTTGGAGAAAATATTACAGTTTCTAAGATGAGGGATAGTATAGTGGTTGAAAAGATAGACACTTAAGGACTTGGGTTCAAATCCCAGAGCTGCCATGTATTAGTTACGTAACCCAGGGCAGGCCATTTAGCCTTTTTGAGGTTACCTTAACTATAAATTGATAATAGTACTTTCTGAGGCTACCTCATCTATAAATTGAGGATAATAGTACCTACCTCACAGGATTTTTGTGAGGACGAGAAAAGAATATGTAAAAATATGTAAATGGAATCTATTAAGTGCTCTTTAAGTGGAACCTGTCATTAATCGAAGAATTCTGAGAAGAAAGCAAGTTAGAAACTTGAACTATAAGATTGGGTGTGGGGGATGGATGGAGATAACGAGTGCCTCTAATCACTATCAGGGAGAATGCCTTCTAGAAACTCCCCAATGCCAATCCCACCATCTTTTACACACACATCATAAAGCCTCCAGAGCTTTCTATGAGTACTCTAACATAACTTCCCTCAAGTTCTTCATTCATAAAGGCACACCTCAAGGATGGAAGAATTCGGGCTTTAAAATGAGACATTGAAAGGGATGGCCCACTGGCTTTTTGGCATTATGATCCAATTTATAGGGGCACATTGATGGTCACTGTAGCAGTTTGATATTATCGATGAATTCCAAATAGAAATATTGGATTATATTTGTAAACTGCTCTTTCCCTCTCGGCATGTTAGACTGTATTAGATTCAGCAGTTTTACTTTTACGAAATAATGATAAAGGCATTGATTGGACCACCTCAGTAGGACGCTCAGTCCCTGCCCACCAAGGGAAACCATGCAGCAGAGAAGGTAGGTTGAAGTTTTGAGCTGGAGCCCCAGGAAGTAAGCACACAGAGGAGCTTGGTCATGAGGAAAGAGAGAAGGACCCAGGAAGAGAAACAAGGAGTTCACCTAATAGTCAAGAGCTGGCCTTGGGGAGATAACAGAGCAGCTAAGTGCAGAGAGAGGCAAGCCCAGAGAAGAGAGGAACCCAGGGAGCCTGAACCCTTTTCAGACGTTGGCAGCCATTGTGCTCTAACACGTGGCAGTAGACTGATGAGGGAAGTAAATTATGCTTTATGGCCTGGTAACTGTAAGCTCCTACTCCAAATAAATACCTTTTATAAAAGCCAAAAGATTTCTGGTATTTTGCATCACCACCCTTTTGGCAGACTAATATACTTAACCAATTTCCTATCGCAAACAAGAAGCTTTCAATAATAGAGCTGACTCTAACAAAATTTAAAATTGGCACATACAGCATACCACTCCTTTCTCTTTGGAAGAAAACCAAGTCATTTTATTTTAGGAAAGGCTGTGTTTTCTTAAAAATTCTCACTATGAAATTGCAGTTTCCATTAACATACATTTAAAGTAATAACTTAAAGGTGGGATATGCACTAAAGAATAAGAACATAACACTTAAAAGTTAGGTCAAGTGTTGTAATCAAAGTAAGTATTTTGCCCAAAGATAAAATCAAGACTTGAATTCAGAGCTACTGTCACTTAACTGCATGTTGGAGACATTCTGTTTCTCGGGATTTAATCAATGCGTTGTGTCAGTGGGAAACAAGTAAAATCAAATATAAATTACAATAAAAATGGTCACAGCTACAGAGTATTAGAAAAAGAAAGAAGGTGATAAAACAAAAATTGATTTATTCAAGCAAAGTTAAGAAGTGACAAAAAGTTAGAGAACTTAAAGAATTCTAAAGTGATACCAGAAAGGATTCATGTCCCCCTAAAGATGTATCAAATCTAGAGAAATGCACCGACAGTCAATTCTGCAAAGATTTTCTGAGAAAGTTTAAAGGGCCTGGTACTGTGCTAGGCTGACAGATGATTCAGAGTCTTCATCCTCTAGGATTGAGGTAGGCAAACTCTTTTTCTGGAAAAGGCCAGCTAATAAGAGTTCTGGGCTTTGTGGGACATACAGTATCTGTCGCAACTATTCAACCCTGCAGTTAGAGCACAAGAGCAGCTGTAGATAATGCGAAAGTGAATGGGGATAGCTGTGTTCCAAGAAAACGTTTTGTACAAAAACAGGGGGTACACCTGATTTGACCTGTGGGCTGTAGTTACGGAGCCCTGCCCTGAGCTCCCAGACTAGTTCATGGGATAGATCAACTCACATCTTAAGATAATGCCAGGCAGGAAAATGTTCTATTGGAGCTGCAAATGGGGGAAATGAACGCTGCCTGGCAGAGGGGCTGGTGGAAGCCTTCTTCTAAGAAATGACATTTGATATGGGCTTGGAAGGAAGAGCAGGGCTTGGGAGAACTTAACACAAGTGCATTCAATGAAAGATGCTTGTGCACAGGTGGTGGCAAAGAACCGAGAAGCAGCAGCCAGTGTTTCTGAAGTACAGGAAGACAGGCGGAAGAAAAAGGCGGGAAAGCTGACAGAGATCAGGTTAGGGAGGGTCTGGCTAGTCATACCAAGGAAATTGGGCTTTACCCTACAGTCAACTGCAAACATAGAAGAATTCCTAGGAAATGAAAATGGCGGGATCAGATATGAGTTTTAACAAAAAATCCCTATGGAATCAGTAAGAAGAATGATGGGCTTGAAAGAAGGGGAAGCTGATTAAAGAAAGAGAGGTTGGATAGGAAGATGAGATAACATCCAAGCAACCAATGGCAAAGCCTTCATCTAAGGCATTATTAGTGGAGTGAGAAGAGGAGATGCATTCTGGAGAGAATTTAAATCTGCACTGGCCAAGACGGTATATACACTGAGGAACAAGTACCTCTTGAGCAAGGGAAATGCAGGTAATGCAAATGAAGTACTGAATTTTTAATCCTTTAAAAATTGTAATTTAAATTTTACCAGAAAGATCCATCCTCAATTTAGTAGTTGGAAAATTGTTAAGAAAGTTGGAAGAACTTGGGTATGTAGATTGTAGCAATTTGAAATTATTGATGAATTCCAAAAAGAAGTGCTGGATTATGTTTGTAAACTGGTCTTTTCCTCTAGACATATTAGAGTATATTGGATTGAGAGGTTTTACTTTAACTTGATTACATAAAGATTAAGCTTTCATTGGGCCACATCAGTAGTAGGACATAGAGTACGCACTCCCTTGGTGGGTGAGGACTCACAAAGCAGCCAGAACAAAGAGAAGGGAGGTTGGAGTTTTTTAACTGAAGGCTGGAATTGAACACACAGAAGAACACGGAGGAAAAGAGATGGCTCCTTAGACACTGGGAGAAGAGACAGAGCCATTCACCTGAGAGTCAAGAGCTGGCCTTGTGGAGAGAGCACAGCAGATGAGCCTGGAGAGAAACAGCCCCAGGAAGGGAGGAACCCAAGAGGTCTGAACACTTGGCAGATGTCAGCAGCAATCTTGCCCCAACATGTGGCAACAGACTTTGGTGAGGGAAAGAACATATACTTTATGACCTGGTAAATATAAGCTTCTACCCCAGAAAATAGCCTTTATAAAAGCCAACAGATTTCCAGTATTTTGCATCAGCACACCTTTGGCTTATAAATGGATCTACACTTTCAGCTGTAAATTTGATGAAATATACATAGAGGTTGAGGGATTCTGATGAATATTTTGGTGTCTTAATTGAGATGTACAGTTGCACAGCAGATTTTTAAAACTTAGTAAGAAAGAAAAGAATGTACATGATCTCAGTAATAATATTTTTATATTGATTCTATGTTGAAATGATATGGTTTTGGGCATACGGGATTAAATTTAAAATGTTATTAAAATTAAATACCCTTGATTCTTTTTCCTTTTATCAAGTGAC
Source organism: Dasypus novemcinctus (assembly GCF_030445035.2). Taxonomy (NCBI): domain Eukaryota; kingdom Metazoa; phylum Chordata; class Mammalia; order Cingulata; family Dasypodidae; genus Dasypus; species Dasypus novemcinctus. The sequence continues at coordinate 160,218,001 of NC_080704.1, forward strand.
TACTAGAAAATGTAAAATTATACATTAGGCTCACATTATATATCTATTTGACAGCACAGCCTTAGACAAAAAAGTTATCTGATTTGGTGACGATTGAATGATATGAGGAAGAGATCTAAAAGAAAGATGATTTCAAGCCTTTTAAAAGGAAAAAGAAAGCAACAAATTGCCTGCCCATAGTTTGTGTCCAACCTACTTTCTTACTTCAGGAAAGGAGGGCCAAGGTTCATACAATTTGTACCCCTGTGCCCAGCATCTCATATATTGGAGAGATACAAGGGTCTCATATATGGGAGGTGCAAAATACTGCTGGCTATTATTGATAGCAATGATGACTTGATAATGAGTACATGCTGAACTTCAAGGTCAGATCAACTCAAGAAATGCGATTGTTCCTCTACCCAGGATTGTTTCATGTGCTTGGTTAAGGACAATTCAAGAGCAGACAAATGCCCTCCTTCAGGAACTCTTCGAGAAGAAATGTGGTGAGGTAGGATGACCGTATTTTTCCCACTAGAGGAATCCAAGCCAATTCCTTCCCTTCAATTGGTTACATATAATAATGCTAAGGCTTGTCAACAATTTGCCTAGACCACAACTTTTCAAGATACCCCAGGAAGAGTTCATATACTGTGGGAAACAAGTTATCAAAAATTACATGGGATAATTCTGAGAGAAGAGCCATCTCACATGGGTAGGGTCCTGGAAGGAAACAGTACATTCAAGGAAGTAAATGAAGAGTCTTTAATAAAGGGACCATTTACAAAAGGTGGGTAGCATTCAGGAAAACCCTATGGTAGAGTAAAACACCAGGAAGGATCAAGAGTAGAAATGGCAAGGGGACGTAGCCATTATTGGCAACAAGGGGATGGAAGCTGTGACTGGAAGTGAGAGCTATAGCCTTGGAAAAATGACTGCCTAAAACTATGGCTAAAGTTAGAGGAAAAACCAACCATTCTACCCTGCACCCTCCCCCCAAAATCCCTTGCAAGTGCTTCCCACTGGTTGGCTTTAGCTGTACTGAAGCCAGAGGGTATGGATTTCTGGACGATTCTCTCAGCTCCCATTCCATGGTCAGAGCAGAGCCAGCAATAAATCAAGAGGGTCACATGAAGAATATGTTAGCCTCCGAATTCACTGTTCATCCGCAGTTTGTGAACTGTGAACCTACAGTGTAAATTAAAATATAAGCATAAGCTATAACCAGATGATGAGAAACTAAAGAAAAGGGTTATCAATTAATAAGGATAAAAGTAAAAAACATGTAGGTCTTCACACTAGATAAACACTACAAAAAATGCCTGGAACCTGACTGGGATTGACCCAACCTCATTCTGTGGAGAACACATACCTTGATCATTGTGGATTAGATTCACCTGAGATGACTTTGATCAAATTACCTGTTAAGCTTAGGATTTTGAAATTTCCAAACTAAATGTGGAAAATGCACCCAAGCTTCTGCTTGCATCTTATAGGAAAATGATAAGATGAAAGAAATAAGCTGATAACTGAATTGCTGGGCACAAAGAAACCAAAATCTGATTCCAGAAATTCCAAGCCTAGGGAAAGCTAGCCCCCAAACAATAATGCCCCATTTCAGAAATTAACTAAACTTGGAACTTATAAACCAGGATTTAAAAGTTGTACAGTTCGATCGCTTGGACCCCTGCTGCCTGCATGCTAAACCAACAAATTTTTGTGACATCTGTATGAACACCATCACTGTCAATCTGGAATAAGAGAGACAGAGAGGGGAAAGATGGAAAGGAAAATGGATTTAAGAGGAAAACAATGGAAGCTGAAGTCTAGAATTAAGACATCTCCTTGGGCCAAGAGAGGATCTCCACCCATGTATACAGAAAAGATGAGTTTGCCCCAGCATTTGAAGAGGGTGGATGTTCCAGCCCACTGTCCAGGGAGAGTTTTGCCACCTCAGGCTATGGAGAGGATGGAGCACATTTCTCAAGAGTTAGAGAAAGTAAGGTACCCACCATAATGCTCTAAGAGGGGTGGGCCTGTTCCCCATATGTTGGGGAGAATGAGGTTGACACCCCAGTTCCCCGAAAGGGGGTGAGCCTGTATCAATAAATTGCATCAGAACCATCTTACTGTTTCAGGAAGATTGGGTCTGTATGCCAGAGAATAGGGAAAATATTGCAGCCACATCACTGTACTAAGGGGGTTGAGACTCTACCCCAGAGATTGGGTAAAGTGTGGCCATCACCCCAATGTTCTTGGAGGGTGAAGTCTGGAGCTCAGTCACCACCCAGAGGATTGATGAGGGTAGAACCAAAAAAATGGATCTTGGGCAAGCCAGTGGAAAGGGTGGGACCCCATGAGGCCCCAAGGATAAGAAAACCATGATTGTGATAATGATTCTCTAATTTTGAAATCTAATGGAGTGTGTCCTGAAGATTTTCAGAACTTTTGAGTATCTGTGGTGCTTGTTTGCTCCCTAATTCTCTCTCTGGTAATGCAAATGGTTATCCTATGTCTGTTGCTTTATGTATTGAAAGGAGATACACTGTTTTGTAAGTTTCACAACTCTACCGATAGAGGGGACTTTGCCCGAGGACAAACTATATTTCTACAAACTGATTGTGGTATGGTTTTGTATTCAGCGTTATTACTGACATAGGTTTTTGGAATATTCTAAAGCATTTTTTGGGATTCAGAGGGTGAAATGTAGCAGTTTGATATTATTTATGAATCCCCAAAAAAGAGAAAAATCATGTTTGTAAACTAGTCTGTTCCTCTCAGTGTGACCCTTTGACTATAATAGATTCACCTACGATGTTTTTGATTAGATTACCTGGTAAGATTAGGATTTTGAATTGACCAGGTCAGTAGAGCATGACTCAGGGTTGAGACACCACCCCATGGTGGGCTGACTGCATGGATACTCAGGATAATCCTGCAGCACAGAGAAGAGAGATGAGCCACTTGCCTGAGAAAGCCCAGAAAGAAGCGAGAGCCATGCCAGCCTACACAACTGAGATCAAAAGAAGCTAGGACCTTGTAGTCTTAAGATGAAGAAGGAAGGACATACCAGGCAGAGATCGCCCACCATTTTCCTTCAGTACATGGCGAAAGACTTTGGTGATAAAGCAGCCTTGGACTATTGAACTCCATAGTGCCTTTAACTGTAAGGTTTTCGTGTTTTTTGTTTTTTAATTAATTAATTTTCTTAATTCTTTTTTTTAAAAATACATGCATCACAAAAAATATTACATTAAAAAATATAAGGTTCCCATATACCCCACACCCAATCTCCCTCACTCCCCCAACATCAACAACCTCTTTCATCATTGTGGCACATTCATTGCATTTGGTGAATACATTCTGGAGCACTGCTGCACCACATGGATAAGAGTTTATATTGTAGTTTACAATCTCCCCCAGTCCATTCAGGGGGTTATGTCAGAATATATAATAACCAGCATCTGTCCCTGCAATATCATTTAGGACAACACCAAGTCCCAAAATACCCCCACATTACATCTCTTCTTCCCTCTCCCTGTCCTCAGCAACTACCATGGCCACTTTCTCCACATGAATGCTACAATTTCTTCCATTGCTAGAGTCACAGTAGTTCTTTAGTAGAATACAAGTATACTCTAATCTATATTTTATTCCTCCATCCTGTGGACCCTGGGGTGGTGAAGTCCCCTCCACCTTAAAACTGAGAGGGGGCTTATATCCAACATGGCTGATGGATGGGATTCTCCTGACTGCAGTTGTAGGCACTTTTGGTTCCCTGGTGAAGTGGTTGACCATCTTCACCTCCCTGTTAGTTGACCCGGGTAAGTCCAATGAACTGGAGGCTCAAGGGGCCAGCTAGGACATGGCCAGTCCAGAGATTCAAGTCTCCTGAGTATACATCAATCCCAGTGCCAACCACAGGTTTGGTAAAAGTGACAGAAGAGGCATGTGTAGAAAGGTCACATCTGAGTCCACTCCATCATACTCAGGAGCATAAATTCCAAAATAGGGTGCACTGGCAATGCACTGAATTTCAGAGTCATCTGCCATGACCATTAAGTCTCTGTGGCTCCGTAGCCCTCAGGAGCACCAGTACGTGGAGTTGTATCTACTATGGCTGTCTCAGGGATTCAACTGCGACATGCATAAGCGCAACGCCTCTGATGACCTCCTGACTGATCATGAAGTCTCTTAGCCATGTAAACTCCTCATTTGTCTTCACCATTTCCCCCTTTTATTCAAGGTCTTTTTCTAGTGACATCACCAGCTGGTGATTGCTGGTAATCCTGCAGCGAGGCTCATCCAACGAAGTTATATACCATACTAGGGGAAAAGTAATGCATTTACACGCTGAGTTTGGCATAGAGAGTGGAAACATTTAAGCAACATGGAGCCTCTCAGGAGATATCTCGTATGCACCCTGCAGCTCTAGGCCTAGTTGAAATTTCAGGGAGACAGGTTCATAAGCATAGTCATCAGTATCATGGGCTCATCATTGGACCATCCTTCTTCACTGGTCTTTGCCCTTACACGTGGGGAATTGTTGCTATTCCACTGTGTAATGTGACAGAGCTCCCCTGGCTAGGAACTGAACACTCCCTCAGTTGCAGTTTGTAACTCTAACTACTAAGAAAATACCCAATGAATATCCGAACATTTTTATATACCCTATATACATGCCCTGGAGAATTCCCTCCCAACCATGTGTCCCCCATCAATAACACCTCACACAGTGTTCCTCCCCTGCTGTAGTTGAACCCCTATCTGGTCCAAAACATCTTCAAAAATGAATCTTAACATATTGCCAAATTCAAAAAATAGGAAAATAAAATAGTAATGAAAGTTTAAAGATTAGAAATAGAATACACACTAATTCAGAAAAACTAAAATAAAGTAAAAAATAAATTAGGGTATTAAAAAATGAAAAATATCTTAAAACTTTGTTTTCAATGTTTTGCCTTTCTTCACTGTAATAGGTATTACCCTGTATGCACAGTGGGGCTAGGATTAGGAGGATGGGTCAGATGGCCGAAGGAATTGGGCAGAGAGTTGGGGCAGCAGATGAGCATGGGAGATTGCTGGGTGTGTGGTTGAAACTATAACGTTGAGAAAACTCTTTAGAAAATGTATTAAGGAAGGGTTACTTGTTTAAAGTGCTTAATGGGGGGCATCTGGCACAGGGGCAGGCTTCTAGTGAGTATGTGAGTGCTACTCTTATCATAGTATGTTAGATCATTGGGTGGAGACCCATACAATGACTGTGAAGGTGAAACCCCATCCTGGGGAGACCTGATGTTCTCAAACATAGGGAAGGGTGTCTCTGGAGAGCATTGGTGGCTCCCAATGGGGGAGAACAATCTAGTGTGTTCAAGCCCTCAGCATTATTGCAAATATCTGTGAGTCTGCTCCTCCTAACTAAGTTTTTAACTCCAAATAAATACCTCTTTAAAAAGCCAACAGATTTCTGGTACTTTGCATTAACACCCCTTTGGCTGCCTAATAAAATCATTATTTTCTTCTTTCTGTTTTCTGAAATAACTAACTGTTCCCATATTCTGGCATTGAGACTTCTCAATAGAAGCAGTGTTTTAAAACAGTGGTGCTGAACTGGAGTGATTTTGGCTCCCAGAGCACATTTTAGAATGTCTGGACATATTCTGGGTTATCACAAAGTGGGAGAGAGGGGTGACTATCAATATCCAGAGGGTAAGAGGGCAGGGATACTGCTAAACTTCTTATAAAGCACAGGACAACCACCCAACCACACACAATGGATGGCAATAGTGTGGAGATTGAGAGACCTGCTGTAAAAGCAAGAATTCTACTTGGTTTAAGAATATGAAAATCCTTTTTAAAAAACAGGAGAAAACCATAAAATATTCAGAGAATTGGATCACAAAACAGAAGAACTTAAATAATTGATAGTTTAGCCTTCCAATAGAAAATACATTTTCTGAGACAAAATATTTTCCTACAACACAAAGTCAAAGTAGGTGCTGAAATTAAAGCGACTTTCTTAAAATGTTCAGATGACTGCTTTTGAAGACAGCCTTTAATCCATCAGATTGCTCTCTGAATGTATGGTTTTACTTATTTAGGGGAATCTTCAGACAACTAATAACAAAGTAATATTTTTCACCAACATGCTTTTGATTAAATGCTGGCATTCAAATTATTAAAAGGGTGGCCATTTTGATATGATCACAACCAGAGGAAGCTTCCTTATGACTCTTGGAGATATTATCTGAGGGGGATTCAGTTTATTCTCTGTGATCTCACATGGAAAGAGCGACCCAAGGGGGTTAGAAGTAAAATCAATTACAACCAATGAAAGTCTACTTTTCCTCTCTCCTCACTGTTCAATATTCACAATGATCCTAATAGGTAAGTCTAATATCATGACCACTATACATATGTGGAAACTAAGGCTCAAAGAGGTTAAATAACTTGCCCCAACACAAATAGTTGGTCAGTGAACAAGTTGGAGTTCTTAACCACAATTCTCAAGACAGAAAGTAGGATAGTCACAAAATGAGTCTACCAAGATAAAAGGGGGTCAGTTTGGATGAGCCCCCCATGGAGTTCGATCCTAAACCTGAGTTTGCCAATAAGTAGGGAACTTTGTAGAAAAAGCTTTTTTCTTTTTCTTTTAATTGGGGAGAGAAAGTATCTGAGCTCCTTGTAAAAATGCAAAGAAAGGTCATGAATATGTAACTAAACAATTAGCTGTCACAGAGTTGCCAACCTCAAAAATAAAGAACAATTCAGTCTGTTGGCTAAGGTAGCTCTCCATGCTTCCTTCCTGCCCAGTCAATCTCAGGGCTTGAGCCTGAGCCAATGAGATTCTCTCATTATCTGAAATTCTCTACTAAATGCTGAAGCCATGCTTTACATCTTGATGAAAGAGTAAGTTGATGGTAATTATTGCCTCCAAGTTTGCTAAGTGGCTTCATACACACTGAACAGGGAAGATGGAAGAATTGCCTTTCAATTTGATGAGAAATCACTAAAATCATTCAGAGCCCCACAGAGAAGGTAGAGAAGAGTGTCTGAAAAGGGATTCTGCTTATTGGAGTTAATTATTTTTAAGAGCCTACCTGCCCCTTCTAATCAAGAAGCTAAAAGGTTCAATTTCTTAACATCAATTCGAAGAGAAAGGAGGGAACCAAATAGTGTGTTAATTTCCTGTGTGTAGTTTGCCTAAGAAAGGGACTTTTGCTATTTAACTGCTTTAAAATACTAATTGAGAAAATCTTTAATAAGAGGGCCCAAAAATTTTGGTTAAAGCAGCCATACCGTTCCTCACTTGGCAGGGCAGTGGGGTTACACCACAGCTGTTGCCTGTTAACAGAACTGACATCACAATCATTAGGACTTTACTGAGTACACTGACAATGGAAAAGCCAAGAGGATCTCCCACTAGCCCTTCAGGAGTTCAAAGTGCAGTAGATGGAAAAGCAAGCCAACAAGGAGCATGGTATGGTATGCATAGAGGCTGTGAGATCACCAACTCTGCCCAGAGGAGCATTGGGACGAGGAAAACATCATGAATCAGGACATGCCATTCCAGGTCTTATGAAAAAGGGGGAAAGGCAGGGGCAGAGAGAACTGCATGAACAGAGTCCCTAGGCACAGAAGCCACAACGTGATCAGAGAATGGCAAGTGGTCCAGTGTGCCTAGAATGAGGGAGGCTTTGAGAGGAAACAAGGGCGATAGAGAGCTAGGATACAGTTCAATGGACTAAACTCAGTGACAGTGGAGTGGAAACAGTATTGTGGGATCCAAATTTGTACCTGTTGAAGTAAAGAGCACCTTGAAGCTCTTTCACATCAATTCTCTCATTCAACTCAATGCAACTCCTCCTCCTCCTTGAACATAAATACCATAAATGTCACCATGGCCATAGCTGTCATTATTTTTGAGTAGTTCCTAGGTGCGAATTTCTATGTTTGGTGGTCCTCATTGTTTGGTGTGTTGACAGGCATCGTCTCATTTGATCCTCAAAAGCACCATATCATGTCCCTATCATTATATCCATTTAATAGAGCAGAAGATTTCACCGATGGATTATTTTTAGACAGGGGAGCATTGAAGCCAATAGGTGGGCTCCTTTTATCATTTCACAGGGTATAAATAACCTAAAAAATTAGAACCCAGCCAACTATGCTACTTTGTGTTCAAAACTCACCTGATGGAGGTCAAAGTTGAGGAATAACCAAGGAGGCATAATAGTAACAACCATCTTACTGATAATAAGTACGTCTTAAGTGGAGCTCTGTCAAAGATAGTGACCATAAATGCACACCAAGTTTCACTGAATTTGGCTTATATACATCCCAGGAATATTCATAGGGCCACTAATATGATAATGCTCTGCTGTTAAGGAGAAGGGACCAGGGGTTGTTAGAATTTTCAAAGTTAAAAAGGCTCTAACTCACATCGCTTCCTTCACAAATCCTGCAGGTTCACCACACCTAAATAAAAGGAACATGGCCCTTCTGCTTCAGTAAGCACATCATCGCATCTTGCTGCAAGGGAATTATACGTCCTTCTCGATGTGTTTTTAAGAACGATATCAGTACTCAAGCATTTTCTCCTTTGGGCATTTCCTCCGCCACTGAGGTAGTTCCCAGCCCATTTTTTATGTGGACAGGACCACTAATCCCAGGACTTGAGCATCCTTGAAAGAGAATGCCTCTAGGCTCACTGAAAAAGGTGAGAGGAAAGCTGGTCTGCCATTTCCCACACATCTTCCTGTCCCCTCCCATCACTAGCATCTCAGTGTGCAATCAATATGGTGGTGGATATGACTGAACATTCTTGGGAATCCCTCACTGTGGCAATTTATAAGCAATAAAGAGCATGTTCTTTGACGTCTGACACATTTGGGTTCAAATCCCAGCTCCACAATTTGCGAATTGTGTGACCACGGATAAGGAAATTCATTCTCTGAGCCTCTGTTTTCTCATCTCTAAAGTGGGGACAAAAAAATAAGAGCAAACTCACACTGCGAATACAGGAACCACAAAAGATAGTGCACATAAAGTTGATGCATGCTACCTGGCACATGGTGTTTCCATAATATGCAGCTAAACAAAAAACTCGGTGCTTTCTCTCGCCTTTACTTAAAAGAGAGAAAAGTTGCTTTCTTGTCCGATCCATTTCTAGGTCTCCATGATAAACATGTAAACTCTCTTCAGAAGGACTTCTATGGTTAAGATCTTGACCTCTGGACTCTGATTGCTGGGTTTCAGTTGCTACTTACCACACAAAGTTAAGACCTTGACTTCTGGACTCTGCTTGGATTTGAGTTGCTACATTGCTACTTACCAGCTTGCACAACCTTAGGCTAGTTGCCTTGTTAAGCCCATTTTCTCGCCTGCAAAGTGGGAATTAAATAGAATCCTGTATGTCAAGCACAATGACTGGCATACAGCATACACTAAAAAATGTTTGCAATTGATATTCTTATTGTGCAGGCTCACACTTGGGGCATGAAGACAAGATGAAACTTTCCAAAGGCAGTGTCATGAAAATAAAATTTTAAGCTTCTCGCCAATTGTGTGCAAAGAAAGCTCTATGTGTTACTTGATCCTATGGCTCTTTAGGTGGCAGCCAAACTCACATCAGGATGGCTACATGTTTGGCTTCTTAAACAGGGAATTTCTAACTCTTTCAGGGAACAGAGAAATGGTGCAGCTACCCTAGGACAACCTGTGAAGGTTTCTAGAAATTCTGACCCACTGAGGCAAATCAGTTGTAGATCACATTGTGTGAGGGCATTTAGAGCAATAGCATCTAAGAAAAAGCTTTTCCTGGTTGAAGAGCAATCCAGCCTCTCAGTGTCCATCAGTTCAGCATTGCAATTTATAGAGATTCTTTCCAGAAGGTCATTACCTCTGTTCTTAAATATTTGCCAGTACCATTTCCCAGAGGGCATAACTGGTTCAGACTGTCAGATTGATTCACCAAATGCACTAGGCACTCTCAAGAATGAGTTTGCTATTTATGGAAACCCCTTAACTCTTTTAGGCTAAATGAATACCACTAGATAACATATGTCTTCAGTGTAGCGAGGACACCTAGTTTGGCCTAAAAGTTAGCACATCCCTTTAATGCCTAACATTTCTTGACAACTCATTTGTAGTGTTCAGACAAAATCTATCCAGAACAGGGGTAGCAGGTGAAGCTCATCGACTGAGCACCTGTTTTGTATGTGTGAGAGCCTGGGTTCAATCCCTGTTATCTACTTAAAAAAAAACCTATCCAGAACAAAACCAAAGAATGGTGCCTTTCCAACAGATAAAAACATTAAAAAAAAAGTAAGAGATCTAAAGTACACATTTTTCAAATGGTAAAAAAAATCTATCCAGAACAAAACCAAAGAATGGTGCCTTTCCAACAGATAAAAACATTTAAAAAAAAAAGTAACAGATCTGAAGTACACATTTCTGAAATGGTAAAAGATGTGAAAGTTAATATTCTACAGTAATAATCTGGTCATAAAATCCTTTTAATATGCCACCTAGGCAGAAAAAAAGAAAAAAAAGATCCAAAGAATGCTGTTAAGGGATGGAATCAACTCATATGACTGAAGCGATCCCTTACTTTATCTAATACAATGGCTTGCTCTTACAAAGTTGTATATAAATCAATACTTATTTTCATATACTTTGAAATGGCTTTAAAAAGTGAGCTTGTAGTGAATCCATTAGAAAAATGAAAAATCACTCCCAAATTACCTCTTTTATAAATTCAAATGCTCAAACTGTAATGCTACCTAAAGCAGGATTTATTTATGATCTGAAAGACACTAGCTGAACAGCTATAGACCATGAGCAACTTTTATTCCAAGACAGACACTTGGGGACTTCATTGATACACAGGTAGATTTAATGCACAGTCAACTAAAAGACAACCCCTAAAGCTTATAACATCGGGAATCGAAGCATGGGAGTGCATAAATGGCACACAGCTTCCTCTCTATGAGGTTACACTCCCTGTTCCCTTAGCTACCCTCTAAAGGTCAGCTGCTATTGAAGGAAAAGTTTGCCATGGACTGGAGGATGTTGGAATGCTGGGAAAATCCGTATGCAAGGTACAGAGAAGCATGGAGAACCAAGGCTAATGGCCAGATCAGCAAGAGCTATGGCCTAAGGGCTACATCCCAGGGACTGCAAAGTCTTGGAGCCTGCCTACTGCAAAGTGTGGGGGGGGGGGAGGCAGAAGGATGAGGGTGGTGCCTGTAGAACAGTCGGACATCAAGAACAGGAAGGGTTTTCATTGAAGGGAAGTATTTCGTCATTGCAACATAAATTTCATACGATAAGCATAATATAGAACTCTTGAAGTCTTTAACATTTTAACATACAGTGTGACTCTCCAGGGCAGGGATAAGGCAAGCAGCTGTTTCTCAAACAGTTTTTACTTTGGTGACATTTTCAGGGGTGGGGGGTGGCATTGCATTTGCATGACCTTCTTGAGAAGCACTATTCTAAAGACAATTTTAACAAGAACAATTACTGGCATTTTAAAGTGCTAATTTTAGGAACCACTAGACAGGATGGGTCCCAGGGAATAAAAGTTAGGGACAGGGGCGAAGAATTGGTGAGGGCCCGTTTTTATAAGTCAATGGCCAGAGAGGCTATAGGATGGCCTGATGGGTAAAAGGACCCACCCAGAGTGGAATCATCATGATCATAACAATGATGATAATAATAATCATAGCTCCCTGATATTGGTCACTTGTTTTATTCTAAGCATTATGATCATTTCATCTTCAAGACAGCCCAGTAACATAGGACCCACTATTTATACCACCCAGCTAGTAAGTGACAGAGTTGGGCTTCAAACCCAGAGTTTTCTGTGTGCTTTCAACAACTAGCTCTGATTTCTCTCCACTATAGCTGTCCCTTATGAATGCATTGACAAAGACAAATTCAGAAGGGCCTGCAGAATATCGTGCACAACACTTTGCGCTGCAGTTAATTGCACTCAGCAGAAGGCACTGGGAGAAAATGATCTATATGAATGGATTCTCACAGCTCAGAATTTTAGAAAAACAGAAAAATATAATCAGCAACCCAAATGTTTTTAACCCGAAGTAACCTGCAAGCAAATTCTATGTGGAAGCTAATTGCCTTGATAAAGTCATGAAACTATTGTTCACTCTGCATTTTGAAATTTCCATTAAGGTAAAACAGCACTCAAGAGAGAGGCCTAATAGTGTAACACATTCTGTGAAAGTCTCTTACTAGTAAGACAAACATGACCTTCACCGAGACGCGTAATGCCGAATTTTCCAATTCTCAGAAATATTCTGGGCAAGAAGAAGTAACGGAGGGTTTTATTCACTTGATCTGACACCCTACCTGCTTTCCAAAACAGCTCCTTTGCAGTCTTCAGTTTAGAAGCTACTCTCTGGCACCTACTAAATGCCAGAAAGAAGACATGATCGCTGTCCTCTAGGGGCAGACAAAATCCTTTAATCCTAGACTGGCAGTGCGAAGAGCTAAAATGGAGAGTGATTTTGTCACAAACTGGCTAGGCTAGAGTACCCAGTTATTTAACTAAACACTAATCCAAGAGTTGCTGTGAAGGTATTGTGTAGAGATGGTTAACACCTACAGTCAGTGGCCTGGAAGTGCCAGAGATTACCTCAATCATGTATGTGGGTGGGCCTCCTCCAATCAGCTGGAGACCTTGAGAGCAAAACTGAGGTTTCCCCGAGGAGGAAATTCTGTCTCAGTACTGCCTCCACTCTGCCCAAGAGTTTTCAGCCTGCCCTACAAATTTCAGACCTGCCAGCACCCACCGCCCCCCCCACACACACACAATCGCAGGAGTCAATGCCTTAAAATAAATCTTAGGCTACAGAGCAATGAGGCAAAGTGCTAGGAATTCGAAAGAAGGGGCTAATTCCAAGGAAATCAAGGGTGGGAGTTGTTTGGTGAGTGCATTTGGGCAGCAAAGGATTTCAGCAAGTTTTGAATTTAAAGAGATGAGCTTTGTTGAGTTCCACTGATGTCTTTGCCTTAATATGCATTGAAAATACAGCGTGTGTCTGCTCTTGCCCAAATAAATGCATGGGCCAAGAAGTGCAATGAAAGCCTAATCCAACAGAATCCAAGAGACAAAATAATGAGAAACACACACTAGCACTAAAGCCTATGTGGATTTTACATTAATGAGTAAATTACGTGCAAGAGACACCCAACCAGGCATGCTAAACCGATGCCTGCAGAAAGAAACAGTTGCAATTTCATTCTGGCACATGCTGTTCCAGCCTGGAAGGGCCTCTGAGGATTTTGCCTTCCGGCTCAGATTCTCCTTTTCCTCCAAATCCAGCCTCTTCCCAGAAACCCTCCTGGATACAACTGGCCTCCCAGAGGCTTCAGGAAGAATTCCGCTCACTGGGCCCTTGGCACCAAATAACTTACATTACTTTTCACATGCGAGAGTATTGACTCTCAGCTTTTATAACTCAGGAGCTCTGTCTCATTGCTCTAGAGTTCCTATTGTAGACACTTGAAAAGAAAACCAAGTAGGAACTCAGTAAATGACTGTAGAATGACTCATTCAATTTGGCTTTCATATACCAAATCAAGGCTTTGGGTCTTAATAAGGAATCTTTTAAATAAATTTAGATAACTTCAAGCTCAGCCAAGGGTTGGGGTAGGGGCTTGGGAGGAAGAAAACAGAATTTGTATGGAAATTATTACCATAATAACTGTAAGGCAAGAAGAAAATGGCTGGGATTAAATAGAAACATTTTGACAGGCCCTTAGGGAAACAAGAGTAAATTTCTGACCCTAGCTGTTTCTTTGTAGCTCTGTGTAGACCAGGAGTTCTCAGCCAGGAGTCAGGGGTGACTTTTGCCTCTCAGGGAACACATGGCAATGTCTTGAGAAATTTTGGGGTTGTCACAACTCAAGGGGGGGGTGGATATGCTACTGGTGTCTAGCAGATGAGACCAGGGAGGTTGCTACATATCCCACAAAGCCAAGGACAGCACTCCCACAGCCAAGAATTCTCCAGCCCCAAATGGCAATTGTGCTGAGGCTCTAGCCCAAGATAAGGCCTGGTACTGACTGAAGGAAAGAATAGTGATGTCAACTTCTTTTGGCAGCAAATATAAAAACAAATATGCTTCCCTGGGTTTTAGTTCTCACTTTTCGTGTTAGTTTGGAGTTCTTATTAACCAAATATTGTTCGCTAGCAAGTATTTGAACGTGTTAGTGGATTGGTTTGAACTCTCTATGTAGAAAAAAAAATTAGGTAACATTGCACAAAGAGGGCAAATACTACAGTCTTGGGGTACTCTGGGGCGATGAGGCTTCTGGATTTCCTCATAGGGATTTTCCCCAGGACCCGCTCCCCTCTCTGCACCCCCCAACAGCAGTAACAGTACGAAAATGGAGAGGAACAAAGATTAGCTTGCATGTCCAATCAGACCTCTTTCCTGTTACCTTCAGAACTACTTCTCCTTCCTCTACAAAGCCCTTGCTCAAGGCCGAAAGACAAACAAGTCAAGGACGACAGGGCATTGAAAGGGGTCACAAGCTATAGGACTATACAGACTTCTTGTTTAGCTCCGCATCCCGCTGAGGCCATACCCAGCATTTTAAGAGGCAAGGTCCCATCTCAGCATGGTTGAACTGAGACACGGTCAAGGGGGGAAAGCAGCACTGGCCAGGCTAGGGGATAAATGGAATGTCATCAGGGTAGATGCATGAATACAGCATTTGCTATAATGGCATTTTCCTGTCTTTAGAAGAAGGGCATCCAGCAAACTGTTTAATGACTCTGGCCGCTGTTCTCAGAAATGGGTAGTAACCTAATCTAGTTGCAATTAAGGGACAATCCAAGTACAAGCCTTCCTTAAAAAACACTTCTTTTTTCCAAAACACCCTGGGTCACCTTACACTATGAAATGTGAATAATTTAATTAATTTTCTCATCCTGAAAATACAAAGGCCCTTTTCCCTGTTGAGGTCGCTAAATATGAGTTATTTGCTCTTAGACAAGGGGCCACCCTGAGACAGAAAACTGGTATTCACTTTTGCTTGAGAAGTTAGCATATCCATGTGATCCAAAATTGCAAATCCAAGATGAAAACGCAGCTCAATTATATAGTATCCATATAAGACCCTCAGCTCAACAATTCCTCACCACAAAACTGTGAATTTGCTCTCTTGAAACCATATCTCTTTGATTCAGCAAGAAATTTTCACTGCTAGATAAGGAATCATCATCCACAGTTGAGCAAGAAGACACTTTTGTAAAGTTGCAATCAAGGATTGCAGCACACAATTACAGCTTCAAAATACGTCACTTTTAAAATATAGAGCTCAAGAGACAATTTAATTTGAATTTGAATTCCCAGGGGTCCAATATATTTAGGCTATTGAAAAAAATTGAGAAAGTTTAACTACATTAAAAAGGATGAACAACAAAGGAGTAAATCGTTCTTGGCAAAGACTTAAACTTTAGATGCATTATGGAGAAGGAAAATCAATGACATCTTTACAAAGACCGACTGTTTCTGTAGCACTTTAGACAGTATGTGATTCCTCATCACTCCAGCTATGGAGGGTCATTCTAAGAAAACCCATGAATACCTGAGGGAGGAAATTTGTTCTATATTGAAATAACTTGAACTTCAAAGCCTAGATATTAAAAGGGATATTTGAAAAGTTAGCACCTCCTATATGCTCTACCAAATCTCCCTCCTTCCTGAAACTCTGCCCTCCTTAGGCGTTGGTCACATCACATTCTCCTGGTTTTCTCCCTCCTTTCACTGTTGAGGGGTCCATTCTCCTCCATCGCACCTTAAAATATTGGCCTGCCCCCGGTCGTAGCTCCCTTCTTTAGCTACTCTCATCCCCCAGGTGATCCCTCTGTGCTCATGGTCTTCAATCCTATCCAAGGAATAATGCCTGCAACTACTCCAAGCAATGTAAATGTGTACTGCCTGACTCATAGAATACATGCTCGGTAAGCGATGAATGAACAAATGAACGAATGAACTATATATTTTTAATTGATTCATGGCACTTGAGTGAGAGGTGTGTGGAGGAGAGCAGAGTTGCCCCAGGAAGGTCATCCAAGAACAGTCCCCACCCCACTGGACCACCATCTGACCATGAATGAGTGAGTGAGACAGGCAAGATCAAGAGAACGACCCGGCCAACTGATAGACTCACTAGAAATAGTACATCTGTGGCTGTTTGAAGCCACAAAGCTTTAGAAAGATTTTTAAAGGCAACGTGAGGTAACTGATAAAGGAGTTGAGAGTCTGCTTTTCTACCAGCCTTTAATTGTTCCTGGAGGGCTATGACAGAGTCCTTCTCTTGTCACTGCTGTGAATAGCACACACAGCCTGGTTTTCATAAGACACCCAGTAAATATCTAGGGACAAATGAATCTGTGTCAATACATCAATTCTGTTCATGGTACTCGGGGCAAGTCGATAACTTGCTACCAAGAATTAGGCAAATGACCAGGTGAACTCAAAATTCCAACATTAATTATATGAATAATTTATTGGTTTTGATTATTATTCATTAAGCATATAGTGTATGCCAGGCAGTGTGCTAAGACCTGTAGTGTCTATTTAATAAAACCCTTTTCAGTGAGATGAAATAAAGGTTGTGTGTAAATGGGGCCTTTGTTAGAAAATGAGAAGATCTCTATTAAGAAATCAGTAGAAACCAACTCTTTCAAGCTACACTAGAGAAGAAGGATCCCAAAGTATTCTGATTTGCTTTGGGGACTGTTTTTTTTGTTTCCCTCCCTCAGTAAATATTTAGTGTTTATTTAACCAATTACACTAAGTGAACAGCTAACAGCTATGCACACCAACTAGAAATTTATCAAATCTGTTCACGAATCTTCTAAGATGGGTCTAAAATACTATCTTTTCTGAGAAAAATCAAGTAATTACAGAGGAAAAATACCTGAAAAAGGAACAAAAGCAAAAACTTACCAGCTGGCAGTGTCTATAACTACCCCCTACCCTTTTTGAAATGTCCTTTATCCCTTCCTTGTTGCCTGAGAAGTATATTTTATTCTTTTATTCACAGCCTAAGGCGCTCTGCTAGATTGGCATCCTGGCCACAGAGGAGTGTGCTAAGGCTACAAAGAGGCACATTTCACCTACCCCAGTGTTTTGTGCTTTGGGAAAGAGCAGAGTTCAACTGTGCCACTTGGCAGAGCTCAACTGAGGCAGTACCCACCCCTTATTGAGACCTTCATGAAGGGCCTGTACCCAATCATTGGGAAGTCACCTGTGCTCACGCTAGGAAAGAGGGATGGAAAGAGCATATCATCGCAATACAGAGATGTTTGTCCCCATCGTCTCCCTGTATATGAGGGCCATACATCTCAGTGCTCTCCATGGCAGTGCTCAAAGCTGGATGACCTAAAAATAGGTCTTCTCCATCTGTGGAAACCTACCTCAGAACATGACACAGCAAGACTTCTCTGCATTACCCCTTCCCGTTTCTTGGGGATGTAGCTCATGGCTGAACTAGTGGAGGATGCTTTAATACTTCGTGGTTTCATGAGGTAAACTATGGATTTGAACCATCTCTCCATTTCAGCAAATGCTGCAAGAAAAATGACCAGCCATAGGTAAATGGTCACGGAAGGAACAAAAAAGTCAACAAAACTCAGGGATGCTGCTTTGTCTAACCCCTTGCCTACTTCTTCTCCCAACAGGCACACAAGGATATAGGGAAATGTACAGGAAAAGTCTCCCTACAGGTGCTTTGGGTAAGTGCACTCTGCTTAGAATTTCAAGATGGTTTTGTGCCTTCCTTTTCGCCATTAGCAGATAAGGTAGTGCTTAGCTCTTTTCTGAGATCTTGTACCTGCAAGGAGGAGACTAAACAGACTTGACTCCAAATCCCAATTAAGATACTTAATAACCATATGTCTTTGGACAAGTTATTTTATTGTTCTCTGCTACAGCTTCCCCAACACATCCTATAAGATGGATGCCCTCGACCTCATGGGGTTATTGGGAAGATTAGTAGGAATAAAACTGAAGTGCTTGGCACATGAAAGAACCTAAAAATTGACAGCTCAGCAGCTCACTAAAGCACAGTATGGACGGTCCTGCACAGAATATATCACACAAATTCCCAGCGTCTTGGGGTTCATGCCTTAGGAGGGAGGTGGGCCATGGCATTCAATAACACTCCTAAGGAACACCACAAAGAATAATAATGGGCAGTAGACCAAGCCAGTTTAGCAGGACTTTTCCCCCTCATGTACCTTGAGGCACTTGTCACTGTGTAATGAAGGTTTTGCCATGCAGGGACTTAGGGTCACCAGATAAGGTATGGTGAGGCAAAGTATGGAGGAAGAAAGTCGACTGGCCTGAGGTGATCAAGAACTGGCCTGGGGCTGGGAAGCGGACACCAGCACAATGGAGAAAATCCCAAATCTGCCAGTCACATCTGAAGAATGCGCTCTCAAAGCATTTTAAAACTAAACGCATTTTCATTTTTCTCAAGCACAAGCCACCTCTCTAATCCATTGTATCGCTAACAGCAGGCACAAGATCCTTCGCTGCCCCAGCCTACTCAGGAGATCACGCCCAGGTTCTAACCAGGACGTTCTGGGCAAGGCTGGAGAATAAAATGGGAGTGACTACTAGGGCACCCTTGTTATGAGACACATCCTGGAGACATTGAAAGGCCAGAGACAAGTTACTTTACTTCCTGAAATCTCCCTTTCCTCTTCCTTAAAACACAAAGAAAAATATCTGCTTACTTGCAAGGACTGTTGGGAGAATTAAGAAGATATTAGGTAAAGGGCCTCATTCTGGGTACTTGTTAATTATTTTGTTCATTACTACTGACCTTGAACTGGGATGTAGAGTTAACCTTCCTATCAACGGTGACGGTTTGATTGAACTGGGCAACGTTAAGCAATAGAATGGGCTTTTCAACAATTAGGAATGGCCCGCCCCTCATTTTTATGAATGAGTAGAGAAGAGTATCCCATGGCTTAAAGAAAGGAGACTAGGCAAGTGACCTGCTTTTATCTAGAAACAGTTCATGACATTCACGTTGGATTGAATTCTGTCCTAACCATTCTACTCTTTCATTGTATACCCTGGCCCAAGTCGACAGCTCCTTGAGGATAAAACCCACTTCATTTACTTCTTCTGAGTGCTGTGAGCTACCCAGGGCCAAGGCCACAGAATTTAGAGGACCTCCCTGAGTCCGTCAACTCATCACAACCTCTTGCTCCCACCGAGCAGAGGCCAGAGTGTGGGCAGAAGGTTATTCCTATAAACCTAAAATGCCTTTTTTTGTGCTAAAACTGTTTTTAGTCCACAAAACTACATAAGGGGCAAGAGGGGAAAACTGAACAGGATGACGGAAGCCATGGAGGGGAAAGGGCATGGTGTTGAAGGTCAGGAAAACCAATTAAATCAAGTTCAGCCATGCATTGGAGGCAGTTCCTTAACCTTTCTGTATGTTAGTTGCCTCATGTGGGAAAGGATGCTAACTGCTGCTTTGAGAGAAAATGAACTCAAGCCTCTGAGGGGCTCTGTGTGGTGCTCTCACAGTATGCATAAGTTGCCTGGTGGACGTGTGATCCCTTCACTGACCTCCTCTGAGATCTGATCCTCAAGCCAACGTATACTTGTTTCTCCCCAAGCTTGACCTGGAGCAGATCTGAGGACACTGATCTTAAATTAGCCTAGGCTCACGAGTAGAAATCTGCTAGCACATGAGTGGAAGTGGACGTGTGAGTTTGATGTGTTGGAGTGAGTGTGGATATACTGGCCGTGAGGCAAGACAAGGGTAAATGTTGATAAAATGGAGGATGCAGCGTCTCTTGTTCAACACTTTCCCATGGGCACTGTTCAAGCTGCTAATTCTGAAGTGCACTAAGGAATGCTGCAGGGTACAACAAATGGATACGTGAATTGACAGACTTTAGAATGCCAGGAATGATTTATATATGTGGAGAGCAATTAAGGGCTCCCCAATCATGTCAAAGGCAGTTTTCACATATAAGGGCGCTGGAATATTTTATGCTGCGCGAGCTGGTGATGTCTACGTGATAAGAAGTTCTGATGACAGTCTCTGGTGTAACTCAGGGACAGATACCAGGGCTGTGGGGGGTTGTGAGGAGCTTGAATCAACTTTTTACAATCTCACCCTGTAGCCATCAAGTAGACAAAGAGCAGAACCTTTCTGGCTTATGGATACACCTTTTTCTCTTTCTCCATCTTCTTCTCTAAAGACACTCACACACAAGTCCCAAGAAACTCTTCCACCCACATTTGTAAGCTGAATCACAACAAGCCTTTGTAAAACTTGCTTGCAAGAAAGGATCTTGGTCACAAGGTGGCAGATCACCACGCTCCTAGGAGGAGCCTGATGATTTCTATAGAAGCACACCTTGGTGAAGAGGAAAGGGAACTTCAGAAAAGGGTATATGTTGTGTGTGTGTGTGTGTGTGTGTGTGTGTGTGTGTGTGTGTTGGGAAGGATGTATACCTTATGTGGCCACAAGTTCTAAAGGTCATAGAACTGCTGCCACTGCAACTGTGCCGTCTAATCACAGGGCTCCTCTGAGAAAGAGGTCCAGGCAATCAGTGTAAGAATTCTGAATTGACAGCTGGCATCACTCCATAGCCCTTAGGCAAAGGTGATAATTTTTTTAAGGCACTGACTCCTACCCTGTTAACACATTAGAACCACCTGGGGAGCTTTGAACAAAACGACTCTAAGGGGCTCCTGCAAGGAGATTTTGTAGGGTTGGTTGGTTTGGTTTTGGTCTGATGTGGGGTTCAGGGGTGAGTAGTTTTTAAAAGGGCTCCAGGGGATACCAAAGTGCTGCCAAGGTTGAGGATGACTCATCTAAAGCAGCCTTACTCAGAGTATGATCTGCAGACCTAGCGCTGGTACGAACTATGTCATTAGGCCCACAATTTATTTAGTTAAGCTGACATTTTTCCATAGTAAGACAGCAAGACTTCCTTGATGAAGGAAGCAGGCAGTTGACTGATATTTAGGCACAAGCACCTCCTCTAGGCATTGCGAGGCAACAAACAATTTCAACATTACCATTGATTCATGGAGCACACTTTGAGTACCACCCCACTAAAGAAGATAACTTGTGGCAGGCAGGGCAAAAGAAATCAGCACGCATTTCCACAAGGAGTTACTTGTCAAAGGCCTGCTTTCATTGGGTCATATCAGTCAGTGGAGGCAACTTGAAACTCCCCAAAGTTGTACGATGACTGATAATAGGTGAAATGAGTACAAAGAACCCAGTAGCTGGGAGATATTGCTTACCACTGAAGTGCACAAAGTAAGACAGCTTCCTAAAAAGTTTTTTGGTTTTTTGGAGGTACTAGGGAATGAACCCCTCATACACGTGAAACACGTGCTCAACCACTGAACTACACCTGCTCCCCAACTCAAAACTTTTAAATATGCCCATATGCTTATTGACTCTGCACCAGTGGTAAGCCCTTTGAGAAAAGTGTAATGTGATCACAGAGTCTGTCTTTTCCAAAGTTATCTTCTACAATCAGCGGTGCCAAGAAACATAACATGGAAAGTATTAATCCAATGATTATGGGAGAACTTGTGAGGGAGACAATCGTTTAGGCCCACATTCCCTTCAACCAGACAGATGCAAATGAGTTAGCATTTAAAACAAAATTCTGGCTGAAATGTACAGCAGAGGCAGCAGCACTTTCTTGAGAAACTCATTTGTAGAGGCAGACCTCCATCTACTATGGGTGGCCTTGATTTGGGGAAATAGCCAAAAACTACTCAGGCTGTGTCTTTATGAAGAGGGAACATAACCTGGCTGGTTCATAAAGGCTGGGTCAGAAAGGGAGGTGCTCTTAAATGGTTTACCAATTGGCTGTGAATGCAGAAAATCCAAGAGGGGTGGCTTAAGTAAGCCAGTCCTTGAAAGCATGCTGGCAATGTGATCCCTGATGTAAAGACTTCAGAGGAGCCAACACCCATATAGACGGATGATTTCCAGAATTTTTGCAGGTATCATGATGTTGATTTGATGTGTACGTGTGTGGCTGTGTTTTTTATTATCAGAATGTGGCCATTACACACTGCCATTCAGCCAGTAGACCTCTCAGAGCTCTTTCCCAGAGCAGTATCATTTGAAGAAATGCCTGAAACAAATCATCAGTGGTGGCTCCAAGAAGGAGAAATGTCTACCTACAATAATAACTGAGGGAAATCTTAGTGGAGAGAGTTGTAAAGGAAAGACCAAACTAAGAAAAACAACATCAACACGATATGGGAAACAAGAAGGCTAGAAGGAGAGGAGAGGAGAGGGTTACTGCTTTTCAAGGTGGATACTATTTTCAAAGAATGTATGGTTATTAGTTTCCACTGTAAAAGCAATCCTGGAGTCTGAATTGAGATGCTCATTATATTCAGTAAGAGAATAATAAATGCCCATCCAGCCTGCAATTGAATTATTGGCTACTAAGTATACTTCCTTGATTCGATTACGAGTTTTGCAGAGAAAAGAAACTATCTCCCAAATATGATGTAACTTTCTGTTTACTGTCATGAGGTGGGGGAATGGAAGTTTCATTGCCATTACTGGTCCCCTAATGGTATTAGGAAATATCAGGTCAACCTGCAACCAAGAGAAACACATTTTAACATTTGTGATCAACCCTTCCTGAGAGTGTTTACCAACTGCTACTCACCACGGCTTTCAGATTTTGGGCTTTAATTGGATTTAAATTTGGACCAATTTTTTTCCCTTCAAACTCTGCAATTAAGCTGCCATTTGCTTCAATGAGCAAAGAAAACAATGACATTTTGTCATTTGTCAGGTCATAAATCAAAGGCAGGATGACCACAAGTAATAACTACTTTGAAACAAGAAGACAAAGTCTCTCTCCATCTCTCTCTTCAAATTGACCCAAACCCCATCCCAATGTGCCTTTTTTAAAAAAAATTATTTCTCTCCTCTTCCTCCCCAGTTGTCTGCTTTCTGTGACCACTCGCTGCATGTTCTTCTGTGACCGCTTCTATCCTGAGCAGCAGCATTGGAAATCTGTGTTTCTTTTTGTTGCATCATCCTGTTGAATCAGCTCTCCGTGTGTGCGGCACCATTCCTGGGCAGGCTGCACTTTCCTTCGCGCTGGGCGGCTCTCCTTACGGGGCGCACTCCTTGTGCGTGGGTCTCCCCTACCCGGGGGACACCCCTGCGTGGCACAGCACCCCTTGCGCACATCAGCACAGTGCATGGGCCAGCTCCACACGGGTCAAGGGGGCCTTGGTTTGAACCGTGGACCTCCCATGTGGTAGACGGATGCCCTATCCATTGGGCCAAGTCTGCTTCCTCCCAATGTGCTTTTAATAGAATAGGAACATACTCTTAATCCTCATCCTCAAGAAGACAGACATGGAACCCAGCCATATCTTTCCTGAAGGTCAAGACATTTTCAGATGTCAAGTATCAGAGGTTGCTGACAAACTCTAGCTTCATAACCAAAGAATTTAACAGAAGCATTTTTTGGTTCTAGTTGAACTGACTATTCAAATTAGCCCTGGCCCATTTTTCTCAAAAGGAAAATTTGAATATAAATGAGGGAGACACAACCACAGGACACAACATGGTGGAGAAAAAGGGTTTGAGGATGAAAATAAAAGCACCTCCTTCAGCATTTTCCTTAAGAGTTGTAGCAGTTTGGTATTGTTGATGAATTCCAAAAACAGATATTGGATTCAGAGGTTTCACTTTTACTTGATGAAATAATGATGAAGTCTTTGGGCCAAGTCAGTAGGACAGCCAACGGGGCAGGGACTCACAGAGAAACCACACCACAGAGAAGGGAGGTGGGAGTTTTGAGCTGGAGCCCTGGGAAGTAAACACAGAGAAGCAGAGGTCCTGGGAAAAGAGACAAGTCGTTCGCTTGATGGTCTACAGCTCACCTTGTGGAGAGAGCAGAGCAGCTGGGCCAAGAGAGAGACTTATCCCAGCCTAAAGCTGATATTGGAAGAAGCTGGAGCCATGGAGCCAAGAGAGGAAGAGGGAGCCTGAACTCTTGCAGACGTCGGCAGCCATTTTGCTCCAACACGTGGCAACAGACTTTGGTGAGGGGTAACTTATGCTTTATGTCCTCGTCTCTGTAAGCTTCCACCCCAAATAAATACACTTTATAAAAGCCAACAGATTTCTCATATTCTGCATCAGCACCCTTCTGCCTAATATAACAATGTTCTGTTTTCTTCCTCTCCTACCTCTCCTACCTAGACCAGTATGCATGGAGACATATGCTTCTCGTGGGATAAAGAAGCCAAGGCATTATCAGAGGTAACAGGCATCATGATCAGTTATAAGTATGCACTCTTAACATTAGGCACATACTTCTCCTTTCTCTTGGATGGTGGATGCTGGCAAACTCCATCTCTAGCCTTGAACATAGATTCTCTTCTCCCCCACCCCACAGTCACTATAGCTGTATATCTCTCTGCATCAAAAGGTTGGGGGTGTCCTTAGGGAGATGAGAATTTGTATATGTTTGTAAATCATGTGAAAACAGGACTATAGGAAACAGTCTGAATACCTGATGAGAAGATGGTGATGAACTGCCAAGCTCTATAAAATCTTCCTACATTGTGTTAACTCCTTCGACTGTACTGTCTAACCAGGATTTTCAGTCCTGAAAGGAAACACTGGGAATCCATGAGTTATTTTTCTCTGTAGCTTCTCAACTGTATCTACCTGTAATCATGTATATCTTGGGGTGAATCTTTTTAACAACCTTCAAATACCAGTTAAAACCCAATGACTGGCATTTGGGAAGCAACAGCTGTGCTGCTAATAGACTGGATTTTAGGCATTACTCTAATCAGTGGTTTCATTTTGGCACAACTGATGAAGAAAGAAAATTGAACTGAAGAATAAAGCCATGAGGATTGTATTTTCTCTTACCAAAAGTCTCCTGGAACAGTGAAAAATAAAAGATTTTGGTAACAATTTTCACTCTCCATGTTGCTTCCTTACAACAAACAGTATTGCTAGTACTGGACCATATTAGATTCTCAGATACTTGTATGTGCTTCTTTAGCCAAATTTCAATACTCACATTAAGATTGCACCATAAGGTTGTGTTTTTCAGTGATAATCACATCACTGAAATTCACAACTATTTGGAACAGATTAAAGATTTGTTTCAGACTTGGCTGTTCAAAAATAGAAACCTGGTTTTGGCGATGTGTATTTTGGCCTAAGTGTGTCTTGAAAAGCCAATGAGATACTTCAGTATTTCTATATATTGTTTTACAAGGATTCTGAGAGCACTGGAAACAACTCAGAAATATTTGTATAAATGTAAATGGAAGTGGATGTAGCTCAAGTGGTTGATCTGCTCCTTCCCACATATGAGTACTTGGGTTCTATCCCTGGTACCTCCTAAAGACAAAACAATCAACAAACAAACAGGTGTAAAGCCAACTCGGGGGTGCCAAAGTGGCTTGGTGGTTGAGCACCCACTTCCCACATATGAGGTCCCACCCAGGCCCAGTACCTCACCCCCAAAACAAAATTAAATGATGGTCAAAAATTGTAAATTAAGCTATCAGTACCAAATTACCAAAGGTCAAAAACTATGGAAATAACCTGGTCCTTACAACAACATTGCCAACCAAAAGCAATGCCAAGACTGTCTACATGAATACAAAAACACATGATTGATTTCCTCAAGTAAGGAACAAACATTAATTCTAGCTTTATCATAATACATACAAACCTCTTTGACCTAATTTAATCATCTCTAAAAACATACCCAATTCAAATATCTATGTTCCCCTGAATTTGAGTCAACTTTCAATTTTTCACTTGAGGGGTTCAGGCATTATATAAACACAACCTCATTAGAAGAGATCACCCGGGCAGGCTAGCATTGAACAGAGGACAACAATGGATGGTTTCGACAATCTCTCCATTGTCTTCACCTGGCAAGGAACAGGTGGGCATCCATAGCCAAGTTCACTGAAGCACATGATTTGGCACAGAGAACTTGTGAGCACGTCTCGCTTCATAATGTTTCACAGGAGGACAAAATGTTTCAGGTTATAAAGCCTGTTTATGGCTAAGGTTCCGTCCACTTGGCATAAAGATGTCTTTTATTTCCACAAGTTGTAACAAACTGTTATGGCAACTTCAAGAAAGAGCTGAAGACTATACCTTACCCCAATGAAAAACCAGGCTTCCAGGTTGCCAGAAGGGCCTGTGAAGTCTTCCCAACCCACAGTTACTTCACCTCTTGGAAACGGTGTGCTTTGGTGTCCCACATGGAGCAAGCACATTAATTTCTTGGCACTTTTTGCTTATTTCTCCAACGTCTGTTCCACAGCATGCTTTCTTTTGCCGCCATCTAAGGTTCCCTGGATCTGCTTGCTTTGTACAGAGATTAGGTAGTTTCATTTAAAGGTCTGGCTTCACCGTTCGCTTCTAGCCCCCTTGCTTTAAGGTGTACAGTAAGCATGGAAATAGCATTAAAATGGCATCCCAGAGAGCATCTAAAGACTCTTTACAAATAATTCATAGGGATAATAGGGAAATATTGGCTTAACTACTCCAAAAGACATGGCAGGAAGGCAAGACAAAGGAAATCTTCAGTCTGAGAGAAGATGCTGCTGGACATCAACGTACACAAGGGAAGGGATGGCCGCCAAGTTAAACATGATGGCAGCCACTCGGCATGTGGATAAAAATGACAGCCAAAAAGCTATACAAACCTTGCATAAGTAACAGAGAGTTTAAATGCTACCCTTTCCCTCCAAATTCTACATATCTGAAAACCTAACAGTATCCACAATACATTCCAGTGATATTTTGAAAGTTCACACAAAAGCCTGTCAAGCTTATGGATAGTTATAAAAGGGACAGGGTGCTAAATTTAGTTGGGAAACCATTTTTATAAATTGAGTATTGGTAAAACAATGTGCAGTAAGGTTCTAACTGACCACTTGATTGAATTTAGCCAGCAGCTTCTTAAATACCTTATTTTTCTCACTTAAGCCAAATTTTGTTTTTCAGGCTGATACGCAAGCAGAAAAACAGTATTTGCATATTATCTTATAATGCGTACAATTTGAGAGAAAAGAAAGCAGGAACTATTAGAATGCATTATACATGGTAAAGAAATTGTCACTGGCATTTAAAGAAAAATTATTTCATTAAGGCACAAAATAAGTACGTTTCTACTAAATGATCAAAAGATAGATTTACTCACTGTAAGGGATCACCATTAACACCTCCAGATGAATAAATGTTGACATCAGAACTCACACCCAAAGCAGATGGCTTGGATACCGATAGTATAGGTAGAAAATAAATGCAAGTGCTCTATGCTATTGCTGAAATAGAATTAAACATAGACACATACAGACTTCTCATTTTCTACCAATGAACACTTAAAACTACTTAGAAGGAAGGAGAAGGGGGAGCCTTCCAGACTTACAGTTTTACTTCCAAAACTATGAACTAGGGTCGGTTTGGAGTAATTTCCTTATGCACCAAACTTTAAACAGAATCACATGGCAAACTTCTCCAGCTAAGGAAGACAGAGTTCCCCATAATGTTGTAGAAAGGCAACTTGATAAAGGTGAAAAGTCTGCTTAGAAATCATACAAGAACGATTTATGCAAAAGTGTAAAGCCCCTGCCAAAATATGGGACTGCTGTCACTTCCAGTGCCATTCATCAGTATACAGCGTCAACAGTAGACCATATAAGGGAAACATACCATTAAGTATTCAATCAGCATACACCGCATAATTCTCAAAAGGCCATTTTGAAAGTTGAAACGAACACAGTCAGG
Source organism: Dasypus novemcinctus (assembly GCF_030445035.2). Taxonomy (NCBI): domain Eukaryota; kingdom Metazoa; phylum Chordata; class Mammalia; order Cingulata; family Dasypodidae; genus Dasypus; species Dasypus novemcinctus. The sequence goes on from NC_080704.1 coordinate 160,245,838, forward strand.
AAAAAGGTGACGACCTTTTCTTTGCAGAGATGCGTAAAGTATTCCTGTTTGACATATGACAGAAAGTTGGAAGCAAACTACCAAATACTCTTCCTGGCCAGACGAGTTTTGTGGCATGGATTGCCACGAATACCTTATTAACCTCAGTTTAAGGAACAGCAAGTAGAGTTGTCAAACCTGTACTGGAGCTGAAAAGGAAAGCAAACTACTCAGAGTTTCCTTGAGGCATGCATTTCATTAGGGCAAGGTGCAACTGGGCGTGCATTACAATGGGAAGTCTTGGCCCACATCAGCGGACTGCGTAGACCAGGAGCGAATTTTTTGGGCGCAATGCAGAAGCTTTATGGAGTGGAGGAGAGCGAGGGAGAGTTCCACGAATTTGCAACACTCTTCTCCTGATTTCGTTTTGGAAGTGTCATTCCTCAGCCGACGGCTGTTTCAGGAATGCCAGGTGATGGGATCCGACTGGGCCAGATGTTGGCTAGAAGAGCAAGCAACGTTGGCAGCCAAGATGGGGCAGTGTAATGACACCAGCTGAAAAGGGTTCAGCTGCGAGAAGCAGGAGGCTGCTGCGGGCTGTGGCAGAGATAACTGCATTACACAGCGTCCCATCGCAAACTGCATAAGACAGTCATCGCCAGCGAGCCTCGGGGCCTCCTAGCGATGTCAGGGGCCGAACGACACACAGCACACCAGAGGGCAATGCGCAGTCCCAAAGAAAGACAAAGAAAGGAGAATGAGAGAAAACAAGCAAAACACGCGTCTGGCGGGCACAAACCTTCGGGCTCTGTGTTCTCTTTGTGGTGCACTTGCTTCAGCGGGCAGCAGAAGATTTCGTGACACTTAGCACGAAAGGGGGACTCTTTTTTCTTTAGTTCCGCGGATTGGATGGAATCTTGCCGTAACATAATGTATTCCTGAGTGCCAGGGGGGGCGTCATCCAGAACTGTGGTCACCACATAACAAAATGAACTCAAGTTAGAGCTTCACAAAAGCAGCGAGTGAAAAAAAGAAAATCAAATCTACTCAAAGGGAAGACTAAAGAAACAACATTTCTCAGAAAAGTTTCGAAGAACACCATCGGATGGCTTGGTGGTTTGATTTCGAGGGGCTTAGTGAATCAAACTATTACACTGCTAAACTGGGCAAGCAGTGTGAATTCCATATTTAAATATCGATACCCATATTGATCTAAATAAACACCGAATCGATCTCAGGAGTTACACTTGAAGGTGCGATATAAATATTTACAAGTGAAACTAGCTGGCTGATGATGGACAAGTATCAATACATTCGCTTCTTTTCTTGATCTGCTGCTGGTGAGGGTCGAACTTTCCAATCAGTCTGACAGAAGAATCCAAAACACAGCTCACCTTGATTAGCAAAGAGAACTTGGGACTCTTCGTAAATATTCCTCAGAAGTTGCAGACCCCTTAATGAAGACAACAGAACCCAGGGGTCGGATTGTGGAAAGTCCAGGGCTGGTTTACAAATTTTGGCCTTAAATATAAACACCAGGCCCCTCTGTGCCGTTCCTAATTAGGCCTGGGAATCACTAACGTTTTGCTCCCTGCTAACAGACTCTACAGTTACAGTCTTTAGTGAGATTGCCACCCACCGAACCACATGCAAATTTGGTCTGCGTTTGCAGAAACAGGGGACTGACCCCAGAATGGATTATTTTTTCGTTCACACTCTTCCCAATGAGGCCATTCCATTTCCCCAGGAGTGAGTCAGTGCCTCCAAAGCTGTGATTAATGTCGTGCTGACTCATTCGACTCCCCTAAACGCATACACTTAACATGCATTTAGGGCAGGGGCTCTTAATCAGGGGTCCGGCAGTGAGCGTCAATGGAAATTCAAAAGAACATTGTTCTAGTGGGGACGGTTTGGTGAAGGTGTGATATATTTATTAAACAATGCACAGTATACTGTGGACTTAATATGGGCCCAGGGCTTTCACCTGACCCCTAAAGGGGTCTGTGGAACAAAAAAGGTTAAGAACCCCTGCCTTTGGGGGACGGATAACCACCAGCAATCTTCTTCTGGGAAGAAGGCAATTGTGGTGCTTGTGAAAAAGAACTGAGATGGGATCTGATGCTGCTGTGTTTGGCAAAACATTCCCAGCTCATTGGCTGGGATGTTAATAGGCTTTAAACTTTCTTTCAGTTGGTGGAAAAAATGGTATAACACTCTCCCTGAACTTTGCAAGGAATATGATGAGCTTAGAACAAGTAGTTGATAGATTGCCTGTATGCGGAATTGTTGTCTTCCTTTATAAGTCATTAAATTATGCAAGAAGGTGATGAATATTTTAGTCAGTTCTCTTTGTATTTTCCTCTCACACTCAGCAGCAGTAATCAAAAATATTATGCCACAGCTTAACCTGGCAGTCTCCCCTTCATCTACTCGGAATGGGACCCTAACTTCTGAGAATCTCATTGTTGAAAGCACATCTTTGCTAACAATATCTGCTATTCAAAACATGTGGAACCATTCCCTGCTAAGAGCAGGTAGTTATGATAATATAGACAGTTATCAAATTCCAGCATCACAGCCAAAGAAAAATTCTGGTTTTACTATGCAAAAGACTTAAAGAAAAAAGAACACTCCCACCTCAGAATTCTTAAAAAAAAAAAAAAGAAGAAGAAAAACCACCCATGATTATATGGAAGCTGAGAAATTCCATGTTCAGGCATTGCTATAATTGCTATAGAGGCAACATCTTTTAAGATGAAAGGGCGATTAGAGGATAAAAGAGAAAAATGACTTTTGGATAATGCATAGGAAGCTTGTTATTGAGAAGTACACAATAAACATCAGCAAATTGTCTTCCGTTTTCATTTTTCAACACCACCAATGACGTCACAAATGAGCATGGCTGGAAATTAATGGTGGGCTGAAGTTAATACCCTTTGGCTGACTCTCCAGCCAGGAGATTTTCCCAGCTGGCCTTTAATTCCCAGAAAATGCCCAGCTCTGCCATCATTATTGTTTAATTAGATACAACTGGTTATCTGTACCATACAAGAAAATTCTAGGGAAAATGACATACTGGCTGATGCAAGAGCTAATAAAAAAATTCATCAGGATAGGGAAAGTATGAAGGTCACCAAAGTTCAGGATAACGGCTTTCCACAAAATGCCTGCTTGCTCCTTTTCTTTCTTGAAATTGAATTTAGTAAGGGCAAAAGGTGCTGAGAGGAGTGCATTTAGGGAGCCATCTGAGTAATAACCACAGGCACAGAACATTTCCTGGGAAATCAGGAACACCTGGGAGCTAATGGCTATGCTTACTGAATGGCCGAAACAGCAGTGATTCAGGCAAAAAGCAAAAAACAGTTAAGCTACCATTAGCGGGGTGTCATGTTGACACAACAGCTAGAAACATTTGGGGCTTTTTAACCAGGCATGGCAATACATAGGTGACACCTCAGTTGGGTCTAGACAATCTCTGGATGTGAGGGTATTCGGGGTAAAAAACGAAAACAATGATATCAAACAAAATTATTTCTAGAGCCCCCTGAAGTAAGAGAGTGGCTGTATATGCAGATGACAGCAGGAGTGACAGGGGACTTCCCCCAGGACCCAAGCACTCCCAAGGTGGGAGTGTATCTTTGTTCTGTTTCGCTAAAAAAAATTCCAGGGGACACTAGGTCTAGAAAAGGGAAAGGAAGCCTGCAAAGAAGTCAGCTTGTCAAAACAGGGGAGGAGACTTGAAATTTGTCGTTGCCTGACTTAGACTGTTTTCTGCCATTTTCGCCTTCTAGAACATTCCCTCCCGGCATAGGACCTCTATCCTCTGATCACCACCATTCCCTCTCTTGATGTAACCCATTTGGCCACATTTCTTTCAGTGACTCCTGCTGCCCCTCCCAACAACGGATCTACCCAACCTTGGGGGTAGACAAAAGACTCCAGTGACGAGGCAGACAATGGATTTACACAAGGTGTCCTCCAGTTTCAGAGGTTCAACTCGACCTTTCCAGACAGTTCAGGTGGTAAGGGTGGCTCATGGACCCAGGGGCCCCATTCTTTGAGAAAGGCTGCTGTGCACCTTGACAAAAGCTGCCAGGGGTTTGGCTTCTACGGGGAAATTGTGCCCACCTAGCCAGTGCCCCCAGCCTCTATCACACAGCTCCACCTACTCAGGATATCAAAGTCCCACAGGACTGGTACCTAGTTGGAAGAGACAAGGGCACACATACAAATCCACACATCCGCAGACACACAGACATGGATAGGTCGCATACTCAGACACAAAGGTGACAAGAATAAGGGACTATAGCAGTGGGATGACGGTTACAAACAGAACCGATAAAAGAAGTTCGACATACTCGCCATTGGGTGAGCAAGAATGCATCTAGAATCGGTTTCCCAGCAAAAGTGCTGCTCTGGAACTGAATCATTCCCCCTCTCCTCCAAGAACAAAGTCAGGGTCAGGGGAACACTCATGATAAGGAGAGAGAGTTTAGTAGAATCTAAACCTGGTGACCTGGCCTAAGCTACTCCAGGGCATTGAAATAGAGTATTTCCTTTGAAAACTAGAAATTTTAAAAAGCACCTATTTCTAGCCCAGCGTAATCTTTGATAAAATAAAAAAAAAATCCAGTATCTCCTTTAAGCCGAATTTTTCATTTGAGAAGCAACAATAATTTATATTTCCTATGTTTAGAAAACCCGCTTTAGGTTGACTCTACAAAAGGTGCATCAATAAATATGACATTGGCTACGTATCACGAAAGCTATGAATAATCCTCCATGCTATTCCAAAACAAACCTCTTTAGAGAGATTTAACAGGAGCCCAGTCTCTTTTTTTTGTGTATTTTTTAAATTGTATTTTCTTTTGTTTAAAGATACACAGATCACACTAAATGTTACAATAAAAAATATAAAAGGTTCCCATATACCCCACTCCCCACACGCCCCAGTCCTCCCACATTGACAACTTCTTTCATTAGTGTGGTATATTCATTGCATTTGATGAGTACATTTTGGAGCATTACTACACAGCATGGATTAGAGTTAATGACATAGTTTACACTCAGTCACAGTCCATGCAGTGGATTATGGCAGGATATATAATGTCCAGTATCTGTCCCTGCAATATCACTCAGGAAAACTCCAAATCCCAAAAATTCCCCAGTATCACAACTCTGTTTCTATCTCCCTGCTTTCAGCAACTCCCATGGCCACTGTCTCCACATCAATGATATAAATTCTTTCATTGCTAGAGTCACAATAATTCTATAGTAGAATACCAGGAAGTCCACTCTAATCCATATTTTATTTTTCCATCCTGAGTACCCTGGGATGGCGATGTTCGCTCCATCTCTAAATTGTGAGGGAGCTTTGATCCCACAATGGATGATGGTTGGAATTCTCCTGCTTGCAGCTGTAGACTCACTCACTGTAGACTCACTAACCATCCTCATCTCCCTATAAGCTGACCTGGGTAGGTCTAATGAACTGGAGAGCAGGTGTTGCAAGTCTGCTGAGGCTCAAGGAATAGCTGGCACATAAACAGTCCAGAGATTGAAGTCTCCTGAGCATACACCAACCCCAGTGCCAACCAAAGGTTCAGTAAAAGTGACAGAAGAGGCATTCATTGAAAGGTCACATCTGAGTCCCATTCCATCACACTCAGGAGCACAAATTCCAAAGTAAGGCCTACTGGTAAGGCACTGAACTCCAGAGCCATCTGCCATGACCGGAGGGTCTGGGTGTCTTGGAAGGCCTCAGGAGCAACACTACGTGGGGTTGTATCTACTTTCGCTGTCTCTGAGATCCTGCTGATACATGCATAAGTGCAACCCCTGATTACCTCCTGACTCATTTTGAAGTCTCTCAGCCATATACACTTATTTGTCTTTACCATTCCCCTCTTTTATTCAAGGTTTTTTCTACTTGCATCACCAGCTGGTATTTGACAGTAATCCCTTGGCGTGAGGGAAGCTCATCCCTGGGAGTGATGCCACACACTGGGGGGAAGGTAATGCATTTACATGCTGAGTTTGGCTTAGAGAGTGGCCACATTTGAGCAACATGGAGGTTCTCAGGAGGTAACTCGGAGGCAAACTTCAGCCCTAGGTCTAGTTGAAATTTCAAGCACGTAGGCTTGTAATCAGAGTCATCAAGATCAAAGGCCCACCATTGGACCATCCTTCTTCTCTGTCTTTGACCTTGTACTTGGGGGATTGTTGTGGCTCCACAAGGGAGTGTGACAGAGTTTCCCGGAAGGGAACTCAACACTCCCTCAGTTGCTGTGTGATACTCTATACTCGATGTCAATACCCAACGAACTTATGAACATATCTATATACCCTATATAAATGCACTGGAGAACTCCCTCACACCCATGCATCACCCATCAATGACACCTCACATCAATGCTTCTGCCCTACTCTAGTTGAACTGCTCTGTGATCCAAAACTTCTTAAAAAATGAAGTCTAATATATTGCCAAATTCAATTAATAAGAAAATGAAATAGGAATAATAGGCTTAAAGATTAGAAAGAGAATATATAATAATTTACAAAAATTAAAAGTAAAAAATAAATTGGAGCATTTAAAGAAAAATATACAATTTTTTTTGATATTTTACCTTTCATCACTGTAATACGTATTGCCCTGTATATGCAATGGCAAAGCAATCTCTTCCATTTTTCCTCAGTGTCTACAACCTCTCTCTTTTTTTTTTTTATTCTGTCTTCAAAAAAGTTTTAGGGCACAGTAGTCACATATTGAATATAGGGAACTCCCATATACCCAACATCAAACCCTTCTCCCCCTTCCCCAGCAATTATCTTTTTACATGTGGAAGTTATATTTGCTGCCACTGATGTACAGATATTGAAACATAGCTACTAACCATAGTTCCATTATGGTTTACATTGTGGTTTACATTTCAGACTATACACTTTTATAAATTTTTGGTTACATTATGATTTACATTATGGTTTACACTTTGAACTATACACCTTTATAAATTTTGGTGATATTTAACATGGCCTATATCCATCATTGCAGGATCGCACAGAACACTTCTATTGCACCCCAGTTACCCCCTCTTCTAACTATTCTATTCCTCTTTTCCCCTCCCCTCAGGGCCCACAGTGAAAACCAAGCTTCACTGCTTGAAGGAGAAGATTCATAGATTCTTTTTTTTTTTTTAATTTTTTTATTTTTTATTGACTTTGTAATAATATTACATTAAAAATATATATGTGAGGTCCCATTCAACCCCATACCCCCACTCCCCCTCTCCCCCCCCCCCAACAACACTCGTTCCCATCATCATGACACATCCATTGGATTTGGTAAGTACATCTTTGGGCACCTCTGCACCTCATGGTCAATGGTTCACATCATAGCCCATACTCTCCTCCATTCCATCCAGTGGGCCCTGTGAGGATTTACAATGTCCGGTGATTGCTTCTGAAGTACCATCCAGGGCAGCTCCATGTCCCAAAGACGCCTCCACCTCTCATCTCTTCCTGCCTTTCCCCATACCCTTCGTGCACTATGTCCACTTTTCCCATTCCAATGCCACCTCTTCTATGTGGACATTGGATTGGTTGTGTCCATTGCACCTCTATGTCAAGAGGAGGGTCAGATTCCATAGATTCTTGCAACAGTGCTGAGGGCTTGACACACTAGTCTGTCCTCCCACATTGGGAGCCACCCATGCTCTTGAGAGACACCCACCCCTCTGTGTGAGAACATCAGGCCTCCCCAGGATAGGAGTACAACACCTTCCCACTCATTGTATGGGTCTCCACTCAATGATATAACACACTATGACAAGATAAGCGCTCACATACTCCCTAGAAGCCTGCCCCAGGTGCACCCTGTGCCAGATGCTTCCCATCAAACACCTTAAACCAGTAACCATTTCTTACTCTATTTTCTAAAGAGTTTTCTCAACATTAGAGTTTCAACCACATACCCGACAATCTCCCATGTTCACTTACTCCCTCCCAATCCTCCCCCCCCCCCCATTCCTTGGGCCATCTGACCCATCCTCTCAACCCAGGCCCCCCTCAAGCCTGCAAAGCCCATCCCAATAATTTCCCTATGGCCCCATCTTATCTCTTCAATGCACATCTTCTTACTTCCACTTTATCAAAGATTTCGCCCATATGGGCATTGGCTCACAACCTTGCTCCTCATACTCTTTTAAGACATAAGGAACGTAAGGCTCAGAAAGGGGAAGTGACTTGACAAAAGTCACATGGTAAGTTACCAGAAAAGTCGGCCTACAAGCTAGAACACCACTGTTGGCCAGCAGGTCTAGGGTAAGATTGCTCAGTCAAATCACATATCAACAGGGAGTGGATTCTTTAGCAACCTTGGCCTCCAAGACTATCCTGTTTCTGAATAATATTTGTTTCTGTATTCAAAGCTGGAAAAGCAACCAGACACAGCCTCAGAAACGATTTAGACAATGTCACAAAACCTGCCCCCTCGCCAGGCCACAGCAGATCACAAGGCTGGCTGGCCTCAAGCTGGAAGCAGTTACCAGGCCCTCGGTGATTTGACGGTGCCAGGGTTTTTTATTTGCTATTAAATGAACTCCTCACAGAAATGACTCAACATGCTTAATTAATGATACATGATTTTAAATCAAAGCAAATCTGAGATCACCCAGGCAACGGAAATGAACACAACAATGGGACTGCCAATCAAAGTTATTAGACATATATTAGCAACTCCAATGAGCAAATACTTAAAGATATCCACGAAATGGTAAGTACACCAAAACATACTATCAGGTGTTCTCATATAATCAGAAATAAAGTGAAAAGAAAACTAAGTAATTAGAGCAATTACTCTTTTTTAAAAGGGAATATTGGTGTGTATTCAGAATATGTTAGCCTGAGGAATTTAATTTTCTTAAGGAGGTACTGGGGGTTGAACCTAGTACCTCGTACATGCTAAGCAGGTGCTCAACCACTAAGCTACACCCACTTCAGAGAGGAATTACTCTTCCATGTCAGTGGGCATCTGTCATGCTGAGATGTACCTTCCTCCAAAGGATAAGTCAGATGTAGACCTCCATTTTGCCTCCCAGCTTACTATCTACTATCTACTGTTTATAAGATATTGAAGACTTACTAATGCCATAGTGGACATTGTCAAGAGGGCAGGTTGAAATGTGCTTGAGTAACTCAAGTAAACAACTCACGAAAGAGAATAGATTATGATTGTTTGTTTGGGCCAAGGTAGAAAGAACAGTAAATATTTCTAGAAACTTCAGGAATCTTCTCAATTGCAATCTTCACCATCTTTGTTCAGCCCACAAGGGCCACTTGGTCTTCCTCAGAATTCTCTCTGTTCAGGCTGTTTTGCTCTTTTCCGCATAGAATGAAATGCAGACTCTGTACCAAGGGGCCCTCCCCCATTGCCCCAGTTCCATTGCAGGCCTGTCTCCTTGCTCACACTAGCTTTCCATTAGTTCCCCCAGAATATGCCAGGCTTTGTTCTGCCTTAGAGCTTTACACTTCCAGTTCCCTTGGATGCCCCTTGACATCCTTCAGGGCTCTGCTTAAATGTCACTTCCTCAGAGATGCATTCTCAGCCACCTTCTGTGGCTTTGCACTTGTCACAATCTGTAACTACTTCATGTACTTGTGGATTCATGGCTCTTCTCCACAGGAATGCAAGCTCCCTGAAGCAGAGGCAGTGTTTGACTTGTTTACTAATCTATCTGCAGGGTTTAGCCCAGTGCCTCAATTTATGCACTCAGGGAATTTTCAAGAACCAAATGGAGAGTGCCCTCCATCTTCAGGTAGCCTTCCCCAAACACAGAGGCCAAGGTCAGCTCACTCTGCTAACTCCTCATTTCCATACAACTCTTCAGGTGATTTATCCTGTAATGCCTTGGGACAGCTTTTCCATTATTAGGAAGTGTTAGGTTATCTTCCTAGAGGTCTTTCCTCTGCAACTTAAAAGAGGGCAAGAACCAGGTCAAAGCTCCTTCTGGTATCACCTTTACTCTCCTAATCTCCCACAGTGCTCTGCACATGGTAGATTTGCATTCATAAAAGGAGCCCCTTTTAGGGATGCCTACCTGGAAGGTGAGAGCAAAGGAGGAGGAGTCACAAATGGAAAGAATTCAGCCTGGCACCTAGCAGGTCCAAGGTCAATGGTAGCTGCAAAGGAGGAAAGCCCATCTGGGACAGAGTTGGAACTGTTGGGCCCCGGGCTCTGGAGGTTAGGAAACCAGGAGCCCCACCCTGGAATGCTGCCTGGCCACTCTGAGCCGCAGTTTTCTCCTGTTGAAAACAAGGGATTTGGAAGGGACTGAGGTTTCTCAACCTTGACAGAATTGACATTTGGGGCCAGATAAATCTTTCTCAGTTGTGGCGGGCTGCCCTGTAGGCTGTAGGATGTTTAACAGCACCCCTGGCCTCTATGAACTAGATGCCAACAGCAACCCCATACCCCAACCGAAAATGCCTCCAGATGGTGGGTGGATACTACAAACCTCTTTGTAAAGATCTAGCACCAATCCCAGAAAGGCACTGGTGATGCCTGGAGATGTTCCACCTCCTGCAAGGGCTCAGCTATTCTGTTCAGCTATTCTATTCAGCTATTCTGTTCAGCTAAGCACGCCCCGATCCAGACCCGGCAGGCAGGGGAAGGCACTAGTGAGCCTGCCAATCACCCAAGGTGACAGGAAGCTGCTGGCTGACAAAATGTACTGTGCTGCGGTGCCACATCATCAGAGGGGGGTCACACTCAGGCTTTCTACACGAAGCCATGAAATTAGGCAGCTGGAACATTGGCATTGCTTGGCATTCAGTGAATACCCTCAGGGGCCTGCTATCAATAGCAGGGAGGTTCAGGTGGGGATGAGAAGCTGGAAGAGGAAGCTGGGAAACCCACTCTGGCCTGATGTTTCTCAAACCCTGGCCTGCCCAATGCCTAAAGCACCATGTCACGAGGGCAGATGAATCCCTACTGAAGGCAGAAATGGGTCCAGTGAGAGGAAAAAGTGGCAGCTTCCACCTAGAGAGCAGAATGTACGTTCTACGGTGCCCTGCCCCAACCAGAATGACAGATATTTATATTTTATCGCTGCTGCAGTTCTGAGCACCTGAGAAAGACAGTCAAACTAGAGAGAAATGCTTTCCACCTTAGAACATCTGGGTGGCACAGTCAGCAAAGTTGACATACCTGGCGAAGTTCAAGTTTTCCGCCCTTCTCTCATTGCATTCCCGTCCAGGCATCCTGACCTACACAGCGGAAGGTGAACTTGATTTTGCATGTGAATCACCAGAAGGGCTAGTTAGTGCACAGATCACTAGCTGCTCCCCCACCCAGAGCTTCTGATTTAGGTGGTCTGGGCTGGGGCCTGAGAATAGGCAATTCTAACAAGTCCCTGGCAAAGCGTCCCTGGCAAAGCTGCTGCAGCCATTTGTTTTGTCTCCCCCAGCGATCTCCGCCTGTTTGTCTGCTCCTTAGCCCCATGTAAACACAACCTTTATGAAACCACTGTTTTGCAGCTTGCGGTTCAGCATCAGAATCATCTGGGGAACTTCTAAAAACTAAAAGATCCATGGCGCCACTCCAGACCAATTAAACTGGAATCTCTGGCTGGGGCCTGATCGCTGAGAGGTTCTGGAGCTCCTCTGGTGATTCAACTGCACATCCAGGGCTGAGACTCACAGCTTAGAGTGAGACGTTAGGAACGCTACATAGCCTCATTCACTATATAGAATGAACTGTACAGCACATGGCTCTATGAGGCAACCCGGCTAGGGCCTGAGCTCTACTCCAGCATGGATGGAATCCTGCCTTACGTTCTCATCGTTCGGGAATACGACCATCTCAGCAGTAGTTGTACCACACTGAACCAAACCTGGAGATCCATGATGTGGGCTGGTGAATAAATCAGGACTTAGCGGGAAGGTAGGTCTATTTCCCAAAGACACCCTGAGATGCTGCATCCCTCCTCCTCACCAGGACCCAACAACACCCTTGCACCCTTAGGGCTCATACAGAGCCACTGAAAATTTCATATAACCTGCCATGTCTACCACAAAGCATCCCAAGCTCAAAATCACAAGATAAAATGTGCCAAGAGCTAACTGTGAAGGTTGCTGGGAATCAGCTCATTGCGCACACTGGACGTTTAATGATGACATCCCAAATAAAAGGGGTCGAGCTACATTTTCCAGAAATTGCTTCCTTGGATCCTGTAATCCAGTGGCTCTCCACATTCCATTGCTCATCTGAATGACCAGGGGAGGGGAGGGAGGGCATTGAAAAAAATGTCCATGCCTCAGTTCCACATCCAGAGTATCTGCTTTAATGGTTCTGATAGTGGGGTAGTCTTGGAAAAGCTCTCCAGCTGGTTCTAAGGTGCACCTAGGGTGGCAAAAGCAAGGTGTGTAACTGAAGGAGCAAGAAAAAATTAAGGCACCAAGTGTGAACACAATGAACTAGAAATATGTTTTCCTAGAAGACACTAGAACTTTAAAGCATCAGGCCCCTTACTGAGGTCTGGAATACAAAATGGATCTCTTCAGGTGAAAGTTTACAAGCCCTAGGGGAGGGGAGCAGATGTGGCTCGAGCACTTGGGCACCTGCCTCCCACATGGGAGGTCCCAGATTCGGTTCCCAGGTGCCTCCCAAAGAAAATAAGCAGGACAGCGAGCTGACATGACAGCCTGGGACAATGAAGAGATACAATAAGGAGACGAAACAAGGACACACAACAAGAGACACAACACAAGCAGGCAGCAGATATGGCTCAAGTAATTGGGCACCTCCCTCTCACATGGGATGTCCTAGGTTCAGGATCTGGTGCCTCCTGAAAGAAGACGAGCAGACACAGAGAGCACAAAATGAACAGAAACAGAGCAGAAAGCTAGCAAAAGGAACAAGGTGAAGGGAAGGGGGAAATAATAAACCTTTTTTTGAAAAAGCACTATGGAAATGCAGTGGGGTATACTGGCAAAGACCTTACAAGCAAGCTGTTCTGGGTGCTAATCCAGTCACAGCTTCACTTCCAATGACCACTGATGTGACCATCGTCTTCTTTGAGACTGTGTTTCCTGTGAAGTGGGTGGAACTCAGCGGCTGAGCCCCTGCTTTGGATGTACAAGGTTCCACATTCGATCCCTGGTACCTCCTAAAACCATTTAAAAAAAAGTAATGACACTGATAACATTGTTACAGAGAAAGCCTTGGGGACCCCTCAGAGCATAAAACAAATGAAAACTGAGGCTTCCCTCTTAAGTTTCCTCTTTATCTTTTGAAATTTGAAAATCCCCACCAAGACAGCTGACTCAGAAAGCCAATTATGCCCCTCGTTCATTATGTGGGACCTCAACGAAAATAAAGCCCACTTGCCCGAAATCCAACCCTAGAAGTTGAACAAATGCTCGTGCAATCAATAGGAGTCAATAATTTTCTTTTTATATCTTTAAAAATCTGATGCTATCCCTGGAACCCCAAAGCAACTTCACTGTTGCAATTAATCTGGCCTCCTTTGCTGCAGCCAAACTTTGGTGTCCTAAATAAAATATCATAGTCTGCAAATGTGGCTCTGATTTGTCTTTTGACAATACCGTTTCTAAGTGTGGCCCATGGATAGCAGCACGAGTATCACCTGGGAGTGTGTCGGAAATGCAGATTCTCAGGCCTGTGAGGGGTAGAATCTGTATTTTAACAAGATCATGGGACGATACATAAGCCCATTACAGCTGGGGATGCACCAGCACAGGAGAGGCCAGGTAATGGGTGGTACTCAGTATAGGTCCATCCCCTTCACCACGGAGGCCAAACATCTCTTTGGGCAGCAGTTAGATGTGTATCCATGGAAACCCAACCAGAGTGTGGGAATTTGAATCTTTAGTGGACACCACAAAATTATGCTCTTAAATTGCTCCATCCCTGTGGGTGTGAGTCCTTTGACTGGATTGGATCCAGCAGAGGGCCATTTGACGGGGTTGCTTCATTGGGGCATAGCCCGGGGAAGGGGGTTCTTGGTCGTCTTGCTGGAGCCCATTATAAACAGGAGAGAGGAGGCTGCAGAGGCAGAGAAAAACTCCTGGAAGCTGACAGAGAAAGCCACCGATGGAGCAGGCAGAGGCTGACGGCGAAGGAGCCTGGAGGAGATGGCAGACGGCACCACTGTGCCCTGCCATGTGCCTGATCACTCACAGCTGCACCTCGGGAAGGTAGTGTCTACTAGGGATGAAGCCTTGATTTGGACATTTTTCTCGGCCTCAGAACAGTGAGGTTTTAAACTAAGAAATCCCTATTGTAAAATCCAACCCATTTCTGGTAGGTTGCCTTGGGAGCTTTTAGCAAAATAAAAGAGAGGGGGTGGAGAAGATTTCTGCTGTGTGACCTTGGGCACGTCATTTCCCTACCTTATACAGATGAGCAAATGGAATCAGAAGGTTGAATGCTTAAAGAGGTTATTTTCACAATTCAAAGAGAGGATGTGGGTGGAAGCAACCAGAACAGTGCCCACCCCGTGCTCATTATTCCAAGAATTAACTAAAGCTGGAACCAAGTTAATGGGAAGGTATCTTGCCTGAAGGAAGTGTGTCAATTACCTCCATTCCTGCTGATCAGACAAAGCTTCACAAGACCTTCATTTTAGTTTTCTAACCAAATTAGGGGAAATGAGCTAAGGTATAAAAAGATGGTTGTACTTGCTAAAGGAGTATCAAGACTGACTGGCAAAGGGCATTTCATCTGGAATGCCATCTGAAATTTTCTAGAAATGTTCAATTGTGACACAGGTTTCTTAGGAAAAATCAAAGTATTGGGGCTTACTTATCTGGTTTTTAATGTGACACGATTCTGGCTACAGTGTCCTAGGGACTGAACTATCTAGGCAGACATTGTAGATCCTCCCATGGCCCACTGGATGGCACGTGGAAGAGTGTGGGCTATGGTGTGGACCACAGGCCATGAGGTGCAGCGATGCCCAGAGATGTACTCACCAGATGCAGTGGATGTGTCATGATGATGGGGGAGAGTGTTGCTGTGGGGGGAGTGGTGGGGTGGGGGGGGAGGGGGGTGAATGGGGACCTCATATTTTTTGAATGTAATATTTTTTAAAAATGAATTAAAAAGATAAAATAAAATAAATAAATAAATAAAGATGACTTACAGACTAATTGCAGGCATGGCTACTGCACTACATTTTGTGCCTTCCTCCACACATGAAGAGAGGTCACCACTGTCATTCTCTAAGTGGCCTTCGTCTTCAGAAACAGTAAGCTAAGGTCAGGATTCCCAGATAACATACTGCCCCATGCAGGTTGTTCCAGGCTCACTGTGGTGTGTGTGTGTGTGTGTGTGTGTGTGTGTGTGTTCATGTGTGCATGAGGGAGGCAGGGAATGTTTGTATGTGAAAGAGTATGTGTGTGCTAGAGAAAGAATATGTGTGTGTGCATGTGTGTCTGAGGTTAGAGACATGCCTTTGATTTAAATAATTCTTAGCACAGAAGCTCCTGTTAGGATTGTAGAATGATCTCATAGCTACTCACAGAAAACTTTCTTGCCAGAAATCTGTTCACCCTTAGACCTTCCCTGGGCAAGATGACAGGCTAAGTTGCTAGAGAAAGCCTATTTTATTAGCTCTTTTCCATTTTTAGAGCATGATACCTCAGATGAACGAAGTTTCCTGACCGCTACACTATAAAGTGCGCTCCCAAGCATTACACCTGAGTCCGCCTAGAAAATGTACTCATCAACAAACACTCATTCACATAGCAGGCTTTCTAGAAGGGTTCTACATGACTCATTATCACAAGGCCCCACATTGGGTTTTGTTCCATGATCTGAATCTAATCTCTGGTCCAAACCTCCGAGGCCAAGCAGGAAGGGGGAAGCTTGGTCCTGCTGACCACTCCAAATCTCCTGGGAGGGTAAGTTGTGCCAGGCTAGAAGTGATGCCAGAAAACCCCAAACATGGGCTCTGTGGACAGTCAGAAATATCTTGGCCCTAGTGGTTCCAAAATATATTGCAATGCTGCTTTAAAAATAGGGAAACGGACTTTGGCCCAGTGGTTAGGGCGTCCGTCTACCATATGGGAGGTCCGCGGTTCAAACCCCGGGCCTCCTTGACCCATGTGGAGCTGGCCATGCGCAGCGCTGATGCGCGCAAGGAGTGCCGTGCCACGCAAGGGTGTCCCCCGCGTGGGGGAGCCCCACGCGCAAGGAGTGCGCCCGTGAGGAAAGCCGCCCAGTGTGAAAAGAAAGTGCAGCCTGCCCAGGAATGGCGCTGCCCACACTTCCCGTGCCGCTGACGACAACAGAAGCGGACAAAGAAACAAGACGCAGCAAACAGACACCAAGAACAGACAACCAGGGGAGGGGGGGGAAATTAAATAAATAAATAAATCTTTAAAAAAAAAAAATGGACGGCTGGAGCACAAGCAAAGCCATCCAGTTCTCCTCTATCTCTCTACCCCCTCCTCCCCCGCGGAAGAATCTAAGTAGCAATTTGATTTTACATTACTAACCTCTTAGGAAATATTACCCTTATATTCAAGCAAGGAGAGTTCTCATCTTTCCCCTTCCAGACAGTGGTCAATGATTACAAGTGCCTGGATTACCTGTTGGTACCTTCCCCAGCTGGACGGTGACTCTAATGAAAAGTCACTCAAATATATTAGTAACCTAGACCAAAGGCAAATGTCCACGGGACGGGCTGATCTCTACAAACCATCTCTCAAAAGCTATCAAGTGTGCTTCTGTCACATACTATGCGGCATTCCGCACACCATGGCTGTGCCAGGGATTGGAGAAGGAATCAAATGAGGAAGAAGGCGGAAAAAAGGGTTCTTGCAATCGATCAGACATGAGACCCAGGACCTCTGGTTTCTTTTTAAATATTCCTTGGCTGAATCGTCCTCTCCCCCTAGTCACAAGCTACATGCGAGCACATCAAAAAAGCAGTTAGTGGGAAGTGGACTTGGCCCAGTGGTTAGGGTGTCCGTCTACCACATGGGAGGTCCGTGGTTCAAACCCCGGGCCTCCTTGACCCGTGTGGAGCTGGTCCATGTGCAGTGCTGATGCGCGCAAGGAGTGCCCTGCCACGCAGGGGTATCCCCCGCATAGGGGAACCCCATGTGCAAGGAGTGCGCCCCGTAAGGAGAGCCGCCCAGCGCGAAAGAAAGTACAGCCTGCCCAGGAATGGCACTGCACACACGGAGAGCTGACACAGCAAGATAAGCAACAAAAAGAAACACAGATTCCCGAGCCACTGACAACAACAGAAGCAGACAAAGAAGAACACGCAGCAAATGGACACAGAGAACAGACAACTGGGGTGGGGGGGAGGGAGGAGAAATAAATAAATAAATAAATAAATCTTAAAAATAAAAGGCAGTTAGTTCAATTGAGTCCGAGACATCATATTCAATCAGATGATCCTCCACACTTCCAGGAAATACAGCTCTGTACCTCGAGGCTGCAAAGGAAGTCTTCCCCCTTAGATACTTCCCAGAGGCACATTTTTAGCTGAAGGAAAGCACTAGAATGAAGGTCAGAATCCAATTCTTGAAATTCTGGAAAGAACACTAAGAAAGAGACTCTCCAAGTCAGTGGGGGGTTTTCTCTGCACTCAGGCCTGCTACACTTTCTCACTCCCCATTCAATAAATAAATAGAGCTGGTGTTTCGTCTCAGTGGCCCTGTCCCTACAGGGACTACAGATGGGAGGGTAAGTTGTGCCAGGCTAGAACCCATGCCAAATTTGTTTGAGAAGAACTTCAAAGCAAATGGTATTGGAGTTTGTTTACTCTTGGCAGTGCTTCTGTTTAAGAAAAAGGCATTACGATGATTTTTAAAAGCCTCGGGCCCTCAGACATCCTTAAAATAGCACTTAATGATTTAGGTGTAAATGAATCATAAACACTGGGATTCAGCTTCTCTCTCTGCTCGCTCCCCACAAACCCAGCTGGTTATAAGTTTTCAAAAAAGAGCACTCAGTCCCCTCCATTGGATTGAGCAGAAGGTCTTCCAGGGTAGAATGTGAACCGGATTTGAGGTTCACACAGAATAATAGGAGGTGAATGTTATTTTAAAAAAAAACAGCAGGAAAACAGAGTGACTGGTGGGTGCCAGGCTCTTTCACATTGACAATAATGCCCAATAAATTCCGAGAACTTCCCATATTCATAACATTTCCTCCATTCCACACATAGGGATTCAAACCCAGGACTGCCTTCCACAATTTATACTCTTACCCATCACATCCTATTTCCGATTTGTTTGCAGAGCTGTGGAAAGGAGAATAATGGACTCTCAAAGATGTCCAGGAGCTCATCCCAGGAACTTGTGAACATATTACCTTACGAGGCAAAAGGGAACTGAGGTTGCAGGTGGTTAAGTAAGGTGACTACACAGTTGACTTTAAAAGAAGGACAGGATCTGGGATTTTCCAGGTGGGTCTAATCGAATCATGGGCACTTCTGACATCAAACGAGGGAAGGAGAAGAATGGGCCAGAAAGATGAGGAGGCAGGAGAGAGTCAGAGTGTGAGAGAGCCGTGGGCCACCGTGGCAGGCTTGGAAGATGAGGAAAGGTGTCAAGGACCACGGAATACAGGTGGCCAAGAAAGGTTGGGAATGACCCTCCACAGACAGCCAGCAAGGAAACGGGTCTCAGGCTCCTACGACCCAAATGAGGACCTGGTTTCTGCCAACAGGCGGAAAGAACAAGAAAATGGGTTCTCCCCAAGGGCCTCCAGAAAGGACTGTGGCCCTGTCAGCACCTTATGATTTGGTCCGGTGAGATCTGGGTCTGACCACTAAAATGTTGGGTGCTGGAGCCACTACATTGGTGGTCATTTTTCATGGCAGCAAGAGAAAAGTAATACAATATTTCAACCTTAACCCTGAAAAGTTAACTAGGCTCTAAAGCGCAGGTGCCTGCGATAGTTATTTTAATACTGTATATGGAATTGCTGTATCTTCACCGTCTTTAATTTGGAATTTTTATTTTCCATTTCATCTTATAAGGCTACCTTTCAACATTCTTGCAACCACAATTTATTAGGAACCTGCTATATGCCAGGCATCATTCTAAGGACATGAAATACAATGGAGTGGAAAAAAGTACACAAAATGCCTGGTCCTCCGGGAGCTCACATTTTAGTGGTGGATATACAGACAGTTAACAAATTGACAAGTTGAGACCTCCAAGGGTCTCTCATTCACCACTTGGAAAGGAGCATCGCTGAATTTCTACTAGATCCACATGAGCAAGAAATTAAGTTGTATGAGTTTAAGCCCTGGTAATTCCATTTTCCTTCTGTTCCCACAGTATTACCTAACATGTTCTAAATGATACAGAATGCCTCACTGAGAAGATGAGGGTGGAGCAGCAGCCAGAAAGAGGTGCAAAAGACAGCAAGCTCTGCAGTTATCTGGGGAAAGCGTGTTCCATCTACCTGGACATGCAAAGGCCCCGAGGCTGGAGTGTGATTGGTTCTGTTTGCAGAATGGGAGGGGGAGGACAGTGTAGCAGCAACTGGGAGACCAAGAGGTAGAAGAGGAGGAGCGGACATCAGAAAAGTAACAGGAAGCCAGCTTATATCCAGAAGAACTTTGCAGGCTGTTGTGCTAACTTTGGCTTTCACATTGGATGATGGGGAGCCTTTGGATGGTTCTAGGCTGAAGAGTGATGTGCTCTGACTTAGGTTTTAAAAGGCTTTCTCTTACTGCTACACACAGAACAGATTTCAGGGGGCAAGGACAGAACAGAGGGACTGGTAAGGGGGCTTCTGCTATAATTCAGGCAAGCAATAAACGTAGAAATAACCTAAAGGTAGTGGCAGAGGTTAAGAATAAGTGGTTGCTTTGGGGATATATCCTCTAGGAATATAGACACCTAGGAGCAGAACTCATGTCTAATGATATGCAGTGCCTGACACCCCTATTTAAAAGAGACCCTCTCTGATCATGATAATTGCATGGAATTCACCCTTCCCAGAGGGAAAAATACTTATAGATTGACAATTTCCGCTCTTTGAGACTAGGAAGAGAGACATCTCCTCACACCTGGCTCTCTCCATACTATCTGTTTGAACTGCATATATCTCTAGCGACGGTGCAAAGTAGGCACCCAGCAAATATTAACACTACAGAAGCGTAGTGAAGACAAAGATGAAAATGATGACCAGCAGCCTCAAAAACCTGATTCGCTTGAGTCTCTACACGATTTTTATTTCACTTTTCTAAATCTATTTTCCTTTGGTCTTCATGTCAAAGACCCCAGCAAACAAATTTCACATATCAGGTACTGGTGGGGGGAAAGAAGGAGTGGGGACTCAACAACGTCAGAACAAAGGTACGGGGACTCTATGAGTGTAGCTTAGACTCTACCTGTCACTAGTTATATACCTTGGATAAGACCACAGGGTTCTTTAAATGGGGTGAAGGGAAGCAGACGTGGCTCAATTGATAGAGCGTCCATCTACCATATGGAGGGTCCAGGGTTTGATCCTCAGGGTCTCCTGACCCATGTGGTAAGCTGGCCCCCATCCAGTGCTGATATATGTAAGGAGTGCCGTGCCACACAAGGGCGCCCCCGCGTAGGGATGCCCCATGCACAAGGAATGCACCCCGCAAGGAGAGCCGCCCTGCATGGAAACAGCGGAGCCTGCCCAGGAGTGGTGCCGCACAGACACAGAGCTGACGCAGCAAGATGATGCAAAAAAAAAAAGACACAGTTTCCCAGTTCTGCCGGATAATGCAAGCAGATGCAGAGTAACACACAGCGAATGGACACAGAGAGCAGATAAAGGGGGCTGAAGGGGAGAGAAATATATATATATTTTAAATGGGGTTGACCAGATGATCTTTAACATCATTTTCAGAACTGTCATTTCTGATGGTTTGGGGTGAGGGGAAGTTCCCCCTCCTGGTATCTTTAATAAAGAGGACACAACACTAGTCGAGAGCTGCTGACCTCTCTCTGCCCCATTATTTATTTTCTTCTGGGAGAGAGGAGGGTGGTGGCGGCGGTGGCGCCAGAGATGGCAGCGGGGACAGACAGACTTCTTGTGGCTGGTAAGGTATTTGGGGAGAGACTAGCATCCCCAGCTCAGCCCCTTCCCTTTCCCTTTCTATTGGGAGGCATCGCTCCACAGAAAGCATGCATTCTTCTCTGTTCCTCCAGGCCTGAAGTTTTGCAAGTGGCGGTCTGGTGCCAGGTGGGGGATGGAGAGAGGAAAATGGGGGTCTGCCATGATCCAGAATGGCCCGTGATTGAGTGAGTATATCTGTCTAATTCAGGGATCCATTATTAGAATGCCTACTTCCTGACAGATAAATGCTACCTCCCACAGTCTTAGCATTTTTAGGAATGGGGATATACGGCATTATATACACCTTTATCTTTTGTCTTCGTTCTTCATTTGTTCACAAATTGGGCACAAGGAGAAAAAGAGCATGGCTTCCTGGCCTCCTAAAACTCCCAGGAATATTAGAGAATACTGAGAATTGTGGTTTCCAGAATATTGGAGAAGTCTTAAAACCTCTAGGGAATGTCAAGCCGTGCTCGCTGATCTGGCTCATGATGTTCAACACTCCTTCCCATGGCCAAGAGCAGTGCCAAAAGACCTGCACTCCTGGGACAGGAAAAATAGGAGGGAGGGATGAAAAAAAGGAGAAGCAGCTGGGAGGGGACAGATGAGGGAGACCTGGCTTGCTCCTTTGCAGATGGAAGGGGCAGGCGGCCCAGTGAGTCTTACAACTTTCTGCTGCCATGGAAATCACTAGCTTATTGACTGATGTTCTCCAGGTCCCACAGGAATCTCTGTCAAAAGTCCTTTTTCAAATTACAAGATGACAGTTGGGAGGGGTGACGCAGGTCATAGATGGGGATGGGGAAATTAATGCAAGGGAACCGCTGCTGGGAATTCATTCCTCGTGAATTGCATTAGAGCCGAGTGACAACACCGAGAGACAGCCTGGCTCCCCAAATCTAACCTCTCTGGATTTTCTCATGATCTCTGCCAGTTAGTCCCCACCTACATGCTCTCAATTTTTGCAGTAATTAGACTCACACAGAGAAACCTGGTCCTCTGGGGGGTACGTGTTGGCACGTCTACATTCTGGTATCATCTAGTAATTCCAAATCTGCCTCTCTGCCCAAGCTTGAAAAACGTGTGCAGGGAGAATGGAACCATTTCCAAGTTCTCCTATTGAAGATGGTCCTCTGCCTCCTCCTTAACGGACAACTCAGTATAGTTTAAGATGGCACACAAGGGAAGCTGATTATACCCAATGGATAGGGCATCCACCTAACACATGGGAGGTCCGTGGTTCAAACCCAGGTCTCCTGACCCATGTGATGAGCTGGCCCATCCACAGTGCTGATACACACAAGGAGTGCCGTGCCATGCAGGGGTGTCCCCTGTATAGGGGAGCCCCACATGCAAGGAGTGTGCCACATTAGGAGAACCATGCAGCATGAAAAAGGTGCACCCTGCCCAGGGTGGAGCCACACACACGGAGAGCTGATGCAGGAAGATGACGCAACAAAAAGAGACACAGATTCTGGGTACCACTGACAAGAATACAAGCATACACAGAAGAACACACAGCAAATGGACACAGAGAGCAGACAACAAGGGGGGAGGGAGGAGAGAGAAATAAATTTTAAAAAAAATTTTAAAAAGATGGCACACAAGAGAGCCAGTGCAGAAAGTTCCAGTTAACTTCCCTCCAGCCAAGTAGATGTTTACTTTGATGAATGAGGGAAGAGTTACCTTTAGGGTTCCTAACAAAATAAGGACACTTTTCCAGTTGTCAAGAGGGCAGTTCCTTCTCATCGTGGGTGGGCGTGGCTTAATCAGGCGAATGCACTAAAAGCAAGCTGCTGCTGGCCTTGAAGCAGGGAGCTGTCAGGTTGTGAAGGGCCCGTGAGTGGGCCATGTGGCAAGGAAATGTGTACAGTTCCCAGGAGTTGAGAATAGTCTCCAGCTGAGAGCAAGCAAGACAATGGGGACATCAGCCCTACAGCCACAAAGCACTGAATTTTGACAACAATAACAAGCGATTAGAAGCTGAGGGAGCTCCAGAAAGGAATGTGACCTGGCTGACACCTTGAATGCAGCCCTGTGGGACCCTGAGCAGAGGACACAGTTCACCTGTGCCCAGACTCCTGACCCACGGAAAATTTGTGATAACAAATGTCTGCTGTGCTGAGCTCCTAAGTGTGTGCGATTTGTTCCGCAGTGATTAGAAAGGAATACACCCCCCCCGGGCGCTCACTGCCTTAAACATCTGGGATGCCTCCCCTTGCTCGATTCCACTTGTGAGTTTCTCTGTAGGTTCACTTCCCGGGCAACTCTTTAGCACCTTGCAGTCCTTGTCAGAAAATAGAAACCAGTCACTGATCTCCATTCTTGATTGTTTAATTAGGTGGCTTGATACACAAGAAAAGCCCCGGGGGAGCAGGGGCAGATCAAGTGGTGGAGCACCGGCTTCCCAGGTATGAGGTCCTGTGTTTGATCCCTTGGTATCTCCGAAAAACAAAACAAACAAATGAAAAGACTAACTCGGGAAAGCAGGTGTAGCTCAGTAGTTGAGCACTGGCTTCCCATATATGAAGTCTGGGGTTCAACCCCCAGCCCCAGTACCTCAAAAAAAAACAGAAGGCTGGAAGAGAACAGATGCTGATCCTTCAGGGCAATACAATAATCCTTTTAAGAGCAGAAGTTTGACACTAGCATACTAGAACCAAAAGTCTTTGTGATGAACTAAATTTCCTACTCTCTCACATATCCTCAGAGAAAGCCTGGGCAAGTAGTGCTCTTGTCCTCTTTGGCATCAGCTGTCCCAGGAGGCTGAGGCCCAACTTATAAGATCCTTGGCCTCAACAAAGCTGTGTCTACTGCAGTGCCAACACTCACGTCACATCCCTTCATCTGTATACCAAGCAAAGAAAATCAGTTTTGTGCCAACATTCTCTCTCAAACACAAACTTCCAGGAGACTTAAAAAGTAACATCCTCAAGTTTGGGATAATTCCCAGTTGGACCTCTATCAGCAAGAATTTGTACCTAGTAACATCTTCAAGCAAAGTATGGGAATCAGGCATTATGCAGTAGGGGACAGAGGACCAAAGAGCAACATATATGAGCCTACCTCATCAGAAAAAGTTTTCGTTCAGGTGCATAAGACGAGCTCATCTCCAAACTGAGCCCTGTACTTAGGAGAGAAAGCACAATGGACAGAGGGGAGCTCAATCTCTGCAAGGCGACAGAGGATATGCTACCAAGGGCTTAGGGGCGCAGGACACTGTCACCAAAAGGTTGACTTCAAAACAAACAATGAGCTCAGTCACTTCTGGTATGGGGAACGGACAATCAGAAACCATACATTCATTCTACCATATTACTGGAGCAGGCTCTGTGAACCAGACAATGGTTCTAAAGTAGAAATACCCAGAGCAATCAGAAGACCACGCAGGTAGGAGATGCGCAGGATTCTGAGAACCAACCAATGCCCAGACTCATCCACAACCAGGTTGTGGAATGCCACATCTGTGATGACAGTTGAAGAACCAGAGGGGATGGCCAATAACAAGCAAGAAGTGGCATGGGACAGCCAGCCAAGGTTCTGGTCCTGCTTCTGCCACTCCCTTGCAGTGGGTCCTAGGGTGGGTGAGTTTCTTCTCTGTAAAATGAGATAGTTGGAGACCAAGGACCTCTCTTCTCACAATCAATGGTAGTACAAACTGAAAAGCCAATGCTACACTAAGTGTAAGTCCTTGTCTTAGTTTGCCAAAAGGTCTGCTGATACAAAGTACCAGAAATGGGTTGGCTTTTATAATGGGAATTTTATTTAGGGTAAAAGCTTACAGTTCCAAGGCCATGAATATCCAAGTCAAGGCTTCAGCAGAGATGCTTTCCCACCAAACTCAGCTACTGGTGATCCTGGCATCCTGCTATGTGGCAATCAGGCATATGGCAGGGCTTGTCTTCTCAGCCTTGAGCTGCTCCATGGGCTCAGCCCGTCGGGGGCCTCTTTCCAAGCCTCTGTGCTCCACTGGTTCCCGACCCCAGGATCTATGTCGGCATCTCAAGGCTTCTCTCCTTGTGCTCAGCTGTAGGTGAACCTGGAGGCTTTTCACTATCTCTCTCTCTCTACTTCCTCCTTTCCCTCACAGGGCAGAATGAAAATGGCAGCTTCCTTTTCTCTGTGTCTCTGTGTCTCCATTTACATAAAGCTCCAATAAGAGGGTGGACATCCAACCCAAGTGTCGCCTCACCAACATATTTCTGTCAAAAGATCCCACACTCACAGGAATGGATTACTTGACAAACAGCATCTTTTTCTTTTTGGGTTTACCAAATTCAAACTGCCACAGTACTAGTGAGTAGACTGTGAGCACCAACCTCTCTTACATTTGGATGATGATGATGATGATTATGATGATAAAGGAACATCAATAATGACAGCAGCTACCATTTACTGAATTTTATTATGTACCAAGTATTCTTCCTATATGATCATTTGTATGGATCTTTCCCAGTACCCTGCTACAATGCGCTGTGGACAAACCCTAGGAGGCTGGGGCAACCAGGAAATCAAGAAGCAGACTATTCAATCTGATACCCCACTATTTTACTTCATCTTTTCCAGATTTGCAAGTGACCCAGTATCCAGTCCAATAACAATTCTAAAATCCATGGGTTCCAGTGCTTTCCCCACCCTGCCCCTGGGCAGTTGAGAAGGCAAACAGAGGTGGGCTCTTTGCCCAAAGCCATGACAGTATCAGTTTTTAATTCATTAACAAGTGGTTTTTTATTCCAATTCATAATTTGTATTCCTGTGTCTATACACACTGGAAAAGGGGGAAAATGAACACTGAGACATAAATCTGTGCTCTCCTGCTTCTGAGATGATTATCCCAAGTGAAATTTGTCAATAATCAGCATCATTTCCCATGGATAGGATCAACGTGTTTTGATCCAGAGAGGGAAAAATACTGAATGTTGTCAGCATGATGAAAAAGAACACATCCCAACACAATGCTACACATTACCAGTAGAATAGTAACCAATTCCATGAGTTCAGCATCTCAGTTTAAAAAGTGCTTTCCATAAGGTCCTTCATTCTGATATTATTCTCCCAGACAGCTCTGGGAAATAAGCAAAGCAAGTGTTAACCTGCTTGCAACAGTGAGGAAGGTAAGGATCAGATGGTCACCCGGAAAATATATGACAGAATTAGGAATGCAAACCAGGTGGCTGAATCCCACTCCAGCATCTAAAAATACACTTCTCAGTTTCAATAAACTCATCAGAATACCCATTTATTGAGCACCTACTATGTACCGGATGCTATGTTCAACTCTGGGAAACACAGAGGTGAGTAAACTAATGAATAGCTACGAGAGTTCATAAATGAATGGGAAAATCTTGACTTCTTGCAGCCTTGCCTTGACCTCTTGGAGTCTTGTCTTTACACAACTATCCAGAGAGAAAAGGAATGTGTGGGGAGGTGGGAATGGAGTGTGCAGTGTGTTGTGATAATTCAGAGTTTACAAGGTACCATGCAAGATATCACACCCTAAGCGAGCAACTTGAAAACCTTTGGAACTGGGCGAATCGGGATAATGGCAAACTTAGAGGCAACCCTGGGAAGGAAAACACCTTTAGCCATTGATTTTTCACCTACTGTTGATCAGCCTTCCCTCTAGAAGGCAAATTACTCCAGACAACACCATTTCTTTTTCTTTTTTTCCTTTCTGAATTTAAATACAGCCACAAGAGCAAGACCTGAAGAAGGTTTCCAAGAAACAGACCAAGGAATTGCAGTTTCCAGTGGGAAGCAGAAAGATTTAATCAGCACCTCCTGACACTTAGCTGCCAAAGGAGATGGTAGTATTTTCTCCTATTGAATGAAAAGGCAAAAAAATAACCCTTATTTTTTTCCATGTTTTGGCAAGAAAGTTATAAGTAGTTGTATCCCCTGGGTTTGGCATGAATCTAAAGACAGGCAGGTGTAGATAGCCCCAAGGTGTGAATGCTGTCATTTAGAGGCAAACAACTCAGCATGTGGGGTGAGAGGAGGTGGTTAGAGGCACACGCAAGCCTGGGCAGCTGCTTTCCAGATGGTGTCTTGCTCTGGCCAGGCTCCCTCTTCTGCTGGATGAGGATCATGCAAACCTGGTACATGCCTTGGCATCTACGTAGAGGCGTGGGTGACTTTGCTCACACACCCAGCTTCACTCCGGTGTCAGTGGCCACTCAGCTGGGCCACTTCATCCACAGCATGGCTGAATTTAAGGTGACAGTGTCAGGTCTCTTATACCCGTGCCCTGGCCCATCACATCACCAACGCAGATCCCTGGGCGGTCACACAGGGAATGAAGTGAGAGGGTGAGGATGGCTCCATGTGAACCAGCCCCACTACTGGAAGCCTAAGCCATCATCATCTGAGAAGGCCTCGCAATTACCTGAGCCACTGAGTTTCAGGGAGCTGCCCCAATTTAAGTTTGACCAGCCAGAGTGGGAGCCCATCCAGAGCCCCCAAGACAAGGTCCCCAGCAAGTTTCCAACTAGACCCAAAATAAGGGCTCTACCAAGATTTTTATTTGAATTGCTTCCTTTTGGCCATCTTTAAAATAATGGCCTGCAGAAGAGGGCTCTTCAGATGTTCTGGATCATTGAGAAGATTCTACTGTCGTCCAAAAAAGGAAGATAAAAGGCACAGCTGCCAGCTTCTCTGTAGGGCAACAAGTAATTTTTGGCCCATTGCGTACCTACTCCCCATTTTACTTCCCCCATCCATCACATTCCCACTTTCTACGACTTTGATGATCCAGTTGCACTGCAAGGAAGCTGGTAGGTTGGTTTGTCAGTTTGCTGGTTTGCTTTTGGCAACTGCTGGGGAGTAACTGGAGCTTGAGGATAAAGGTCCAGGCAGCAGTGCAAACAGTTCCCAGGAGTTTGGATCAGTATCCTACAGAGCAGAGGATGACATTAATTGATGACATTTCTCAATAACACCGAGCTAGCAACAAAGGCAATAAAAAGGAGTTAGCAAATACACTGCCCAGATGGGACAGAGAGGGACAAGGACCCAGGTGGCTGTGCAATCAATTAAAAAGAAAGCAAAATGAGGCCCAGGACCAATGCGTTCACCACCCACAAAGGTGGGGCTTACAACAGCGCTCCATGAGAAGCACGACCAGCCGCTGTGAGACTTCCATGAGGAAAGCACTACCTGGGCAAGTTACCTGGAGAAACCAAAGATTTGGCTTGAAAAGATGGAGATGCATTGGCATCCCCGCAACCAGGATGAAGTGGAATGACCATATGTGATCAAGCGTAATGCCGATGATAAGTCCCTGGCTTCCGTAACATTATTTTCCAGAAGGGCTTAGTAGTCTGAAGACCTGGGTTCTACTTCTGAGACTGCCATTTAACTAGCTATGTGATCTGGAGTGAGTCATTTAAATTTTGGGAACTTTCATTTCTTCATCTTCCAAGAGGGGACAATGGCACCTGCACCTGCCCTGCCTTCTTGAAAGGGTAGGATTAGTGGAGGTGCGGGAGATGGCAACACACCCATCCAAACTACACCAGATGAGTAACTGGGGGGAAGAGAAAGTAAGACAGAGGGAATTACCTTATATGGCATAAGTTTCCCTGCTTTTTAACCTTAGGAGTGGTCCTGTGAAGGGGACATCAAGTGTCCTTAGGGACAGAGTCAGAAACAGCAAACAAGGTGGGCAGTGGAGGGCCTCAGAGAGGCAGAGTCCCTGCAGGACTTTGGGTTGGCTCATTCATGAGCCAAGCCAGGAGAGGGCCTTCAGCTAGAGTTTTTTCACACTACCTATGAAGTTTCTGATCATAACAGACACTTGCCACCCAAACTGGTTATTCTTTATATCTTTTTTTTTTAAGATTTGTTTATTTCTCTCCCCTTCCCCCCACACCAGTTGTCTGTTCTCTGTGTCTATTTGCTGCGTCTTCTTTGTCCGCTTCTGTTGTTGTCAGTGGCACATGAATCTGTGTTTCTTTTTGTTGCGTCATCTTGTTGTGTCAGCTCTCTGTATGTGCGGTGCCATTCTTGGGCAGGCTGCACTTACTTTCACAATGGGCGGCTCTCCTTACGGGGCGCACTCCTTGCGCGTGGGGCTCCCCTACGCGGGGACACGCCTGCATGGCAGGGAACTCCTTGCTTGCATCAGCACTGCACGTGGGCCAAGTCCACATGGGTCAAGGAGGCCCAGGGTTTGAACTGTGAACCTCCCATGTGGTAGACAGACGCCCTAACCACTGGGCCAAAGTCCGTTTCCCAATTCTTTAGATCTTGTCCCTGATAACACTAGTCAGTCGCTTGGTGTTACTGAGGTGGGTTCAGATTTTCCATCCACAGCTTTGCTCCCATTCTCTTTCAGTTTTAGCTCGCCCAAGCAAGTGCCATGCAATGGGTCCAGTTAAACAATGGGAATTTATGTGCTCACAGTTTAGAGGCTAAAAGAAAGTCCAAATCAAGGTGCCACTGAGGATGTAGTTTCTCCTCAAAGGCTGTAGCAATCAGGGGCTGGCTGTTGGCGATCCTTGGTTCCTCTGTTATGTGGCAAGGCACACAGCAGCATCTCCTGGTCTCTCCCTTCTCTTCTGGTTCCTTTGATGTCCAGGCTATTTCCTGCTGTGACTTTCTCTCTGTACATTTGAATTGTGCTCCAGAAATAGGATCAAGACACATCCTGATTGAGGAGGCCCGCATCTTAGCCTCATCAGGAGGTCCTACTTGCAAATGGCTCACATGCTGCAGAATGTGTTAAGTTAAAGAACATGTTTTAGGCAGGTACATAGAGCTTGAACTCACCATACCTTCCAAAAGAGACCAGGGACAAATGTGATATAAAACATTGGAATTTCGCAGCGAAAGACAGATCCTTTATTCACCCCACTCACAATTGCAAGGTTGCAGGAAGGAAGACACTGTGCATGGACTAGGATTCCAAGTAACTCAAATGAGGCATCTAAAGGCCCAGCCTGTGGATTCACCTACCAAAATCCTAGTTAAACTACCTTGGTCCACTGAGGTGAAGAAAGACAAAGACATTCACAGGTGTCAGCAAGGCCACATCTCATGCTCTCTGCTTCACAAAGATATTTTCTGGCGAACAGCAAGAATTATCGGCCTCAACCTCCTCAGCACCTGGCCACCCACTAACATGTAATATTAACCCAAACTCTATGATTCCCCAAGAAAAATCGAGTACATTCGGCTTTCTAAAATTGTGTTGTGGAGAGCCTAGTTGTCTTGGGTCAGGTTCCCTAGTTGCAGATCCCAGGATGGGAATTTCTGGGGGGAGAATGAGCAGAAGTAGAGCAGGAGAGGGTAGGGGCAAGATCGAGTAAACAAGGCTAGGGTCTCAACCCTGATTTCACAGGAAACTCGGGAGCAGTGACTGCCCCACAGGGTTGGGCCCAGCTTGAGGCAAAGGGGTTGAGCTAGTCAGTGGATACTGTTTGCCAGTGGTCATGGGAGGAAGAGCTCCTGCTAGGCAGAGGTCAATTCTGCAGAAAACGGGACCATCTGCACCTCAGCAACCACCACTCCTGGCAGCTAGGGGATGGTACGGGAGCCAGAGAAAGGGGCTCTGGCTGGGGCACCAAAAGGGTCCACCACGGGAACTGCACAACAATATACACCTTGAACACCGCAGTTCTTCCCAGCTTCCTGGCCACTTCTCTGACTTCATCTCCTACCAATCCCTGCCTTGCTCACTCCTGTCCAGTTACAAAGGTCTCCTGGTTGATTCTGGCACCTACTCACTGCTTAAGGTCTCTAGACGTTGTAAATCCTCTGCCTGAACTCTCTTCTAAGTACCACTGCCCTCTACCTATGTCAAGTCCTACTTCAGATTCAGTCTTCTCCATATAGCCTTTTCTAACCTCCACCCAACACACATACTGGCACCCCTACCTCATTTCCTTGGTTCTGTTTTATCCACAGAGATTCATCTTCTCACATAACATATGTTATAATTATATTTACTATCTCTTCTCCCCTCTTGAATATCAGCTCCAGGAGGACAGGGGTTTTGTCCCTTTTTTCTTTTTGTAAATCCATTGCCGTATCCCCAGAATGATGCCTCATACATTAAATAGTTGCTGAATCCATGAATGAGTATATCCTTAATTTGAATGCTCCCTTCCCCAAGCTTGAATTAACTGGAATATCATTTCCAGTGATCACATTTTCCCCCTCCACTCG
This sequence comes from Dasypus novemcinctus, assembly GCF_030445035.2. Lineage (NCBI taxonomy): Eukaryota > Metazoa > Chordata > Mammalia > Cingulata > Dasypodidae > Dasypus > Dasypus novemcinctus. Next base: position 160,277,072 of record NC_080704.1, read on the forward strand.
CATGCACACCATTTCCAGGTCGTTAGGTTTGCTTTCAAAAACATTTGCACTGGGAAAAAGCAATGCTCTTCTTTATTCCCACTTCATGTTTTCAAATGTTCACCAAATCAACTACAGTCATTGCATCCATGTGGTTTGTGAGTCATGGTTGTTTTGAAAGGGAAAATGCTTAAAGCTACTGAGTTTCGAGTCATGAGGGGCAAGAATGCTGTAAGAAACAATCTGCTGGCACTCACTAAGTGGACAAATAAAATTCAATTGGAATGATGTTGTGTTGTACATGCTAAAAGCAACCAGAGCCCACTGCCCCAAAAGCTATATTTGAATAGGAATCTATGCAGTGTCTATGAACTAAAGGTATCCACATATGCTTTTAATTTTAAGAAACCTAGAAAATACTAAGTGCTACTTTTTGCATTCCATCTATAATATATACCACAGTGTAGCCACACACAATCAATACTTATTGAATGAATTTTTGATCTGCAATGAAAACGAAACCTTAGCATATCCCCGTGATCCTGCATACACAGCATATATTTTGATAAGTCATCTGTTTTACTAACTAGTTTGTTTCAGGGGGACCCAAAAATCTGAAATGCAAGTTGCAATCAGGGCTTCCCAAGAATGGCTCTATCACCAATGTCCAAGGGCAAAGGTGCCAAGGAATTGCTCCGAAACCCTTTCAGCAACACGGCCTTGGACTAGCTCAGCCTAACATGTGTCATCTATAAAATATAAAATAGGGAGAATCCTTATTGTGGTTGTTGTGAGGATCCCATGAGATCAGGGATGGGAAAGGACTTGATGAAGCATGATTCACGTACAAGGTTTGAGGTAACGGAAAAGCTGGCGCCTCAGCAGTCCTCTACGATTCAGTTTCTATAAGGGGCTATGTGTCATAGCTTTAATAACCTAGAAAGAACCACTCTAGGAGCACACAGAGGTCTTGGAAATTTTGACCACAAAGCACTAGGGACATGATGGTAGGAGACGAGAATCCAAAAGTTGCGTGACAACTGAAATCAGCAGATGTGGTGACTCTGCTTTTAAAAGTCCAATCTTTTGCTTTTGTTACCAGGAGTCCTGCCAGAAAGATCTCTGGCCTCTGTCCCAGACATCTGAGCTTGTGTCACCTACTCCATTTTACTCTGGTGAGGAGAGGCACAGCAGCACATTGGTGACGAGCACGGCGATGGAGTCAGACTACGTAGGTTTGCATTCTAGAACACTGACTTACCAAGAGAGCAAGCTTAGTATGGCCCCACAACCTCTCTGAACCTCAGCATCTTCCCTTGCAAAATGGGCAAAAGAACGCATGTAACTTGTGCCTTGGGTTATGATTAGATTTGGATCTCCAGAGTGTGCAAAACCCATAGAAACAACTCAAAATGTGGCAGTTGTGTGATTGTCACACAGGTGAGGTGGGCCCCCAAGTCTGCTTTTGTTCAGGCTCTACCTTTTCCAGCCCTGGGCTCCTGATGGGCACAGTGTACATCAGGGAAGCCCTCCCCAGCTGCCAGAACAAAAGCAAAGCTGCTTCCTTCTACCAAGTCATGGTGGATGTGACCATCAGACCCCTCTCTTGATGAGCTGGCAGGTGACAGAGTGAAAAGCCCTGCACTTGGAGTCAGAAGACTTCAAGTTTCAGGCCTCTCACTTACCAGTTCTAGGACCTAGGCTCAGCCACTCCATTTCCTCATTAGATTGTCAGCTCCTAGAGGGCAGGGCCCATACATGAAAGGGGTTCATCTTGGGCCCACACAGTGAGCAGAAACGAGCAGATGATCAATGACTCATGGAATCGATTAAGGTCGTAAATATAATTCCATGTATCGATTTCCTTATGAGTTTAAGGGGATACCATGTGTCCTGCTGATCTCTCAAGGGTGTATGGGAGACAAGGGCCGTGTCTCCCACAGTGCCCTCCCCTTCCTTGCTCCTAGCATTTATCTCATGCAATGGTGACGGACTGTTTCTATTAGTTCCCTCTGCCTGGGAGAATGTCTCTCATGATTTCCCTCCTCCTTTTCCTCCCTTCTAGTTAATGCCTCTTCATCCATCAAATCTCAGCTTAAAAGGCCCATGTCAGCCTCTGCAGAACTCCCCCTGGTATTATAGCTCTCCCAATCTGTCCTCCAAGGAACTTAAAACAACTTGCAGTTATATTTGCAATGGTGATTCCATTCTTCCCACTGGACTGAAAATACCAGCGGGGCAGGGGCCATGTCGATCTTACTCATGGCTCTCTTCATTGTGCCCTGGTCAACGGTTAACTGACATGAACAGCTCAATAAGTTTTCATGGGGTGAATGCAAGAATGGGCAAGGGAATGAATGAAGGAGAAGGAAAGGAAATGATCCTGATTTCTGGCCCACCCTTTGGCAGAATCTTCACCAGTGTGTGTCACTCCATCCCAATGCTCTTAGGAATATCACTTTGCAAGCCCCACTATTTAACAGGAGGAAAGACACTAGAGCAAAGACTCAAACTGGGAAGGCCAGCACTGGGCCTAAGTCTTTGTGGGCATCCACCCACCTCACGATGGTCACAAGGGAACGTTCCTCCACTTGGACCACCACCTGACTCCAGTGGCTCTGCCTCTAGGATTTGGGACCCCAAGATCCCCTCTCTCCAGCTTGCAAAGAACCTGGCTGAGACCCATGCTCTGCACGTTGTCGTCTAGGGTGCTCTCCCTAGACTCCCTGGGCTTGGCGGCTGACATGGAGCACTCCATTTGGTGTAGCAGGGGAAATGGGGAAGGAGATGAGGGATAAGCTTGGCTCACTTCCCTGGGTACTGCCATTTTTCCCTTCTTCCCCATCCTCCTCAGAGGACAGAAGGTCAGGGAAAGTCAAAATTCTCACTTCCACTCTAAAAGCAATGAGCAAGCTACCTTGAAAAGACCTTCCCACTGAATCCTCCCACCTCCCAGGGGTAATTCAGTAGTATTGCTCCTGTGTTGCAGGTGAAGTCACTCTTTGACCTGCCATTCCCTGGCCGTGGTCTCATGAGTGCCACCATGCTTCTCTTATCTTCATCCACAGGAAGCCCTTTACAGGATATAAATGTGAGGCATGGAACTGCAAGCATTGTTTGGGATGTCCGCCATGGGCACTGAGATCAGGTATCAGTTTGAGTACCCACTCTGGTCCCAGCACTGTTCCCGTGCAAAGAATAAAGAAGTAGGCAAGACAGATGCCAGAGGGCAGGAACAGGCGAGGGGGCAGAAGGATAGGCATGGGCAGACATGACACTATGGCCAGTGAAATAATTGGGGAAGCAAAGGATGTTGGGGGACGGGGGGAGCGGGAGGTGCAGAAGAGCTTGAGTAACCCAGGCTGGGCGCGATGATGGTGATAGAAGGCCTTCGTGATTACAGTTCAGATAAGGATGCCCCCATCCAAATAGGGTACTAACATAAAGCATCGGCACTCTTTCCCTTGCAAATTATCCACTTTCCCAACACATGTTTATTGCACACCTACTCAGTGCCAAGCATGGTGCCAGGCACTGGGATGCATGGGGAAACTCGACCAACCCCACACCTGCCCTGGGATGAGGACTTGGAGCAGATGGCCCTGAATGGGGCTTCGAGCAATAATGCTTTATGGCTTTTCCGTCCACCAGAACAAAAGGCTTTGATTTGAAGCTACCAGGACAAACGCCCAGGGTAACAACAGGGAGTCTCTCCAGGATTTGGAGGACGTCTCCTTACAATACTATTAAAAAACATCAACTCTCCCCAGTTGTTTTAGGGAAGACAATGTAGGTGGCTTCCAAGAACCAGCCCACAGCCTGGCTCTCTTAAAAAGGCCATTAAGGAATGGACAGAGAACTGGGAAGCAGCACGCTTGGAGAGAGCGCCAAGAAAGAGCGTCCTCATTCATTTGCCAGGGAACAGCATTATTCCTGGGCTGTCCTTGCTTTATAGATGCAATCAAGGGTACAGAGACAAGTCAGTCATGAGAGAGGAGCCCTGCCATGGTCCTGAGCCAGAAATTGGGCTGAGAGATCTCAGAATGGAGGGAGCAGTTGGATGTTAGTGTGTATTAAACACCCCCTCATTTTAAGATGAACGGATTAGGTTATCAACCCTCGGCCTTTTAAACTCTTTCAATGTAGATACTTGGGCACTATGAGGGTTCAATATCATCCAGCAACTTGATCATTCCGCACATATTTTTGTGATAACTGTTAAGTACTGTGCTAAGTGGCATATAAGCCAGCAGCAGGGCTTCCTTTTATTAGATATTTGGGTCACTGGTGTCATTCTCAACACCAGCCCTCTCCATACTCAGAGCAGAAACTTCCAGAGAGCGTCCTTATTGCCAGGTGCTGCTCTAAGTACTTCATCTATATGGATTTCCTTATTTCCCACCATTATTATTCTCATTCAACAAATGAGTCCATTAAGGCACAGAGAGATTAAGAAACCAGCCTGAGTCAGAGGCTCCTTTAAGCATCACTACACAATCTGGTGTTAGAATACATCTCCCAGGAATGTCTGCAGTACGACTACCAAGTGCCCAACTGAAATGGGCTGCACTGGCCCTTTCTGAGTATCAGTAGCTTGTCGATTATTCTGTACTCAAGTGCCCGGCAAAAGCTGAGCACCAAAGATGCTTGTGGCTGCACTGCAAGGTGTGAAGGGTGAGCTGCACAGTGTCAAACTCTTTAACTTCCCAGCTGGAGTGTGAGCTTTTAGGACAGCAGTTAGGACCCAATAACGTATTAACTGCTGTCCTAAAAGACCTCACGCAATAACAGGGGGAGAGGATTTGGCTCAACTAATAGAGCATCTACCTACCATATGGGAGTTCAAGGGTTCAAACCCAGGGCCTCCTGACCCATGTGGTGAGTAGACCCATGCACAGTGCTGATGCGCGCAAGAAGTGCCATGCCATGCAGCGGTGTCCCCAACATAAGGAAGCCCCATGCACAAGGATTGCACCCTGCAAGGAGAGCCCCCTGCCCAGGAGTGGTTCCATACACACGGAGAGCAGAAACAGCAAGATGGTGCAAGAAAAAGAGACACAGATTCCCAGTTTCACTGACAAGAATGCAAGCAGACACAGAAGAACACACAGCAAACATACACAGAGCAGACAATGGAAGCAGGGAAGGGGAGAGAACTAAATAAAAAGTAAATCTTGAAAAAAAAATAAACCCGATAATGAAGCACTGAAGAGCACAAACACAGGGCTGGAATTCATTCGAGAACTGGGTTTAAATCTGTTTCCCCACTTGTGAACTGTGTGACCTTGGTCAAGTTACTGAACCTTTCTGAATTTTATAAAATGAGTAAAATAAAAAGCCTAAATGATAGGAGCTAAGTTTTACGATTGACATAGAATACCAGGGCAGCAGACTTGGCCCAGTGGTTAGGGCATGCGTCTACCACATGGGAGGTCCGCGGTTAAAACCCCGGGTCTCCTTGACCCGTGTGGAGCTGGCCCATGTGCAGTGCTGATGCACGCAAGGAGTGCCCTGCCACACAGGGGTGTCCCCCACATAGGGGAGCCCCAAGCGCAAGGAGTGCGCCCCATAAGGAGAGCCGCCCAGCACGAAAGAAAGTGCAGCCTGCTCAAGAATGGTGCCGCACACACGGAGAGTTGACACAGCAAGATGACGCAACAAAAAGAAACACAGATTCCCATGCCACTGACGACAAAAGAAGCGGACAAAGAAGACGCAGCAAATAGACACAGAGAGCAGACAACCAGGGTGGGGGGGAAGGGGAGAGAAATAAATAAATAAATCTTAAAAAAAAAATACCAAGCAATGCGTGTGGCACAAACTAAACTGCATAGCAGGTTAAGCTGCATAGCCCAGCTACGACACATTCTTGGTCTGGCTCTGTGATCTGATAGGTATGGACCCATTGTATGAAGGATCTCTTGAAGCTGTCCCTTCAGTGAAGGCAAGGCCCTGCTGAATCAGGTTGGGCTATAACCTGGATCACTGGAGCCCTGTATGGGCAGAATGAAATACAGGTAGCACAAGAGCCATGGGCAGAGGCTGGACGAAAGTGGAACCCAAAGGAAAAGGGAGAAAAACATCGCCAGGAGAGGCCAGCCCCAGAAAGCCACAATCTTCAGGGAAAAGGCATGGCCTTGCTGATGCCTCAGCTTTGGGTTTCTAGGCTTAAAACCACAAGCCGATAAATTTCCTGTTTCTCAGCCATCTAAATCTGTGGTATTTCAGACAGCAGCTGGTAAACTAAGGAAACTAAAGCATGTTAGAGAAATATATATGTAGGCCACAGAAGCAGAGGATAACTAAGTGGGGAATCGGTGGACCAGAGGACAAGTGCTGCAAGAGATGAGCATAGATGGGGCACTATAAATTGCAGGTGTCAGAGAAGGCTTCCTGGAAGAGATGGGGCAGAAGGAGTCTTAAGAATAAGCAAAGTAGGAGGCGGAATTGGCCCAGTGGTTAGGGCATCCGTCTACCACATGGGAGGTCCATGATTCAAACCCCGGGCCTCCTTGACCCATGTGGGGCTGGCCCATGCACAGTGCTGATGCGCGCAAGGAGTGCCGTGCCACACAGGGGTGTCCCCGCGTAGGGGAGCCCCATGCACAAGGAGTGCACCCATAAGGAGAGCCGCCCAGCGCGAAAGAAAGTGCAGCCTGCCCAGAGATGGTGCTGCACACACGGAGAGTTGATGCAGCAAAATGATGCAACAAAAAGAAACACAGATTCCCAAGCCAATGACAACAACCAAAGCAGACAAAAAACAAGAACACGTTGGAAATGGACACAAAGAAAAGACAACTGCGGGGAGGGGGGGTAGAGGAGAGAAATAAATAAAAATAAGTCTTTAAAACAAAAAAGAATAAGCAAAGTGGAGGAAGAAGGGGATTTCAGAAGTTGTGTGCATGGGGTGGCAAACTGGGCTTACAGAGAGTCCTGGGGATGGGAATGAGCAGAAGCCTGCAAGAGACAATGAGTGGTTCTGTCTGCCAGCAGTAACTGGTGCATGGCAGGGAGCCTCTCCTCATCAACTTGATTGGTTTAGATGGGGCTTGAATGCCAGGCAGAGGAGTTGAAGGCTCCTATCTCAGCAGGTCCTAAAGAACTGGGACCCCTAAATCGATGGATGGATCATAGATTTAGCTGTCTGGGTGTTTCTCTCCTCTGAAATCTGAAGCGCCCTGAGAAATAACCCATTCAACTTTTACAGAGAACCCCTCCAGGACCCAGGAATGCAGAGTGGAATGTGGGAAGGAAGGAAAGGAGGGAGGATGGCAGGGGAGGAGGGAAGAAATGATGGTCATGTTTGCGGAAGCTGCAAAACAGACGGCAAGGGGCAAGGGCTGAGGTAGCTAAACAAATGTGTGCACTGCTTGAGGCATGGGCAATGCAAGAGAAAGGGCCTGACAACGAGACTTGAAGGAGTGTGAGAAGGACCTCAGAAGCATGGGGCACAGGCTCTGTCTTTTAAAAACGCTCCCCCCCCCCAATACATGAACTCCATTTTGGCCATTTGCCTTCCAAATGTGAATGTCAGCAAGCTAGGCACATATGTTAGAGACTGTATGTACCTCCAGAAAATCATGTTCTTAAAGCTGGTCCATTCCTGTGAGTGTGAACCTACAGTGCATGGGAAATTTGATTAGGTTGCTTCAATTATGGCACGACCCAGGGTGAGTCCTAATCCTGTTACTGGAATCTTGTGTAAAAGAAGGAAATTCAGACAAAGGGAGAAAGCCACAGAATCAAGAGCCTGAAAGCAATGAAACTCAGAAAGAGAAAGGAGAGCCCAGCACATGCTACTATGTGCCATGTCACGAGGTAGAGGAGTCCAGGATCTCAGGCAGGATCGTGGAAGAAAGTGTCGCCTTGATGATGCCTTTGTTTGGACATCTTCACAGCCTCAGAACTGTAAGCTTATGAACTAATACACTCCTATTGTTAGAAGCCAACCCATTTCTGGTATATTGCATTTCAGCACACAAGGCTTTTTCTCACATTTATAATATTGCCACCTTGTAGTGGAGTCATACTTTGGAGTCTGCAAAGGGCTGTCACATTTATAACCTTTTGAAGACCCCCAAAGCTATCCTGGGTGGCCTGGGAAGGGATTACAACCCCTGCTTTACAAATAAAGGAATGGAGACCTATAGAGTTGAAGTACCTTGCCCCAAGCCACAGTACAGTTGGCTAAGTGGCACAGCAAGCACTCTAACTCCAAGTTCTGTACTCCCTCCACCTTACTAGGCCACCTCTCTTCTTTTGATCTTCCTGCTTGAGGGTGAATGCACAGAGTCCCTCACTTAGGAGGAGGGACAAGAAACCAGGCCTTCGAGCCAAGCTGCGCCTTGAGGACCATCTCGCTCAAACCGTGGCGACGTGAATACTTCTGAGATAATCAGAGTCAGCCAACTAACCAGCAGGTGAACCACATGCTTTTATAGCACCCGGTAAAAGCACCCAGCTGTTGCTCCTAAAATAGGAGCTATTACAATGAACAGCCTCACAGTTTTAATGCTGACTGGAGCATGTTCGCGAACTGCCCCTCAGGGCCATAATCAGAGGGGCAGTCTGGGTGGCCCAAGCTGAGGCCCCAGCAGGACACCTTTCATCTTCTCATGACACTTTTGGTTGGGATAATACACGGCCCGTCATACATCGTCGGCCATTCCAAGCTTCAAAAGGGTCTGAAATCTGAAAGAGTGGGTATGTATAATCTTTTTGTGGCATTACGTGATCTGAACTGAACGTGCTTGGCAGCAAAATTTGACCGGAACTTTCACGAGGTTATTTGTTGCCTTCATTTATCCCACTCTGTGTAAATTCGTCCATGTTTCACAGTAGAAACATGGATTTATTATTACTATTCCAATATCCAAATAGTTCTATTTTCCAAAATGCACTGAATCCCAAGGAGCTGGAGGGAAAGAACGAGGAGCTGTACTACCTTCCCTGTTGGCCTTCCAGAATTTTGAGGAGAAAATTAAAATCGGTATGAACATCCTATGAGTTCAAAGTCAAACGCACTTTGTCAAGGTCAAAGTGAATGTTATATAAACTGGTATTGCAGCTATAAGGCTGAACCTGTCTTACAATGGGGTCAGCCAAAATGGTTGCAATGATGGTGGGATCCCTTAAAAAGAAAAGACCATCATCAGTTCAGTCCAACAGGAAGGCTGGAGAGCCACTGAGGCTGTGAAAAGGATCCAGTGAGTTCACACTAATCTGAGTATTTCACTTCCCCATAGCTCTTGGAGAGTCTCTCCCAGAGCTTGGATGTATATTTCTGAAGCTGATTCCCCTGTGGTTCCATTTGCCTCTCAATTCTTAGTATTTTCACATATTTGTTTCAGAAGAATCTTCCTCCAGGCCCTTCTAACTAATACCAGGCTCCAAACTTCCTCAAATAAACAAACACCAAAAAAAAGAAAAACAAGAAGAAAAATAGCATCTGAGCTACCACACCCTGCTTGCCAGCTCCATGTTCACAGCAGACAGTTCAGCAAGAAGTATCTGATTGTGAAGGCCATGTCATTATGATGACCAAGGCAAAGTGATAGTTTCACAAATAATTAGAACCTAATTCCCCTAACCAAAAGCAGTGAGCGAAAGGCCTGGCGGGAGGTAGCCTTCAGAGCCTGTTTGCTTGGCTAACTCTCCACTGTACCAAATCCTGCTATTTGCAGCAACTCATTCCAGTTTTCCTGGGAATCTGTAAAGTTGTGCTCCATGGATGTGCAATCGATGTCTTGTCTCTTAAATGTAACCTGTAATAAAGTTTCATGTTTTCAAGCTCATACAAATGGTATTAGTAGTGTCTTGGTTTTGAATTAAATGGAACCTTTTAGTTCCAGCGCATTTATTGGGAAACCACATTAGTCCTGCCAAAATTACCCCGTAAGTGTACTATTGCAACTGTAATATATTCATAAGTAACACTAGAGAGATCCAATTCAGCAATTCTGTGCGGGCTACAAACAATAAAAAGCTCAAGGGAGTAGAATGCAAATGGCACGTTCAGGGGGTAAAAAGGAAACAAAAGAGCAAAATTCATTTGCAAAGGTTCCTGAGGCCTTATTGAAACTTTCTGGTCAATCCAATTTACCTGATATTCATGAAATGTAAATTAAAATGAATAACCCCCAACCTACTGTGATCGCCCCAGTAGCTACCCCATTCCAACCACTTTAATTTTGGGAATGATATGCATTAGATCAACAGAGACCAGTAACAGAATATACCCAAGAGGCGAAATCAAGCCCTAACAAATTTCCTTTTTAGATAATGCTAAAGGGACACAAGCTATTGGGCAGAGGACTGACAGTATTATGTAAAATGAAAGCTATGATCCCCACCCCATGCCACATTACTCAAACATAATAGGAAAGGATTCTGTATCCTTCTGTGCTGCCAGTCTGCCATAGATACATTTAAATTAACTTGTTTCTGCTTATTAAAGTTGCACTTGCCCACTGTGGAAGATTTGGAAATTAGGAAAAGCACAAAGAAGCTAACAACTGCACACAAACCCTCACCCAGAGTTAATCCTATGTTGACATTTTACCTATTTTCTTCATTCCGTTCTTTTTCTCTAGGTTTCAAACTATTTTATATCTCAATCTTTTCACCTTACACTATAACACAGGCATGATCTCCCTATTACTAAAATTAGTTATAAATTTATTTTTAAATGGCCACCAATTAATCCCTGAATATTGAACTTCTAGGTTATTTCCATTTTTTCTTGTAATAAATATAGCAGCAATGAACCTAGAAATCAAGGGTTGCAGACAAAAAATGTACAGTGAAATGTCTGAATTTTGGTTCTAGATGTAAAATACCAGGACCAAAGGATATGTACATTTGTAGGCTTGAGATCTATCTTGTCACCATGGTTTCCAGAAAGAATGTTTGAATGTACCTTTCCACCAAAAATATACTTCAATACCACTCTCAACTTAATGTTGTGCAACCATGGGTATTGTGACATTTTGAAGCTTTTTGTGGATCCCAGAAAGGATCATGTTCTTGAAGCTGATACAATCCTGCATGGGTGGTATCCACTGATTGCACTGGATTCAGCTGGGGGGCCATCGACTGGATTACGTGAGTGAGGCGAGACCCAGGGTGGGTCCTGGTTCTCATGCTGGTGTCCTTTATAAACAGAGGACTGAAAGCAGCAGAAACACAGAGAAAAAGGCACAGAGATGGAGAGAAGGAAACCAGAACCTCAGAGAGGAACCCAGGAGAGAGGAAGCCACAGATGAAGCAGCCCAAAGCTGAAGCAAGGAGACCCAGAAGAGAAGCAGATGCCTCCGAGTGCCTTGACAAGGTGTAAGAGACAAGGATTGCCAGCATTAGACTTTCAGTGACAAAGTATCTCTGATGACACCTTGATTTGGACATTTTCACAGCCTCAGAACTGTAAGCTTTTAACCTAATAAATTCCCATTATAAAAGCCAACCCTTTTCTCGTACATTGCTCCCAGCAGATTTCAGCAAACTAAAACAGGTATTATCATTAAAATACAAACAAATAAAACTACCTTTTGCCAACTTGATAACTGTAACATATATATCCATAAACAATTTAGATAGCCAACCCTTTTCTGGTACATTGCTCCCAGCAGATTTCAGCAAACTAAAACAGGTATTATCATTAAAATACAAACAAATAAAACTACCTTTTGCCAACTTGATAACTGTAACATATATATCCATAAACAATTTAGACACACTTGATTACTAGAGAAGGAAGTTTCCTGTTTTCACATGGATTTATTGGTTGGTTGTAGATTCTGTTTTATAAATGATCTCCTTAGGTCTTTTGAGAAGGGGGCCACATAGAAATCAATGACACACTAAATATTTTCAAAGGAGAAGAAATACGGCTTCCTTATTGTTAGGAACCTCCCTATAGCTATCATAAACACCACTTTCTAGGGTAGGAACCTACTTCTCCTTGTGTCTTCTTCAATGGAGAGAGATGTCTTTCTCTATGCCTTTAGATATGCAAAGATCTTAATGTGTTTAGCCTTCAGCCCACTAGTCCTCAGTCATTTAGTTCAGTGTTTCTCCAGCTTTAGCACCCCTTAAAAAATGATGTGGGGTGCCTGTTGAAATGCAGATCCCTTGGTCTTTTCACCACAAATTCTCATTCGGTCTATTCGTGTGCAGTTCAGAAAGTGCATTTGAACTAGCGCCCAAATAATTCTGATGGGGGAGGCCTAAAAGCCACACTTTGGGGAGCACTATTTCACTATTTCAGCCCTCGGTCATAAATCTTTGTCAACCCTAAAAATCACACACAGGACCTCTGCTAGGACCCCTCACCAGTTTCCACCCCCTCCAGACTTTCCCAGCAGGATAGATAACTCCTCGCTGATGCAGGATAACCTGCCTGCCCACAAAATAGCAACAGTTTCCTTTGGTCAACTGTGACAACCTCAAAAACTACCACCACATTTTAAAATGCCCACGAGGAGGATAAAGCTGCTCTTGGGTGAGAAACACAACCAGAGAACCTTTGGCTCAAACGTTAGGGCTGGTCTAACCAGTGCCAAAATCTGGGGAGACACTCACACTCTGTGTGTTTGGGGGGGGGGAGGTCTGAGTGTGTCTCTGCCTTTAGTACAGTCAACATTAAGTTTGTTCCTTTTTAACAACCGGGGGTCTACAGTCAAGCCTCGTTACTCACAGATTCCACCTGTGGAAATTCATCTACTCACAAAAATGCATTTGTACCCCCAAATCAATATCTGTGGCACTTTCATTATTCGTGGCAATGGACAGAGGGGTGAAAAAAATGGTGCCATCTGACATGCACATTCCCATCTAAGGCCAAACAAGGTGAAGCTCTTCCTTCTTATTTCAGTTCTTATACTATAAAGAAGTGTTCTTGCTGTGGTACATTTAGAGCCTTTTTTAAAAAATGATTTTATGCTTTGTGTTGGTGGTTTTGATGTTTTAAATGGCCCCAGACCGTAGTGCTGAAGCACTGTGTAATGATTCTATGCCGCGATGTGCGTTAACAGAAAAAGCATAGGTGTTAGGTAAGCGTCATTCAGGCATGTCATAGTTCTAGTGCTGTTGGCCATGAGTTCAATGCTAGTGAATTAACAATATAAAATAAATAAGGTGCCTTTAGACAGAAACACACAAAAGACAAGATTATGTATTGATCAGTTGATGAAAATGTTATAACCAGCAGCTTGCAGGAACCTAAGCCTGTATTTCCCCTAGGAGCAATGATTTGGTGTTCGCTAATTCCACGTTCACAGCGACTTTATAGACTGTAACTACTGCGAATAATGTGAATCAACTCTACAGGTTACCCATCGGGCATGATGAAGACCCTTGGCACACACCCAAGATGGGAGACGCTGAGCAGAAGTAATCTAGGGAATGAAGAAAACGTGACTGCCTTTTCTGGCCACTATGGATCAGTATCCTTTTAAGCACAATGGAGGAATAATAAGGGTTTGGAAAGCAAAACATGGAAGGTCCATATGCCTCTCAGACAATAAAGCCCTCCCTGCATTCTTCACCAAAGCTGTCAACCCATGTCCCTGCAGACTTATTTGGGTAAACAAGTGCCTGCTGGTATGGTGGGCTGAGGTATATGTGTGGATGTATGTTGCCCTGAAAAGCACACCATGCAAGGGTAGAGACAGGCAGAGCAAGGCATTGGGTGTGCCTTGAGCAAGTCTTGCCATCCGGAAGGCGATGTGTACGGAAGTACACTAACATAGTGTTCACTGCCATGTTTCAGCGACCCCTGGAGCATCTTTTGCAGCCCTCTCAGCAATGAGGATGGCTCGCCAGGAAAACAGCCAGAAATTAGTCGTTGATAATCTGCGATGAAATGCAAAGAATCCATTTGAGCTTCGGTCTATGGAATGGAATGCTCCAGCTCATATGTCAGCCAGCTGCTTGGATTTACTTTATTTTTGCCCTAAGTGGGTTTGAGAAGCCAGGCTGAAGAAGGGGATCTAATAGGGATACATTCTGGATAATAAACCTCATGGGGATTCAAGCCTAGGGAAAGTGAATTTGCAATGCAGGAAACTTGCTAGGGAGCTGAGAAAGAGCATGCAGGGCCATGGAGTGGGCAGTGGGAGTGGGGTGGGCCTCCGTGCTACTCCTCGTGCTTCTGCAACACCATGGGATGGGCATCACGGTCCTTTAACTGACAGCCAAACTAAAAAGACACCGAGGCCAGAAAAGGACTGCAAGAGAGCTTTGAGAGCTCCAAAGACCAGGCACCAAAGCAATAATGACTCAGTAAGTGTCTGGCAACAAATGAATGGATAAACAAAATGTGGTCCATAGACACAAATGAACATCAGTTTGACATAAGAACGAAGTTATGAGACAGGCTATAATATGAAAGAAGCTTGAAATCATTAGGCTCAGTGATGTAAGCACAAGAATAGTATGATATCACTTATCAGAGATGACTAAAAAGAGCAAATTCACAGAACTAGAAGGCAGATTAGAGGTTGTGGAGGAGGGGTAAAGAGGCAGTGTTTGTAAAATAATAATAATAATGAGGAAGAGGAGGAGGAGAATGTCTCAGTAAGGCTCTGGGCAACAATGCATCGGGGAGTTCCCATGAGCCTCCTGGTAGCAAAGACAATTAATCAATCCCTCTCTCCCAAGCTGGCCGTCCAGATGACAATGTGGCAGAATATACCACTAATTCTGATGTGTTCCTTCTTTCAGCTCTCCCCTCCATCAGGCTGCACACTTTCCGTCTTGTCCCTTAAATGGTTCCAATAAGCTCATTCTTGCCCATTCAGCCTGAGACTACAGGAGTGCCTGGGCCTCAGCAATCTCCTCCAGAAGAAAACCTTGGTTATTGTATTGGTTTCCTAAGGCTACTGTAACAAAAGACCACAAAACTCAATGGCTTAAAACAACAGATATTTAATTTCTCATAGTTCAAAAGGCCAGAAATCCAAAACCAAGGTTTCGGGAGAATTGGTTCCTTCTAGGGGCTCCAGGGAATAATCTTTCCTTGCCTCTTCCTAGCTTCTTGTGGCTCCCAGAAATCTTTGGTGTTCCTTCGCATGTAGACACACCATGCCAATCTTGGTCTCCATCCACGCATTGCCTTTGCCTCTATATGCCTCTGTGTCCTCTCCTCTTCTTTGACAGCAGTAATTAGATTTCATCTCAAGACCCTTATCTAATTATATCTTCCAAGATCTTATTTCTAAAGCTCTCATTCTGAGGTTCCAGGTAGACAGGAATTTGGGGGGACATTAGTCAACCCACTACATTTATTCATAATTCCAGCCCACAACTCTTTGAGAAGAAGAACCCAAGCTCCTTATTCTAGCTTATAGGGCCGACCTGTTGTACCTTGCCCTAACCAGGCTCTGAGCTAGTCAAAGGGTCGGTGCCTGCCATCCAGACTCTTCTACTGCTCTGAGCTCTCTATGCTGGCTACCCTACCTATCTCATGATGGGTGAGCTTCATCCTTTGTCAGCTCCTCCTCACCATCTAGTAACCTAAAAACAGTGATCAACCTAGGTGAAAGTTTTGATCCTATTATCTTCATACTGTACATATTTGGTTTTGAAAATCATCAACTCATTAAGTCTCCCACTGTCACCGACCTCTTCCACAGTGATGGTCACCAAATTTTTACTCCCAGCTTGACCCCTCATCTAAGCCCCATTTTTGTACCTGCCAATGTCTGCTAGGCATTTCATCTGTACTGGAATGACCTGTGGCACCTCGAAACAGGTTAAAACTGAATTCCTTGAAAATCGCAGATAATGTCAGAAGGGACCTCCATGAGCATCTTTTCCCTTTTTTTACTTCTCAGTTCCAGTTTTCAGCTCCACTGTTCTCCCAGTCCCTGATCAGAGTGCTTATATGTATGGACTTTGGAATCTGTCAGTCCTGGTCCAAACAGAGGCTCAGAATTTTATTGGCTCTGTGTCAAATTGGTGTACTCTTTTAAGGGTCCATTTCTTCAGCTTTAAAATATTTTAAAATAAAGCAGGGGCTCAGGTCATAACAGGTTCTCCTTCGATGGCAGCTGTCATGCTCCTTAGTCTAATGTTCTTCATGTCTCTCTACTTTAGTCAAATCATTTCCCATCTTCTTTTGTTGTCCTTCATTGGCATTCACTCCTTCAAACAAACTGTATGAAATCATGCTTACTACATGCCTGGAACTGGGAAGAGCTCATGGGATGAAGCAGTCAATACAAGAGATGCAGTTCCTATCCTTGTCCAATTTATAGACTGAGCGGGAGGACTGCCTTCACAAAATAAACTGTGTTAAATATCACGAGAGGGTCAGTGCACAGTGCAATGGCTTAGCGCACACTCACGTGTCCTAAATCACAGAAGCCTGGGTTTTTACAAATAGCCTTCACCTGATCCCTAGTCCTAGAGATATTTGCTAAGCCAGAGAGAAAATGGCCGCTACATCAGTCTTCCTGAGACACTGCTTTGACCATGTCACTCTCCTGCCTGAACTTTCAAGGGCCCACTCCCCACGCCCAACAAGACCTGTCCAAATCCCTCAGCCTGGCCTTTGTGAGGCAGGATGACATGCAGAAACACAGGCTCAGGAGTCTGATGTGGGTTTGAATCTCGGCTCTGCTACTCACAAGGCTACATCACCCTAAGCAGGATACTGAACTTCTCTAAGTCTCAGTGCCATTATCCAGAAAATGGGGAATCCATTGCCCTTCCATATCTGGGGCTTTAATGTGCTACTCCGCTTACCTGGAATGACCTCTCCAACCCTTCCTCTGCCCTCTCTAAATGGCTCCTACATATCCTGTAGGGCATTGTTTCGGTATGATATTGGACACGAGGGAAGTGGGGGAGAGTAGAAGGAAACAGATATTGGTGAGTTCCAATCTAAAGTTTTGGGGTACGGATGGTTGGGTGAGGGAAAATAGAATGGGTCACACTCTAAGGATCACAAACTACCATGAACAATTAGGTGAGTAGGTCCTGTGGCCACATATCAAGCCCAGTCATTTGAAATCTAGAAGGGAAACTCACTAGTTAAACATCAGCACCGCAGAGCAAGCCACAGAAGCTACTGCACAAATACTGCACCCCTGTCCACTGGGGCCTGCACTGTTTCCTTTGTCCTGGGCCCAGATGCTTTCAGGAGGCCGCCTGGGGCTGGGCACAGTTGCTGATTAGCATGGCCCAGCAGCAACCTGGACATGTGTCCAATGAGCTCATGAGCCTCAGCCTTCACACCACATCTTGGGCCTGCATGGTCCCCCATGGCAGTTTGTCATGAAAATACAGTTCAGCACTGGGCCATGGGTCCGTATTGAAGTCTGGAACAGGATGATTCTCTCCATGATGAAGAAACTCCAAAGTCCATGCCTCTATATCTCCTTGATGAGACCACACGTTCATAGAATTCCCACAAACCCTTGCAGCATCTGAGAACACCCACTCAGGCTTTTGGTAGCACTGATGACAGATTGCAACACATGTCTAGGGCTTAGCCATCACATCAACTGCCTGTGAAAGTAAATCCCACTTCCCTAAACAAATGCCATGGGATCTTTCTCCAGCTACAAAAGGCACATTTGCTCTTCTATTTGAAAATGTCTCCTCTGACATTAACAATAACAACACGAATTAAGATTTCCAAGTGGAGCTGGAGACAAGCAAGGGCAACGGGAGGGAATATGGCACAGTTGCTTTATTTCATGGCACACCTTTTAACAGCTGAATTATGTGAGGTGTTGGAGGGCAAGCACTATATATACTATTCACCTCTCGGTCATCAGTGAATCATCCAAGGGCAAAGCTGAGAGGAGTCAGTCCAGACCATGAACTTGACTAGGGATTAAACAGATGCTCCATAATATGTGTGATTACTTGAATTGATGGCTTTGTTATCACTTCCTTCTACTCTGTCACTGAAGCACAAGATTCAATAGAAGGACCCTATAGAAACCAGCATCTGCTTTGGGCCTCAATTATTAGAGGGAGAAAAACACAAGGGATTTGTTCACATTCAGTCAACTTCTCTGGAGTCCCCTTTTTTCCTACTGTGTCTTCTTACTATGGAAAAGCAAATTCATAGTTTCTCTTTTATAGAAGGTTCAAAGCAGATCCAGAGATGACCAACTGTCCTGAGTTTGGCAGGGAGGGGAGAATTCATGAGAGGAAGATGTTTAAAAAACAGCAGCATTTCTTTTAACATCCTCTTAGAAACTCAGAGCAATTTTGGAGATGGAAAGGAAAAGATTTGCTGTCCAGATATCAGTTGGCAGTTCGAGAGAGAACTACGAAAAGCTGTTGGGTGCCTTAACGTTGCCTACCTTCTCTTCAATTCCATCTTCTCTCTCAGGCCCCATTGTAAACACTCAGGAGGAGATGGTCACACTGTAATTCTTTGAAACAATGCCAGTAGCTTACAGGATTCCTGAGAAAAGATCTACCTGGCATTTGCCTTCAAACCAGTAGGTTTCGCCTTCCCTCCCTGCTTCACCAAAATTCCTACAGTCATGTCCAGGGAGCTAGAACACAGATATTTGCTGAGGTCCTCAAAACTCTATTCTCCTGCCTTAATAGCGTGACCTTTGAGGGTGGATGGGGCTGGCAGATTTGAAGGGCTTGGATGAGGAAAAGAGAGAAAGCTTGGGATTGGGGGTGGGTGGGCTACCATTAATGGGAGAAACCAAACACTTAACTGACTATGGGCTGAGTTAGATATGTGTGAGTAGGAAAAGCATGGGGTAATGGAAACCTATATTGAAATGCAGTTTTCAATGTCACGATTGTTAAGCTGCATACCCTGCCCAGGCTCTCCCCTGTATCCACATCCCACTGAGCAACCTTCATGCTGGGCCATGTCATCTTTCCAGCTGGGTAATTAGTACAAAAAGCTGAGCATGGGGGTGCAATTCTCTCTGCTTCTGGGGTAATGGTTGCCCAACAGACCATTCTAGAAAAGCTCGGTGAGATTTCATGAGAAATGGTGGATGCTTGGACCAAGAGACACCTACCATGAGAAATCTTCTGGATTGAAAACCAGAAAGCAGCCAGAATGGGAAGAGCAGTTTCAAAAGGATGCATGATAAGCCAAGACAAGAATTAGTTGGCCATCCTCCACCTTGGATTGCTCCGAACTAAAAATCAGCAGGCAGTGTCTTCACCAAGAAAAAAAAGCCTATCTTAGCCCTTCCTAAACTCCTAAACTTGCTCTAATAAATGAGTAACTAACACTGATCTCCCCAGGCTGGCAACTGGCTGCAATTTAGAAGCATGAAATAAGGAGTTAGGCTAGTTCCCTAACGAAGGTCATTCACATCGGTCAAGAAATTGGAAATTATACAATAGTGTGCACGCATATAAATGTGTCCCCATGTATGGAAGAATGTGTGCATGTGCCCCGGGCCTATTATCATGGGTGGTGCTAAGTTTGAGAGGAAGAGAGGAAACAGGAAGGGAGAAGAGAAAAAGAATGTGAATCAAATATGACCATGGCCTATTGTGCCTGGGAAACCAGCAAGGTTCTTTTTACACATTGAGAACACAATGTGAGGCAAAACCATTTTGATGATACATCGGTCAATATTTGGGGGCACCCACTAAGTACACAGCTGCAGTCCAAGTACCACAGCTGATGACGTCACTTACTAGTGTCCAAACATCTCCTAACTCAGGCTTCCACACAAGGTGAAGTTGAAGTTGCTTTACAAAATGTGCTTATTCTCTCTCTCTCCAATTCTCACCTTCTATGCTTTGGCACATTAAAACCAGAGCTTGTGACAACACTCACCCCGACTCCTCTGCTCCCCACCTAAAGCCTTCCGTCTCAGTAAATAGAACCACTGAGGAACTCAGTACATAACCTGTGTTTCACTTTCCCACACCCTCAAGTCCAATCCATCAGTAAGTACTACCTCAAACACATACCCCAAACCCAATCACCTTCACCATCTCCACTGCCACCATCAAGAATGGCAACTTTCTCTGCATTAACTTTTAACCTGTTTGGGGTAGAAAACAGATCTACATTTGAGATTTCCTTCATTCCCATCCACTGTTTGCATGAAAAAAAGCAAAGTAGGAAGGATAAAAGGGTTCTGTAAAACCACAACTTTTTCGATACAGGGAAAAAAATCATTAAAAAAAAAAAAGAAGAGGAATGGTACATCACAGTGATCAAAACCCTGCCTAAGAAACATGTGGGGAGAATGAATTTAATTACCCAGAGTGTACTGATTCAGGCAGTGGCTTTCTCATATCTATGAAGGCATTCTGCATGTATTTGCTAATGGTATCTCTATACAAAGCAGGCACAAATTGTAAGCAACATCACCTAAATGCCTGAAGAAAACCATAAAATCATTCCTAATTGCCTCGAAGGACCCATGATGACATTTGAATAAACACTTCTAGTCTAAAGAACCAATTAATTAAATATCAAAACAGAATCTACCAAAAAAGGTAAACAACATTACGGGTCAAATAAGGAAAAGAACAGCACCTGATGATTAATATTCAAATATAGAGAACTGGACGAGGCATTGTCAAATTTTCATCATCTGTTTGGTAAGAAAAGGGCTTTGATGAAGATCAGTTTCAAGGAAGCTGAGAAGTGCTGCTGTTTCTGGGAATAGTGAAGAGAACAAGGAGGGAAAAGGATTAAGTTCCTACAGAAAGAGTTTCCACTCCCTAACAGTTTAAAAGAAGCCTGACAGTTAAAGACAAAATGCTAAGTACCAGGTTCTGTCATTCACCAAGGGACAAAAGCTTGATAACTGTCCTTTGCACAGAAGCTTCTAGGATGTTAATAAAAAGCAACTCTCCAAATTTCCATTACTGAATAGGCCAACAGTCAAAATTTAAGGCTGATATACTGCTGGAAAATGTTACTGTAGAAAAGAAGAGAAGAAAACTGACAAGCCTACAAAAAATTAAAATTACAAAATGCGTAGGAACCAACATCTGCCAAAAAGCAATCTACCCAGTCCAGGAAAGTGATTTTTCCCGGTACCGCGAGGTCCACTCTGTTAAGCCAGCATCCTGGAGTGCTAGAGAAGTCCTTTGGAGGCTCCCCATGTATCTCAGCTACACTGCAGGTCAGGCTGAGGATTTCTCTCAAGCAGTTAAAGCACCTTGTTTCCACCTGCTTTGTCTCTTGGTTTCTTAAAATGAAAAGGAACAGTTCAAGTTAGACCTCGGGCTACATTATCACCTTAACTCCTTCCACACAAGTCCCCCAACTCGAGACCAGCAGATAAGCAGGACACCAGCTCGTCAGGATAGGATGACATGGAAGCAGCTTAAATAGGGTTTGCAAAAAGAACTTTACAATTTCTAGGAAGACATGATTTAGTATTGGGGGGGTGGCGGGGAGTGGGAAGAGTCGTTGCACAAAATGAAGAACCATTGGAACATTGATATTTCTGGCAATGACAGAAATATTAGGTGATTGGTGCAGATCAAATTATCTGGAGCACCTGTATTCAAGAGCATGCATTTGTTGAGCATCTCCCAGGCTCCAAGCCCTTTGCTTGGCACTAGGGAAACAGAAGCATTCAAATACTGGGGCAGCCCTTCACTAACTTGCATTCTAGGGCACTGGTTCTGAATCAACTCTGGCCACACAGGAGAACTCTCAAGGGTGTGTGTTGGGGGTGGGGGGGGGGTGACTGGAAATTCTATAATTCGGTAGTAGTAGACCTTGGCTAAACATTAAAATCACCTAGGCCTTCACCCTCGGGCATTCTGGTTCATTTGGCCTGGGGTGGGGTCTGAATGGCGGTAATTTTGAGAAGCCTGCCTAAGGATGTAATTTATTTTTTCCTAAGGATTTTAATATGCAGCCACGGTGAACCCCAGAGCCAGCTGGAAGAAGAGACACATGCACCCCGAAAGAAAAAATCACATGGGCTACTTTTCTTCCTTGACAATTTATAATGGGAACTGAAGGAATATGTTGAAAAGTGAAACTTGATAAAAATAGATTTTTCTCTACCGTGACAGGAATTCAAGTTCAGGGGTCTGTACTCCATTAGGGATATGCTCATTATTGACAAATCAATACCAAATATTGAAAATTCTTTTTTGAATCTCAGTGAATTCATCATAGATGTAATCACAGTCTTGTACCAACCAGGCGGAAAGAAAGAGGAATGGCTGCGAAAATCTGTTAGTGCTCCAAACACTGAAAGGAAACTGACTGGGCTGGGAAGCAAAGAATTTTGCTGAAATCTGGAATTTGTGGGAGAGAGTTCTGGCAGAGCATGGAGCCCACAGATTAGATGGCGCTGGAAACAAGGCAATGACCCCTTGAATGGTGAAAAGATGGAATCTTTCTCTCTCGCTCCACTGTAGGTCTACCGGAAAAGGAACCGTAGAACCCTCTAATGGGCTAACTATAATGCAAACAGAGGATAGACTTGAATGTTCCCAAATACCAGATGATGACGGAACTACCCTAACCAATGACTGTGCCAGGTGCTGCCTTGGAGATAAGCTATGCTGGGGATGAAATGAGACTCCATCCCTCCCCCAGCCGCTGTGATGATGTCATCTGGGAGGCCCCAAAAGGAAATGTGCCTCCTCAGGAGCCTTGGCATTTGAGGAGGCCCATACAAATATACACTGCCCTGGTGGATCCCGGTGCCACCATTCATGGCATGGTAGGGTCAAATCCTAGCCTGGCCTTTCCCTGGGGGAAACAAATACATCCAGGGCTCAGGCCCAGGTGTGGAGCCTGGCAGGATAAAACACATTCCCCTAGAAAATAAGGAGACTGTGGGTACATTTGTTGTCCAATTATTCCAAACATATGTAAATACTCACTGGAGACAGCCTGACTCTGATGGGCATGTTTTACAACATCCGGCTCACACAATGGAGGAATATCTGTCCCTGGCGGGGAGAGAGCAGGGTTCCTCCACTATGGCATCCACACGAAAGAGGGTTGCTGTGCCTAGAACACCTCCCTGCATTGAATGTGGCTTGAGACCCACTGACCATGGAGAACCAAAACCCACCAGTGAAGTTGACCTTGCGCTTCCTTTTCTCTATGTAAGTAAAATGTGGTTCTAGCAGTGCTGTGTGTGAGCTGAGTTTCTGTTGGTGACACGGGGTTGGCATCTCTTTAGATGTTTCTCTTGTATATGGCACATGGTGTAGTTGTGCATGGTTTTGTGGTTTGATTTATTTTGGTTGTTTTATTTGCAGAGGAGGGCAGTATATACAAATTGCACTTTCACAAATGGAGAAAGATTATTTTTAAGTGAATAGGAAGCCCTAACATATTACTGCTTTATAAGACAGTTTCCCTTTAACTCAGTCAATGGAGACTTCTAGGCCATGTCTCCAGAAGGAGAATGTCAACATTAGAACAGATTAGAATGACCACTAGTTCTCACTCTCAAACTCCCAAGAAAAAGGAACCACCATTCTCCAGACAATATGGCTTCACTACTAAGCCACGACCGAGTCAAAGAATGTACAATAGGGGTTGTCTCTGCCAGAGAACAGTGAGATATATTCTGCTGTGCTAGTCTGAGTTGATGATGACAAGGGCATAGGTATCACAGATTAAGTAAACACAAATTAAACTTTTTCTACCTCATGTGGTCAGTTTAGTGAAAGTGTTTGTCAGAGTTGTTAGGAGTTGTGGAAAGTCATTTCAAATAGCCCAGTTCAATCTTCAGCCTAGAATGTGTAGGAATGATGGGTCCATGACCAAATCCTGATTGGGCCATTTACACATTGTGAGCCCAAGGTCACAGACCCATGACACTGAACCTGAGTCTAATTATCCTTACCTACAAAATGTAGATAATGATAGTGTCCTCGTTTGAGTCTTTTGCGGGCCCCAGAAATTATATTTATAAGAGATTACTGTTCTTGCATGTAGGAACTATTGGATAGATTCAATTAAGGGATCAAAAGTGATCCATATGTTTTTAGGATTTGATTTACAACTTTCCCTAAGAATAGGCGCAGTGCATTGTACATGCACTCTTCATTGTGCAGCAGTAAGTGCCATTTTGAGTATCAAGATGTCTGTGACAGTCTGAAGTTTTCTGAATCCCAGAAAAGATCACATTCTTGGAACTAATACATTCCTGTGGATGTGGGACCCTTTGACTGTATTAGATTCAGTTAAGGGACCTTGTAATTAGATCACTTTCGACTAGCCTGCTTTAACATCTTTGATTGGGCTACTTCAGTTAGGCATGACCCAGGGTGATCCTCTCACTGGAGTCTTATATAAACTGAGGACAGAAAGGATAGATATACACAGAGAAAGAGCTGCACATTTTTACCCTGCCATGTGAGAGAGGACTCCAAGAGTGCCTATACCTGCAGAAAGACAGAAAAACGCAGAGAGGCTGAGAGAGAGGCCAGAGGCTGGAACCAGTGGAGCAGCTGGGAGAAGAGGGGACAGGCGTGGAGGCCACCATCATGCCCTGCAACATGCTTGAGCATCCACAGCTAAGCTCTGCGAGAAAGCATCTTTTGATGATGCCACCATGTTGCCTGGTCACCATCACCTGCAATTCAATGAGATGGCATCTCTGACAATGCCTTGACTTGGACATTTTCAAAGCCTCAGAACTGTAAGCTTGTAACCTAATAAATTCCCATTGGAAAAGCCAACCCATTTCTGGTATATTGTTCACAGCAGCTTTTAGCACACTCAGACAGACAGTATGTATTATACAGGGATGCTGGGAGGATAATGTGAGTTGGTGCTCAACAGTCAATAAATATTAACTGCTGTTGCTGTGTTCAGTTCTTGAACTCATTGCCTTGTGCCTCCTAGGTTCATTCTGTCACACAATCCCTTCGCCCATCCATCCAGTCCTTCAATCATTGGTTCAACAGATATTTCCTGAACACCTGCCACATGCCAGCCACTGTTCCAGGCCCTGCAGACAACAGCTGTGACGAAACCTAAGCCCCTGTCCTCTTGGGCCTCAAATTCTAGTGGAGGGAGACAGGAAATAGACAAATTAATGAACAGATAAATAATATAGTGTCATTCAGTGATGGGTACAGGGAAGAGCAATTGCACAGGATAAAGAGAAAGACAGTGATAGAGGCTACTTTCAATAGAGCGTCAAGGAATACCTCACTGAGGGTGACATTTGAGCAGGGACCTGAGGTTGCAGTATTCCTGGAGACTCGGCTGCCTGTGCTTGTTCCTAATTCTCTCATTCAGCCATGGTGGTTTAGCATGCTGCCCCAAGCCACAGTTCTGTGACATGGAGTTCCATGTTGGCCTGGCTCAGTGTGCTTGTTTTGGTGGTGCAGGATTGGGTGATTATGTTGACAGTCTCACAATGAAGCAGGCAAAGAGCCTTACTTGCAGGCTGGAGGCAAAACTCTTGAAGGTTACAGTGTGGCACATCTCTGTTCCACGTGCCTATCCCAAAAGAGTAAGTTGCTATCTTTTTTTCCCTTGCCTTGCCTTCTAAGAATACATGGCTGCTTCAGGAAGGTGCTGTGTAACAAAGAGGCTGCATCACATTTACTTCCTATTATTCAAGTTGGCCAGGACAGGAAACATGTCCTGCCTCCCCAAGGAATTGTGCTCATCCACCCAATTGCAGGGAACAACAGGGATGTCCCTGCTAGAAAAAGGCACGGGGGAAATTCACTTAAATAGGGGAGCATGTCTAGGATAATGGGGGTGAAGGGGAGTGTCCTCCTACCCTCTCCCCAGCTCACAAGATGGTGTAGCAGCCCATCCGTTAAGGCAGACTATACTGCAGGCCACCAAGGCCTGTCTTTAAGGCCCTCTCTCCCCATCCACCACCAAACAGGCCAGAATCAAGACTGATAACAAGATTGTGGGTTGGGAAGGGAACGGGGAGTTAGAATGCCGACTGCAGCTAGAGTTACAGTAATTTAGCCTTAGGAGAGAGAAGAGCTGAGTGAAAATGGCCTGCATCCAGCATCCATGTGGAATCTAAGCCACCTCTTGATAAAGATGTGGAGTGGACACAACCATTCCAAGGTCCACAGGATGGAGGAATAGTGTATGGATTAGAGTGGACTTACTGATATTCTATTCATGAACTATTGTGATTAGTAATTGAAGAAAATGTGGCATTGGTGTGGAGAAAGTGGCCATGATGGCTGCTGGGGGTAGGGAGTGAGAGGAAGAGATGAGATGTGGGGACATTGTCGGGACTTGGAGTTATCCTGGGTGGTGCAGCAGGGACAGTTACTGGACATTGTATGTCCTCCCATGGCCCACTGAGTGGACTGTGGGAGAGGGTGAGCTGTGATGTGGACCATAGACTATGAGGTGCAGCGATGCTCAGAGATGTATTCACCAAATGCAATGAATGTCTCATGATGATGGAGGAGGTTGTTGTTATGGGGGGGAGGAGTGGAATGAGGGGGGTGGGGGGTATATGGGGACCTCATATTTTTTAATGTAATATTAAAAAAATAAATAAAGACAAAATAAAATGCCCTGGGGCCAAGGCATTGCGATCCAGATAGTAGCAGGACTGTGTGAAGCATCCCACGTGGCCTTTTCATTTTCTGTTCCATTTCTGAGCTGAGATGAGCCTAGACAAAGAGCCCCTGTTTCAGATGGAGGCCAGGGCCCTTCTGCATGCTCCCGAAGAGCAAGCTCAGGGTGTGGATCTTTCTGGGATTCCCCTAAATTCTCCAGGCCAACCTGGTGATCTGATTTTTTTCATGATTTCCCAGTTAAACCTGTCTCCTTAAGGAATCACATATATTTGGGGGCTCAATGGCAGCTTTGCTTAGCTTTAAGAATTTAAAATGTAACTGCTATTATCAAATAGCCAATAAGAATGCTAATTAGAAAGGCAGCCTGATGTGCTTGGATGTTAATGCTTCCTACTAGGTAAGGGAATATACAGAGAGAAAAGACGGGATGGACTGTCACCAAAATGGTCAGAGTGCACTGGTCTTGGAGTGTTGTTTGTCTTCTTAATTGTCTTCCATATTTCTTCAAATTTTGTCTCACAAGCATGCATAACATTTAAAATCAGACAGTTTTCATCATATAAGATAAAAGGGCAACATAGCAATGAAATTCAATACGTGATCCTGGATGGAATCTCTTAAGGAAGAGAAAAGTCTCAGTGGCACAATATGGGGACCTATGAAATAATTGTAATGTAGCTTTATAGCAATGTTTAAGTTTCTTGAACTTGATAGCTGCACTTAAGGTGATTTCAAAAGTGAATATCCTTCTTCTTAGGAAATGGACATGGCAGTATTAAGAACTGTGATATGCACAAACTATCCTCAAATATACAGAAAATAGATAGTTGGATGGATGGATGGATGGATGGATGGATGGATGGATGGATGGATGGATTGATAGACAGACAGACACTCGGATGGATGGATGGACGGATGGATGGATGGATGGGCGCATACACAGAATGATATGGCAAAGGTGGGAAAATGTTAAAAACAGTGAATCTGGGTAACTGGAGGCAGGGGGTACTGTTGGAGTTCTCTGAATGTATTATTTTTGCAACTGTCCTGTAAGTTTAAAATTTTTTCAAAAGAAAAAAAACTGTTGTGAAAAGATAAAAGGTTAGGGTTAAAGTCTCCTTTCTATTACTTATGACAGTGTCACTTTGGAGCCAGGGACGATCCCTTCTATGGCTCCTCAGTTTTCCCATCATGCATTTGAGGAGGAGGCCTCAGTCTAAACATTATGTTGCTGACACATTTTGAAAAGGGTAATAGTAGGAGAGTTTAGTGTGCATTTTTTTGAACTGGCAATTGAAAACGCTGGAATAGTACTACTAGTTGAAGTTCCCACAGCCAGATTTCCCACATGCAGCACGAGCTGCTCCTTTCTGCAGGTTTCTGACACACCGCCCAAGAGCCAGCAGGTGTTGCAGTTAATCTGCATTTGCTTGTTTGTCTCAGTCCTCCTGATCTTAGCTCTTGAAGTGCCACTGCTGCCACGGTGTGGGATTAATAAGAAACTCTTCATCACATTCGCCTTCATCCGAAGCAATTTCTTCATTTCAAATTCTGCCCGGGAGTATTTGCCAGAAACATACATAATAGAGTACACCCATTCTCTCATGTTAGCCTCATAAGCACCTGATAAACAAGGAACAAGTATGATGCTCCCTATTTTATGAATTGTGAAACAGAGGCTCAGAGAAGCCCAGAGCCAAGTACCAGGATTTGAGACCACGTTTTTCAAGTCCCATGCATTCCCCCATGCTAAATGCCACTCGAAGTATTGAACTGGCAAAAAAAAAAAATGAGGGCAGCTGGGTTAGCTGGGGAAGGGGTGCCACTGAGCTCCTAGTCCCCTCTATGTGGTGTGGATCTGTGATCCGAACATCTAATCTAGAAAGGAGAAAATTTTGTGATTGTGCTGTTTTCCTGGTCCCCAAGTCATGGAGATAAAGATCAGCACGGCTAAAGCCTCTACCACTGCTCCTACCCAGAGTGGGAGGCTAGTGAATTTGGGAGGGGGGTGTGGAAGATGCTGACGGAGTCCCCAAGAGGAGCAGGTGGTAATTATGCCATCATCTGTGTCCCTCCCATTTGAGAATTCACCCAAAGCCAGAGAGAGGTAAAGAGAGCTGCAACCACCACTGCAAGCTCCAGGCTGTGAGACTGAAAGACAAACCAGTGAGAGGCCACCCAGCTTGGTTTTCTGGTCCCTGTGCAATTCAGTCCCAAAGTGAAGCCCATCCATGCTTGAAGATTTGGGGTGTTACTATGTGCTTTGACTCATGTCCGCGGGTTTCCAAGCTCTAGGCTAATGGGACATTTCTATCACAGGGACGAACGGCAGGGCTTCTGCTTACAAGGACAGTGTGCCCGGTGGAAAAAGCAGCAGGATTTCCCCTTGGTGCACGGACTCTGCAACTTCCCAGCTAGGTGACCTTGAACAAGTCCTGTGATCTTTTTGAACCCCATGTCTACATATATAAAATGAAGATAATCAACCCACCTCGTAGCAATGCTGGGGAGGATTCAATTAGGACACTTTCCCAAAGTGTGGGGAAAGTGTTCCCTGGGTATGTTAATACATGTTTGGTATGTGGGTTTGTGTTTGTATATATGTAGGCAGGGAGTGTACCATGATCTAATCAGTTTGAGAAACAGTGGGTAAAACAAACTTAGTGTACTTACAGCTCTTATACCAACTCTCTATTCTGCCATGGAGTCTAGAAGCTGCTTAGGAGCTCCATGGACAGCTGAAGGCAGGCCAAGGATGTTAGGCTGTCCCAAAGAAGCCACTCTGGACCACCAGCATGTACAGAGTATGGAGAGACAAGAGTGAGCTGTGACTCACAGCTCCTTACACCTTCAACTAGGGGACAGGCATCACCTGCTAGGCATCTACTGGGCTGAGGCATCCAGCTCAAGGTCAACAAGCACTCAGGCTGGTCCCAAGCTAGTGAAAAAGGCTGGTAAGACAAAGTCAAAAGGTTGGAAGTTCAAGTAGAGGCCAGAGTGTCAGAGCAGGGCAACAGGAGAGCATCAGCTGGAAGAACCCCCAAATGAGTTCAAACCTCAATTTGAGGAAGCCATTGCAAGTTGTGCAAGCCTGGTTTTTGTGTCAGGGCAGAAACATTTGTGGGTGCATCCTAATCTGGGCTAAAGTCAGCAAAGGGTAGGGATTTGAAGGGGATACAAACATTAAAAAAGGACAAGAGAAATATCGTTCGGCTTCATGGAAACCTAGGTGAGTATCTACCATCCCACTTTGAGACTTGGTGTCTACATGGCTGACCAAAGTAGGAATTTACTGAACATTTACAATGGACCAGCTGTGTCAGCTATGATATATACATTATATCCAATGATTAAATTATCTGCCTCGGATAATACTAGTAAGGGAGGGGCAGATTGGATTCCAAGGCCCCAGCTTTTTCATCTACTCTGTGAAATCGTCAAGTTGCTTGACTTTCATGAAACCTCTTGACCTCTGTCTTTCAATAACATGTCCCAGGGCATGATCCTTTCTACTATCCAAGAACTGGCTGCCTACATGTTCAGGTCAGCTGCCACGCATTCATTTCCATAGTGCATCACCCAGGCTGTCCCAAGTTCTTTTTTATGGAAGAGTTGTTGGGATGCTTGGGTTTCTAACAAATCCCTGGATGACTCAGTGGCATAATGAAGTCCCAAGTTATGTCCTAAAAGGAGAAATTACCTACTTTCCAGGAAAGTCTGAAAGACCTTCAGTAGATTTCAACATACATTGCCTGCCTTCACCTCCAGGCCATCATTGCAGCTGTTTGCAGCAGTTGGAATGCCTCTGTGGGGTCAAATCCTATGTTTCTAAAAGTTCATCTCAAATCCCATTACCCACTAGGAAGTCTTTCCCTCTCCCAACACACTTGGCCAACTCATGGCTCAGAAACACCATGGCACACATTTTATCATGTATCATGGGCACCTAATAATATACTTCTATCCCATGCTTTTGCATCCATTACTGTAAACTTCGTGAGAGCAGGGACTGCATAATCCTTGCACCTATATGCCCTGAAGCACTCAAAATACTTTCCTATACCCAGAAGTTCCTGGGGAACAGTTCTTGGACTTGAATGGATTTATAAACATCCAACAGGGATCCTGACAGAGCAGCTCTTTCACTTTCCTAGAATGGTGAGGGTGGCTTCCTGGGTTCCAAAGTACATTAGTCTCCTAGGGACTGGATGGGGCTCAAGGAGTTAAGCGCCTGCTTCCCACATGGAAAGATCTGGGTTCGGTTTCCGGTGCCTCC
Source organism: Dasypus novemcinctus (assembly GCF_030445035.2). NCBI lineage: Eukaryota > Metazoa > Chordata > Mammalia > Cingulata > Dasypodidae > Dasypus > Dasypus novemcinctus. The sequence goes on from NC_080704.1 coordinate 160,307,796, forward strand.
TAAAAAAAAAAGACATAAAAGAAACAAACAAAAAATAACTCAGGGAGCCAATGTGGCTCAGTGGTCGAGTGTCAGCTTCCCAGATATGAGGGCCGAGATTCAATCCCCGGCCCTGGGTACCTCAAAAAAAAAGTTTCCTAGCTCCTTGGAGAATCAAAGCAGTCCATCACATATATCCATGGAGAGATGGCAAGGTACATTTTATAAAAATGTTTGAGGTTGACATAATAAACATAGTGACCCAGACAAATCCTGATCAGAGACCTTTAATTCCCTTGACAACCCTCTATTTGAGATGACAGGCAGGGATTGATTAATCCCCAGTTGACAAACGAATAGTTTCAACCTCCCAATCTGTCTTTCCCCTTCGTCTGCTGAGCACACAGGTTTTACTGACACCATGATGTTTCCGTGGCAATTTCCATTTTGAACTTTTCACAATCATTTTCCTCTTGGATTCAGCATGCTAAATGAGAGTGGTTAGGTCCACCTAAGAGACAGGGAAAGACTCAGCCATAGATGCTAAAGGTCACCCTTCAAATCAAAGGCAGATCTGAGAACAGAACACCAACTTCTGAAAGCTGGGCTCCGAAGGCATATTAATCAATAAGCCAGCTGTCCAGACAAAGGAAAGGAAAGAAAACATAACTGTGCTAGACTTAGAAAACTCTCCATAAACACAACATTACTTAATGGACGTGGAGTAAGGGTCTGGCCCAAGCTGCCCCAAAGTGGGCAACCCAAGGACAGGGTTAAAGAACACAGAGGCCCACACCCCACCAACACCCACTAAGTCAGAATCTTGCCCGAAGTGCCCAGGAATCTTTATTTTAATAGACTCTCAGGGGATTCATTGGACAGTTACTATTAGAGCCCATGGGATTGTGTAAAGGCAAAAATTTCAGATGGACTGTCTAGTGCCAAGTTTCTTTTCTGCCTTGTCCCCAAGACCCTATTCAAAATGACAGTAGGGGTGGAGGGTGGGGTAATTCTCAGGTCCGATCCAAAGAAGATGGGAGCATCAAGAACCCTGAACTTCACTTTCTCTGTGTTTGGCCCTGAGAGCTCTTTATTCTTACATTCCCCTGGTACGAAGCAAAAACAAGTCCCTAGCAAATAACTCATTCCAACCTAGGATATGACCTCACAGCAATAAACTACCAACACCATTTCATTACATCTCAAACCTATTTGCAACCAGACAACATCATTCCCCTTTTAGGGACATGACCATGTTATGATTTTCTTCTCCTGCATTCAGGCAGAAAAAGCCACTACAGTTTAGAGGCCCCAATTATAGATGGGTTCCTGTTAGACTTGTGAAAATCTGATGGCATAAATTACCCAGGATTACAACAATAGCAAGGTGAGGAAGAAGGGGGAAAAATAACCACCAGGCTGAAAAGGAGCATTTTTAAATAAGCATGAAAAATAATTATGTGATTTGACCAGTTTTGCCCCTCCTTAATGATCGCAAGAAGTCAGCAGCTTGTTTTTGGTTCCTGGTGCTAAGATAAGGCCCCAAGAAGACACAACTTAATGGAAACAACATGCCTCCACCTGAGGATTAAATCCCCACCAACCCTGATGGAAGACACTCATTGCTATCCCCTTAGTATTATTTGTACAAAAAGTGCTTGAATAAGGTGAGTTAATGCCTCATTAATGAGAGAGCAAGGCCACCACTGAGATAATTCCTCCCCTTCTGGGCCTTAAAAATGAAGAAACTACAGAAAGCCATGAAAATAAAGGCGCATGTGTCTTTGATGAACTTCATTCACTAATTATAAATCAATCCTCAGTCCATGCAGAGATCCTATTCTTAGGACTCCTCCCGAGACGGCTGCCCAGCCTCACCTCTTACTGCAGCCCCCAGCCCCCCTGCCCCCTGAGTGGAGAGTAAGCAGCTAATGGCCAAGTAAGTATTGAGATCCAGGAAAAAAGACTCAGGGCCAGAGGGTTTGACCGACTCCCAACCCCAGGTCTTTAGCAAAGACACACATAGTTCTTTTCATCCCATCCCAGTCCTTCCAACCTTGCTCCTCCCACCAATCTTTGCAATGAGCCCACAGAAAGCACGAAGTGAACTGGCCTCTGCCTGCTGCTTCTCCCATTCACCAAGGACCAAAAGCACCAAGCACTCGAGGCTGCATTCCTTCTCAGTTACTCTAGGCGGCAGGCCTGGGGCATCCATGGTCCAGGATACATTTATCTCTGTCCTTGTGATTTAAAGCCAATCTGCCCGACAGCAAGTTAACAGCTTCCAAGCCCACTAATGGTTTCCAAAGCTTTTGTAAAGCCAAGACCTTGCTGCAGTTTTGTGAGTTTCTCTTGGACCTTTTTAATTTAGCCTTGCAAAAAGGAAATATCAAGGAAAGAAGGAAAAAATAATCTTTCCTATTGGGATGGATGGATAGATAGATAGATAGATAGATAGACAGCCAGATAGATAGATGGGGAGAAAGAGAGAATTTTTGGGTTAAGAAGACTTCTGGAGAGAACTCCCAAGGGGAGGAAGGGGTAGTAGGAAAACTGCTTCAAGCACAGGCTTAGTTAATCTTCTATGCCTCACCTATACCCCCTTGGTGCTCCCTATTCTTGTACACGGGGACAGCTTCCCACTGCAAGTGCCTGTCACAGGGGTTTTCACAGCCTGGGCATGGTGTAGGCTGAAGAGTTGGTGATTGCCAGGGAGTTGGCGTGCCCAGGAGCAGCCTGGGATGCAAAATGGATGGGAGCTGGTGAATAAATACTCCAGCTTTCTTATCTCCGAGGCATGTTCTGCGCAACTAGGGTCTGCAGGATGACTGAGGCCCAGAGTGCCCAGAGTCATAACTGGCTCATTCATGAACTCTGTATGGCTGCCCAGTCTAACTCCCCCATGGCCTTAATGGGGCTTCCTGGAAACACCTCCCAAATAAACCACTTGAACTCCAATCCTATCTCAGGGTCTCCTTCAGGGAGCACTCAACTCAAGAGTCTCATCATCATCATGACAAGCCTCAAGACTGTTATCTCCAACCATGCTGCCATTGCTATATGACCATCTCTGCTAGAAAGCCAAGAGATCAAGGAACAAAGCTGTGGAGAGACAGCCATCTTGCCTTTGGGTGAATGTTCGTTCTCTTTGCAAGGACTGTTGTTATGAACAGTATACACACATAATAATCGTGGCTATAAGCCTGTCTCAGCTCCAGGGATGGGCCTAGGAAATTTCTGAGGAGTCACTAAAATGTTACTGTCCATGCAGAGCAGGGACACTTGATGAGCTGGCCAGAAATACCCACTTAAGGGTGCCATCTTAAGATTGCTATTTAGAGTACTGCTTAGGGAAGTGGATGAGGCTCAACTGATAAAGTGTCCATCTACCATATAGGAGGTCCAGGGTTCGATCCCCCAGCCTCCTGACCCATATGGTGAGCTGGCCCATGCACAGTGCTGACGTGTGCAAGACATGCCATGCCACGCAGGGGCTCCCCTGCATAGGGGTGCCCCACACGCAAGGAGTGTGTCCTGCAAGGAGAGCTGCCATGCGTGAAAAAAGCTCAGCCCACCCAGGAGTGGTGCTGCACACACATGGAGAGCTGAAGCAGCAAGATGACCTAAAAAAGAGAGATGCAGATTCCCAGTGCCGCCTGATAATGCAGAATGCAAGTGGAAGCAGAAGAACACACAGTGAATGGACACTGACAGCAGACAATGGGGGGGGAGGGGGAGCAGACGGAAGGGGAGGGAAATAAATTTTTTTAAAAATAGAGTACTGTTTAGACCCCCTGCTAAGTCTCACCCAACTGGCCACTCCAGAAGATTCTCAGACTAAGGACTGCACTTCCTGGCTCTGGTCTAAGTAACCAGGCTTCCCTGTGGCCAGTCCTTGCCATTAAACTATGCATTCTATAGCTGCTAGGGGGGACGTTTTCTACGACCCTCCTGTAGTATATATAACACTCTTAGCCTCTTTTCACTCACCCACTTTCCTCTTCCAGGGAAGCAGTAACTACTCTATTTTATGAGTTTGAAAGACGGAACTGGTCATGGGCAGCTCAGCTCCTTCCTATCTCGGAATCTGCTTGCATGAAGGAACATGTGTTCTCGTCTGCTTGGCCACAGAACTAAGCTAGGATCTCCGAATGGCTTTAGCAGAAATCAAAGCCCAAGGTGGCTGATGTTCGGGAGAGGGAAGAAGAGATATGGTGTGGGGGCATTTTCAGGATTTGGAGTTGTCCTAGGTGATGCTGCAGGGATGGATGCTGGATGTTGTGTGTCCTGTTGTAGCCAACTGGGTGGACTGGGGGAGAGTGTGGACTACAATGTGGACCCCACTGTTCACGTGCTGCAGCAGTGCTCCAGAATGTATTTGCCGGGTGCAGTAGATGTGCCACAATGATGGAAGAGTTTGTTGATGTGGGAGGGGTGGCATGGGTGGGGTTCTCCCTTCAGTTTTGCCAGTGTGTGTCTCATGTATTTTGGTCACCCAAGTTACGTACATAAATATTTATGATTGTTATTACTTCTTGGTGAATTTCTCCTCTTATTAATATATAATAACTTTCTTCATCTCTTGTGGAAGTTTGATATTATTTATGAATCCCAGAAAAGAGAAATATTATGTTTGTAAATTGATCTGTTCCTCTGGGTGTGATACCCTTAGATTGTACTAAATTCAAAAGCCATTTTATTGTAAATACTCCTACAAACAAATCTTTGTCTCAGATAATAAGGAGGTAAACGCGTGAACAGCAAGCAACCCTGTGATGTTTGGATAATGTTCTTCAATTGGCCCTGCTTCTGTTGCACAAAGGTGCCTCCAGAGATTTGGGATGTCAATTGATCTTAGAGCAGCATCTGCTCCACGATTCCCAGTGAATGGATTGTAAGATGGCAGGAGATGGCTTGAAAAATCTCACTGTCCAGGTTCGAAATGGCAAGTTCTTGACATATGGGCCAACTGACACTTCTAAGTCCATGGTGGGCCAACAGTCCTCACAATACTTCCTCAACACAGACACGTGACATCTCTCACCAACTGAATGGATTTGGCAAGTGAAATGCAACACATTTGCAATCCCTGATCTGGGTAAACTAGATCACAGAAGAAATGGGCTTCATAATGTAGGGAAGCTTACAAGGGTGTTTGGATTATGACACAAGGAGAGGGTCCACATGCTGACAGACCATCATCAGACGGGGGAAATTATGAATCAGAGAAAGGATGGCTTTTAGTGTCATGCATTGATACTAAATTCCTATTTCTGATGTTGACAAAGATATCATTAACCAGACTAGAAATAACGAAGCAGGCAGCACGAAATTAACTCCTTTCTGACAAATTTAATACTTTTAAAAAGCTGCTACAGTTAGAAGAATAATCACATTACTGCTCGCTGTTCAGACCTCACATCAATATCCAATGGAGTAGTGAACATAATTGAATGAAACTAATAGGAGCTGAAGTAGAAGGGACAAAGCCAAGTTCACAGGGTCAGTTAGTGGCAGGACCAAGAGTGTAGCTAAGATGTCCTGACTTGTGAAACAAAGCTCTTTTAATTATACCAGATTGTCCTGAATTAGCATAACAAACAAAACAAACAAAAGAAAATGAAAAAATACAGCAGGGAAGGTGAAGGGGGAAAGCAAGACTGAAGGAGTGACAGTGAAAGAGAGGAGGAATAGAAGAGTAAGATAGTATGGAATGTGAGAGATATTTTTGTTGAAGCTGACCCTGACTATAGCTGTACAGTGACTTTAAAGAACTCTACTAATTATGGAAAAATAAAGAGTAAAATTAATTTAAAAGGAGGAATCTAATACTGAGTAACTAAGCTTGAGAATTAGGTAACTGTACCTTAAGCCTCTCCTTATCACTGGTTTTTGAGCACCAATCTCAGTCAAGGGAAATTACTTTCCTATAATTTACAACAAACTCTAAATGATCTCTGGGCAATTGTTTCCAATTCACTAAAGACTCTTAAAAACTTGTTCACCATATCTCATGTTTCCATGGCGTTTGCTCCCAATTTCCTTTTCTTCCTTGCTACTGGCAGCATCTGGTAGGGAATTTCAGATCCATCGGTTGGCATGGCATAAGATTAACGTTTTCCACTCTCTAATTAAAAGCAGCCTTCCTGTTTCACAATAGCAAAGTCCAGGAGCCGCCATAGCCAACCAGAAAGGTCATTCAGCTTCAGAACAATTTTCATGATATGATGCATCTGGACAGATGTTCATGATTACTTCATCTGAAATAAAGAGCTGCCTGGAATTTTATAAGGTCTGGCCCAACTCTGTTGGAGAAAACAGGTGACTCTGTCTGACAAGGGAGGGGAACCATAGCACCATGTAACCAGTACCATCATGCAATGGAGAGTTCCACACCAGTCAATGAGCTAGACAACTGAACCGTTCACCTTTGATCGTCAAAATATTCCTAACTATTTCAACCGTTTTGGATCAAAACCTTCCCAAAACAATTGACATACTTCCATATCTCCTTAAATAAAAGACAAAACATATGACACCCTCCAATTTTATTTTCATAACTTTGGGCTCTTGACACTGATGAGGCTGGTGGTTCATATATGCTCTCCTTGGGAACTGGACCTTGGCTTTCCTTCAGTCTCTTTGGTTAACTGACCCGTTGCACTACCAAGACCCTCCACTGCCTTGAGCACGAAGCTTCCACAGTAGAACCTGGGGCCCCCGACCCTCTTTTCTTCCAGCGTAGGCTGCTCAGCCCACAGAACTCTGGTCGGGCTGCTTCACCCATGAAAAAGGGAGTCAGAGAGTTTGCCTCAGAACTAAATACACTAAGGCCCTTAGAATTTTTGAGGTCTTATACCTGCTTAATTTAAATTCATAATACTCATGACTTCATTCAATAAAGCAAGGGTTCTTAACCTTTTTTGTTCCAAGGACCCATTTGTTAGTCAGGGGAAAACCACAGAACCCCTCTCAGAATGTAGTTGCAGATAGTTTTATGACACTCGACATCAGCATGTCTTTAAATTAAATTTTAGGATTACTCAAAATAATGTTTTACAACTTTCCCATAATTTCAATACCTGATAACCTAACACTGTTCAATATTTGTTTAAATGGTCATTTTAGGCAAATATTTAAAAATACAAGTTTTTCCAAGGTGTCGTCAAACCATCTCCGCCATCCTTACCAACTTTTTGCAGGCAGTTATCCACAGCACTCAGAACAAGCTACAACCAAATAAAACTCATACTAAGCCCACACTATACTGTATATTATTTAATAAATATATCGCACCCGCACCAATACATCCCAACAAGAATAAGGTGGGTTGTTTTCCTTTGAATTTTGAATTCAAGCATACGGACCCCCTGAAACCTTTCCACGGAACCCTTGGAAAGGGACCGATGGTAAGGAAACCCTGCCACAAAGGGTCACTGATCACTTACGACGGATCAGGCACGGCACTGAGGGATATATCTGTTAGCACTCACAGCCTGTTCTCTCATGTAGCCTACAGTTTAGTGGGAGGAATTACTCTGCAGACTAAGAAGTGCTATGATGAGGGAGGGTAGGGTGATGTGGGAACATGCAGGAGGAGCTCAGAACAAGACTTGGGATGTTTCAAGGAGGTCTTTCCAGAAGAGTTGATACTTAAATTGAGTGTGAAAGATCAAGAGAAGTGGATGACTGGCTGGTTGACAGTACAATTAATAGAGACAGGGTAGAAATTATCATTGTTAGTTGCCATCAGAGTATCTACCTATAGAAGTTTCCTTACTCCTTCCAATGTACTTCTTCGAATGTATTAGTATCTATAAAATCAGATTAGTAAGAGAATTGGTACTGTGTATAACTTGAAAGTGAAAAGACTGTGATAAACAAATTAACTCAACAGGTCACAGAAAAACATTTCTAATTCATTTAGCCAAAAAGGATTAGTATTAACAATAAATAGTGCTTGCTTTGGCAGCACATATACTAAAATAGGAAAGATACAGAGAAGATTGGCATGGCCCCTGCAAAAGGATGACATGCAAATTAGTGAAGTTTTCCATATTAAAAAAAGAAGAAAGAAAAACAATAAGTAAAGGACACCTTAAAATGAGTAAGAAAAGGGTAAAAAAACTCATTAGGAAAAAAATGGGAAAATGATATGAATGGAATATCAAAGAAGAGAAAACCCTAACAGGCAGGAAATATATTAAAAACATGTTTTGCCTCATAAATAATCTTGAAAATGTAAATTAAACAAAAATACGATATCATTTCTAGCTCATTAGGTCACCAAAAATTCAAATTGGACAATACCACAGGTTGGCAAGGTTTGGGAGAATCATCTATCGCTAGGGAGAGTATAGATTGACCCAACAACTTAGGGTGACAATATTTCAAAAAGTAAAGATGTACATACCATATAAACTGATTTCTAATCCTAGATACATAATGTGGAAAAACGCTCACCATGTACGATCAGGAGATAAAAATAAGCATATAATCATCATTTTTAATAATGGAAAAGTACAGATTAGGTAACTGCCCCCCTGCATGGGTTATATAATTAAACTCTGATATATTCAAACAAGAGAATACAATACAGCATTAAAATGACCGAACTAAATCTGTGGGTGTCAACATGCATAATCATCTAAAAACATAATGTTGAATAAACAAAAGAATGTATGAACTGCATGGCCAATTGGTAAGTTTCTTCAAACACAAAAAAATACAATATATTGCTTATGGATGCTTGCATATGCATTAACAATAGAAAAACATCCATGAGAATGGTATACTTCAAGATGATGGTTAGTTACCTCTGGGAAGGGAAGTAAGGAAGATATCCCAACAGTAACACATTCAAATTCAGAAAATTCAAGGGGAGTTTATTTACACATGGATTATTTATAGGAGTGTGGATGTAGGGGGACCACAAAGAGTAGTGTTTTAAATTGGAACATGAAATAGCAAAGCTGTTCCCAACCTTCTGGCTAAAGAAATGGAGACAGGGAGTCATTATTGCAACCTGGGAAGAGTAAGTCATGTATATAAAGCCACCATGAATGGACCTTGAGAAGACAGGCACCTCACAGACTGAGATGACTTTCTCAGCAAGGGAACCAAGAGAATAAATACCCTAATCTCCTTGTCTGGCCTCTCTATGAAATCCTCAGAGAGCTTCCCAATGGCCAAATTCAATCAAGAGTCACAGGGCAGCAGGTGCCATTGATCTAGCCTATATCAGTCAGCCTGTCAGGGCAGAAAGCAGTAGAGAAGGGTACAGAGGAGATGTGTAGGGGGAAAAAAGGTTTCTGGCATAAAAGGTAGAGAGATGAGTGAAGATCTTTAGGTGAATCTTTAATAAAGTATTTCTTTAAAAGGGGGGAGGGTACAGCCACCCTGGAAAACAGTTTAGCAGTGTATTTTAAAAGTAAAAATGGACTTACCATAGGACCCAGCAGTTGCACTCTCAGACATTTATCTGAGAGAAATGAAGACTTACTTTCAAAACCTGTGAACTACCCAAATGGCTTCAATGGGTGAATGGTACAGTAAACTGGGGTGCATCCATACCACAGAACACAGCATATAACAACTTGGATGAACCTCAAGGAAATCAGGTTATGTGAAAAAAAAAGCCAATCTCAAAAGATCATATACTGCATGATTTCATTTATTTAACATTTGTGAAATAACACAATTATTTTGCTTGGAGGACAGATTCATTGCCAGAGGTTAGGGACACAGGAGAAGTGATGGTTGTGGTTATAAAGGAATAGCACAAAGAAGTATTCGGTTGAAGGTACAGTTGAACATCTTGAGTGTGGTGGTGACCAATGGCTACATATATGATAAAATCACATAGAACTATACACAGACAAATTAGTGTGCACATGACTGGTAAAATGTGAAAAAGTTCTAAAGATTATACCACTATCAAGTTCATGACCTTCACATTGTACTCTATTGTTGTATAAGATATTAACATTGAGAGAGTGGGGCAGGGTGCACAGGACTGCCCAGTATATTTCTTTGCAAACTCCTGTGATTCTATAAGTATTTCAAAGTAAAAGTATTCTTTAAAAATTCAAAAGGGAATATATTTTGAGGGAAAGACGGCAAAATATTAACTTGCTTGATCTTGGCAACAAGTACACGAAAGTACTTTTCTGCACTAATATTTCTATGCTTGAATTGTTTTGTGATCATAATAATAATAGTAATAGAAAGAGCACAGGTTTGAAGTCAAGAATAGTTAGTTTCAAATCACAGATCTGTCATGGCTGCATGACCTTGAGAAAGTCAAATTCATCTGTGAGACTATCGGTTTCCGCTTTTATAAAAGAAGCATAATAATTCTTGCCTTACAAAGACTTATTTTTTCTGAGTAAGATTCATTAAAATAATACATATAACGTGCCTTGTGTATAGTAGGAATATGATAAATGGCTGATATGACATGATGATAATGATGATGATAAAGGCTGTTCCGTTTTATATAGCCTCCACTGAAATTAATTTGACATGTCCCTGCAAAGCAAGTCAAAGATTATTCAATGTAACCTATGGATATTTCTTACATGAGGGCAATGCTACCTTGGGGTGGTTTTCTAGATTTCAGGAGCATACAGTCATATTGTCTTTTAATTTAATTAAATTCTACAAAATGTTATAACATAAATGATAAATGAGGATAACCGATACGCTATCAACTTTGTCACAGCGGTCAAAGACTTAATGACAGAGAAAAGAACTTGGGAGTGGGGTGAGAGTAACTGCTGAGCAGAATTTGCCAAGTTCTGCTCACCTTCTCTGCTCTCTAACTCATATCCAAAGATAAAGGTTTCAACAACCCTTGGCAAAGCTCCGTGAACGCAGATGTATCTCTACCCAACTATGCAAAAAAGAACTGGCACGAATTTTAATGTAGTAGATCTGTTCTGAAGGCTGTAAAGCCTAGCTCCTAAGAGCATGGATCTTAGATTTAGCCCTGGAGTGGAGAACTGGCTCTGCCATATACTTCTTGTATGCCCTTAGACACATGCTTCTTTGAGCTTCAGAACTGTCTGTGAAGATACAAATAAGAAAACAGACTTCACAGAGTTGTTGTAAGGATTAAATTAAATCATCTATATAAAATGCTTAGTCTGTACCAGGCACATAGTAAATACACAAGAATTAGCTGATATTAATCTAACCAAGCATAAAGAATTACTTACATCAAAAGCAAACTCTACTGACTGTGACATTATATCTCAAAAAAGATCCTGAAGGGAGGAAGCAGATGTGGCTCAGATGACTGAGCTCCCACCGATCACATGGGAGGTCCATGGTTCAGTTTCCAGTGCCTTCTAAAGAAGACAGTGAGCTATCATGACAGGCAGGCATAGCAAGCTGATACAACAATGTGATGTAACAAGAGATGCATTAAGAAAAACATAATGAGAGACACAACAAAGTAGGGAGCTGAAGTTCCTGGTGCCTCCTAAAGAAAAAAACAAGCAAGACAGCAAGCTGGCATAATGGGCAGGTGCGGTAAGCTGATGCAACAAGAGACACAAGAAGACAAAACATAATAAGAAACAAAACAAAGCAGGGAACAGAGGTGACTCTTAGGCACCTCCCTCCCACATCAGAGGTCCCGAGTTCAATTCCTGGTGCCTCTTAAAGACACAGCACACAGCAAGTGCAAATAACAAGGGGGTAGGGAGAAATAAATAAATAAATAAAACAAATCTTTGTTTAAAAAAAAGTTCCTGAAGGGAATTAAGAGGCCATAAAAAATGGATTGGGTTAGAACATTCATCCACTCATCATTGGTGCCAGGCAGAATTTGTACCATGGGAACTGAGTATGTGAAGGTTTCATTTTACTGTGTGTACCCAAGTAGGGATGCTATGGATACAATCAAATTCTTTACATATTTGTTTCATTTTATAGTCCTAATTCTGATTACAAAGTGGCCCGGCCTTTTGAGTGACAATGTTGATGTGCTATGAATTACAAGCAATCCCATTTCTAAGTTCTTTAGGGCGAGTCTTGTATGTACCCTTTCCTGACTCTAAGATTGCTGCCAATTCCCTTAGTAGTTCTCCTTTCCAGCTGAAAAGAACCCTGGCAGCTATGGTTTCTCAACATGACACCTTTGCCTCCGCCTAAGAAACATATCCTGTGATTTATAATAAGGGGGTTGGTATTTATGGGGGCAGCTGGATTGCAATCCTACACAGAGGCATGCAAACAGAATTGATGACATTTCAAGGATCCTTCTACAAACCCCATAATTCTACTAGCTATGATGCTGTTTTTACCACAAGAGATGTTGGAGTATATGCTACCCTACATATGCGGGTAGGTGCTATGGGGAGATCCAATAATAATGAGAGTAGAACCCATGCTCCAAAAGAATTGAAAATTCATTGGTGAGATGAAGCTTGCACCCATGTAACAACTACAGAAGTCAGCCAATCACATCCTTCACATGCAGTAAGATATTAAAATTGTAGAGAGATAAGAACATCGCAAAGGTAGAAGCCCTCTGTATCACGCTTCCTCATCTTAGTCTATACTTCGGGGTGTAAAGAGTAGATTTTGTTGTTGGGTATGCCCCAAATGAATATTGAATAGGACATCACTTCCCATTTCTACAAACATCCCCATTGCCAGATATTCTCACAGAAAAATGAACCTAAATTAGGGATTCCTAATTGATAACCTGTGGGGAATAAGGATAAATAATTTATAAGGTCCATCATCCAGCCATCTAACAGGGTTTCCATGGCATAGTATGAGGATGTGCATAAATTTCCCTATTCTATAGTGTAAGACTTGAATCCCAAATTGAGATGGATCCAAAGGTTCTACTCATATTCATGAGGAGATGACCCAGTTGGGTCACTGCAGGGTGGCCTACATAGGTCTCTTCAAGCCTCAATTACTAGAGAGTCTCTTCTCCCTCACATTCCCTACCAGATGGCCATACTCATTTCCATGGCTTTTGGGGTCATCATGAGGGGGGCTGAATTCCAATGCTTCAGCTTCAGGCGCTAACATCATACACAGCTCAAGACCTGTCTTCCAGATGTCCACTGGGCATTATCGTTCCAAACACCTTCCCAACTACATTTCCTCAATGATTTCCAATTGTATCAACAGCACCACCATTTTTCCAGCCACGCACTGTAGGTGTATAAACATATATAGATTCTCATCTCGCCCTATGTCCCTGCATCTAGTCTGTCACTAAGTCCTGTTGTTTCAGCCCCTAAATATCTATAGAATCATCCACTTTTCATCTCCACTGTCACTTTCATAGCTCATGCTAACATTTTCTCTTAGCTGAAGTACTGGAAATGTTTCATTATAGGATTCCCTGCTTCCTTCCTTGCCCCCTTCCCGCCATTCTCCATTCAGGAAAGACGGTCATTTTTCTAGACTTCAAATCCATATCAAACACTCAAAATATATTGGTTGAACTGAGATGAATTAACTCACATTACCAAATCTTCCTAAATGACAGTTTCCTCTTTTGGGACAATGACTTAGGGATGCTTTGAGCACAGAGAAGAAACAAGATTTCAAGATATCATGAAAGCATAATGTCCCAGTATTTTAAAAGGACAATACACTTCCACCTCTTACATTTATACTCTGTTAAAACACGAGCTCTTTTCAGTGTAATGGGCTTCACATTACCAATTTATTAATGTTATGAGTTCACATTTCTGGTACTGCCCTTTGGAAACCAAGGAAAATTCTGAGAGTAAGGTGCTCACATCAAGATAGGGTGTACTGCAGGCCCATCTAGGGCAAAGAGGAAGCAATTCACAAAATTAAGCCCTGGTGAACTTGAGAGGTTAATTTATTTCCCAAACCAAGGCCATTTATTCCCAGAGCTGCTAACTTACTAAAGGATCAAACAGAATATTTTTAACTATATGATCAAAACAGAAGGATGAGTCACTGACTTTTCTAAGTTGGTACTACAGCAATTGATTTGCTCATACAATCTTACAGACACTATCTTGTACAGCTACACTGAGAGCACATGGCCCGGCCAGCCAGGCAAGCCACCACACCAGAGTATTGAATAAATCCAAGTCTTCCCTACTGCCTTCATTACCGCCCATTAGTGCTCCTGTTAATGTTAGGCCCACAGTGTTCATCATTTCCCAAATCATTCCTTCTCCTAAAAGACAGAGCTGAGCCTTGGCCATCCCCCCACTCCTATCCATCTCCCCCTCTTTCACAAAGCTCTAGCCACATGGACCTTCCATAGAGTTCTCCAACCAGCACGAAGCTCTTTCCTATCTCTGGGCCTTTGCACTCGTCTCCTCTATCAAGAATGCTCTTCTCCTACATAAGCACATGCCCCAGCTCCTTGTCATTCAGATGCCTGCTCAAATGTCACTTTCGTTATCTGAGGTGGCTACCACCAGCCCCACCTCAGGGGAGCCCATCACCACCACATTCTTTCTCATGTGGCATCATTATCTCTCCATTCCTGAATTGAACAAGGAAGGAAAAGATAACTGCTGGAAACTTCAGTTCTAGCACACATGGCCTTTTGCTGATGATGTGTTCCTTTTGATTTTCTCAAAGCTTTACGATTTAGAGGAGAGAATCAGTCCTCTTTTGCTACCAAGTGGAAGAAACCCCACTTGAATTATCTTAAGTAACAACGTTAATTTATAGGCTCACAAATGGGATGTGAAAGGGGGTAGACTGGCATCGGGCATAACAGGGTCTGATGGTTTAAACAATGTCAACAATACTCTACTCCTCTTTTTCCATCTCTCAGCTCTGCTTTTTCTCTGTGTTAGCTTCATTTGCAGGTAGATGTCTCCCATATTTGGAAAAGACAGTCCCTAGAAGTATGAGATTGTGTGCTGAAGACATAACAATGAAGAAGACAGCACCACAAAAGACATGCTCCCTTCTCTCATGGAGGAACTCTATGGACATCTACCACTGTCTGACAAGATCCAAGAGGAAAAATGGGCAAAGATGAAGGCAGCAAGGACATATACAGGTGCAAATAGCAAAACCAATGGGGCAAATCCAGATAGTGACCAGTGATATTTAGTAAGCCTCGGTCACAGCTTCCCACCTATTTCAATTCTAGCCAGGCTTTACAGAATCTCCCAGACCATACCAACCAGTGCCAAAAGTCTGGGAAACAGTAACAAGTGTCAGACTTCCTGCCCTTGAGGGCTAGACAGTACAGTAGGGGAGGGGTAAGAAAATAACTCAAATAACCACCCCCGTAAGCCAGACAGAATGCAAACCAGAGGGACTATCTCAACCCAGGGCTACAGGCCTTCCCAACAGGTAAGCTCACAGGAAGTTGAGGTAGGGGTGGAGTCAAGGAAAACATACTGGTAAAACAATCCATGTATGGCTGGCAGAGGAGATGGAGAGGAAGAGTTTAGCCATCAAGGAGTGTGGGAGATAGCTCCCTGAGAGCTGTAGGGAAGTCAAGGTACAGCAGTTCTCAATGACAACAATGGAGTGGGAGAGGAGGAGCTTGGTTTTAGACTGGTTGAATTTGAAGGTTATAAGAAAACCATTTATTATTATTTGTGTTCCCATTTGTTGAGTGACTCTATGTGCCAGGAGCTATGTTAGCTGCTTCATACCCATTACTCCAGTTAACCAGCCATCTCAGGGCCTCTCAAAGCAAGGTAGGTGTTATTGGCCCCACTCTTTATTTAGGAGACTCAGGGAAGTTATGAAACTCACCCTCGGGCATGCTGCAGGTTTGTGGCACAGCCAGCATTTACCCTCCATCTGTCCCTTCCTACCTACTGCCTTGCATCATCACAACTGATACCTTCAAACTGGGAACCACAAAGAACTTCCTGGCTTGCCTTCCCATTAAAATCATTTTCAGTCGAAGCAAGGGGGATGACTAAACCCCAACAGGAAGGTTGATTTATTTTGGAAGACTTTTCACAAGACTCTTTAAGGAGCTCTCTGACAGAGTGCTAATTTTAACCAAGTCAATGTAAAGCAACCTTGGATTCCTCCATGCAAGGCAAAGTACAAACACAAGCGTATGACTCAGCACAAACCAGCTGTGGCTCTGCCCCCACCCCATTACCCACACCCCCAAAGGGATGAGTAATGCCTCCCAAGTTCATGAAATAATTCAAAACTTGCTCAGAAAGTCCCCACATCCTGAAACATCCCCAGTTTCCCATATTGAGGCTTGTGTACCGTTGCCAAATATTCTACTATCAGAGAATTCTCTTCCCATAATCCTCTCCTGTCCTAGTGTGGAAGGCAGGGGTGAGTTGGGCTGTGGAACATGTCCTGTGAATGGTGATTGGCAGTGAGCATCTGTTTTCTGAGATCGATCATCAGAGGCGCAGGTGGGCTAAGAAGGGCTCAAGTTGCTGCTGCAGCGAGAGCCAAAGAAATCTGGTCTCAACATTTGGATGTGCTCCTTTCTCCAAATGGAGAGTAAAGACATGGTGGCCTGCATTACTGTCACATTAGCACAGCTACCCAGAACCCTCTAAACCCAAATTCACCCATGGTCTTGTCCAATCTCTTCAGCTGCTCTCACCTCCACCCCACAAGGAATGGAGGGTGGTTCTGCAGATTTTAAGTAGGATTCCACAGACCGAGATGGGGTTTGGGGGATGCTCTCCCTTGTCCTTTGGCAGAGTCTCCTCACTGTCACTCGCCAGTCACATGGTCAGTTATTCATTCCCCAAATGGATCTCATAAGCCCTGCTGTGTGGAAGGCACTCTTTTAAGCTCTAGTGATACAGCATGGCTAAAATTGATGGAGATCCTTGCTTTCACGAAGCCTTGGGGTGGGGGTGGCGTATTATGGGAAAAACTGAGCAGAATAAGAGGGCCAGGAGTACCAGAGTTGCAGGTGAGAGGCAGGTTGTGTTATTACAGAGAGTGGACAACATAGGCCTCATTGACCTGGAAAGATATTAGCAAAGATTTGAATGAGATAAAAGACTTGGCCCAGTGGACAGCTGAGAAAAGGCCAATCCAGACTGAAAGAAGAGCCAAAGGAAAGGCTGTGAAAAGGCCTGACATATTTGAAGAACAACAAGGTGGCCTGTGTAGCCAGAGAAGAGTGAGTCAACCTCTAGAAACCCAAGATGATTCTATTAGGCCTAGAACACAAGCCTTGCAACAGCTTTGTAAACTAATGCAGGTGAAGAAACTACCAAGACAAAGCCCCAATAAAATGTTCATAGCTGCATCCCCACTACAAAAACAGTGCCTGGCTCAAAAAACTTTAGCTAAGTGGATGGATGAATGGATGGATGGATGGAAGAAAGAAAAAAGATCCCCCTGTAGCCTATGCAGTTCACACATAGTCCCATGCCTTGGAGATCCTCAGAACTATCCAACAGGGCTCCAGGGTTCAATCCATTGATTTATACTGAAATAGTCCAGAGCCTACTCTGAAGTCACCTGTTATTTCCTCCATGGAATCACCCCCACTAGATCTTGAAGAAGTTTCCCTCCCTGGCCCTATTTGTTTACATTAAGTTGCAATGCCTTTCACATCATCCTTGCTGGCTCTCTCCTTACACCTTGATTCCATCTCTCTACTACTTCCCATGGACAGGCTTAAATTCATTTCCCATTGACTTTCCCCACCACCTTGGAACAAATCACATGTCATCATAGTAGCTGTCACCACCTTCCCCTTTGACAGTGGTTCATTCAACGTGCATGCATATTGGTTGATAGGAGCCAAGCACCATTAAAGAAAATACTTTCATGGTCCCTAACCTGATCATTTTTCCACCTATCAAGCTCATATACATACCAAGATTAGAGGTGATAAGTCATGCTATTATTTATCGCCACCAAGGATGGGTAGTAGGCTACTCTCACATACTGCAGGTGAAAGTATAAATTGGTGCACACTTTCTAGCAAGCAACTTGGCACTATATAACAATGCATGCAAATTCCCATCCTTTTCCCTTATAATTTCAATTCTTGAAAGCTGGACAATGGCAGTGTGCTCAAATATTGACATACACAGGTACATATTTGCAGTACAGGCATACCTTGGAGATACCTTGGATGACTGCACTAAAGCGAATTTCACAATGAAGCAAGTCCCACAAATTGATTGGTTTCTCAGAGCATATAAAAGCTATGTTTCCACTATACTGTAATCTATTAAGTGTGAATTAACACGATGGTTTAAAAATCAATATACATAAAACTTAATTAAAATGTTACACAGAGACATGAAGTGAACACGTGTTGTTGGAAAAATGGTGCCAGTAGACTTGCTAAACACAGGGTTGTCACATACCTTCAATTTGTAAAAATCAACAACAACAAAAGGCAATATCTGTGAAGCACAATAAAACAAGGTATGTCTGTATTATAAAGGGGGCAATTTTGACAAATAAATGAAGGCTCAAGCATATTGCCATACAAATATAACTACTATGGCTATTTAAGGATATGGGAGAAATGCTCACAATATAATGTTAAGGTGGAAAAAAGACAAAACTGTAGGTACAGTATTTATTTTACTTTCATTTGATATCATGTACATGTATCAGTACTGGAAAGAAATCGAACAAAATACCAACTTGATCTTCTCTGGGTTTTTAAGGGTCACAGGCAGTTTGTATACTTTCATGATTTTCCCGTAGTGAGCAAATATCTTTAAAATAATTTTAAAATGAGCAACAAGCATTATACAAAAACGGATAATAATTCTTTGGCATTTTCTCTAAGAAAAGAGGTTGTGCATATTACATTCTCAATAGCATTACATCTAGAGATGGGGGGACATGAGAGAAGATTTCCGAATTTCTTCCCTTTCTTCTTTTAAAGGACATGGTCCCTGGGTAGGGACCTTCTGACCTTCTGTTTGCCCAAACAGGTTTGGGTCAGATACTCAGCCTCTGCTTGGGCTTTTGCTCTGTCTCCTAACCATGTGGGGTTGTACTTGAAATGACCATCATTTCTCATGCTTTCTTCTCAAAGTCATAGGGCCTGCGTCACTGGGAATAGCAGATTGGTTCAGAGTAGACAAGTGACCCAAGCTATGCCAGTTTAGCATTGGGACACAGGAATTCTGGTCAACCTCTGTTGGGTCTTCAGACTAGGAAGTAAAATTAAAGCTGAGATCGATGTGGACACAAGTGTGTGAATGCATGGGGAAAAAAACACACAAAAACTTCCGTGTTGGGGGTGGGGAAGAAGGAAAAAGAGAAAAGCTTGATTCAGAATTGGAAGCTGTGATGAGTATCAATATAACCCAGTAGGATGGG
Source organism: Dasypus novemcinctus (assembly GCF_030445035.2). Classification (NCBI taxonomy): domain Eukaryota; kingdom Metazoa; phylum Chordata; class Mammalia; order Cingulata; family Dasypodidae; genus Dasypus; species Dasypus novemcinctus. The sequence goes on from NC_080704.1 coordinate 160,327,053, forward strand.
AGGAATAATCTTGGTTCTTGACCATTCAGTTCCTGGATCCAGTGATGGGAGAAGCTCATACTCATGAGCCCCTCCAATACCATCCCCTCTTTTATTTAAGCATTTCAGATGAAATGTCTACTAATTTACAATAATTTGCACACCTGTGACTAATTAGCAGTCAAACTGAATTACTTTAAATAATTAAAATAATTGTCTTCATCCAAGAGGATAAGCTCTATAATCACCCAGACAATGCCTGGCTTATTTCTTCTACCCTTAGTCCCCCAAAATTACTTGCCCTCGTTGGGCAACAACAACCTGCCTCCCTCTCCCCTCTGCTCACAGGACTCTCCCTGTTCTACTTAGTCCAGTTCAGGCTCCATTTTTCCAGAACCCCTTCCCTGACTTCGAGGATCCACAATGATGCCCACCTAGAGCAACTGGGGCCCATGCCACCCACAGTGTTCCTTGCTCATACACTGCCTGGAAATGTTATTTCCGTGAGATAGCAGTATGTGCCTGTGCGTATACGTGTGTGTGTACGTGTGTAACGTTCAGTCTTCTCAATGGTGTGTGCGCATGAATGTTGTATGGGTGTGCATTTGTGCATATGTGTGTATTAGGTGTTCTCAACTGACTGTAAGCTCTTCGAAGGCAGGAGTCACCCTGTCTCCTACATCTCAGTATTTTTCCATTCTCTAGCACATGACTTTGGCCAGAGTAGGTGCTTAATGAATAATTGCCTAAAAACAGCAGCACAGATTCTAAATTTGCCTCTTTCAGGGCCTGGGCCAATCTTTGGCAGGCCACAGTCTTTGGAGTCATGGATTCAAGCCAGCAGGATCTTGGGTACAAAGCAGCAAGGGTCCTGAAAGAGTTAACGAATATATCGAGTCTCTGGGAGAATATAGCTTGATTACTATGAGGCCAAGCTATTTGTCAAGCTTCCAGAGTAAAACATTGCTGTGCTAGGGTGTCTGAGTTTTTTTTTCTCTGGTGGTTACACCATAATTAAGTATCACTCCTATCTGAAAGCTATTTAAATTCAACTAATAACTACTGTGGTCACCTCTTTAGAAAAAACAAAGTTTACATTGGAAGGTTTTGTCTATTGTAATGTTCACAGAGATAAGGTGAAAAGCTTATAAAATGCAGAAGGAATGGAAAATGTGATCTGCTCTCTGGATGGGGCAACTTTCATCCTCAAAAGAAGACTTCTCTCGATCCAGAGAAAAGGGAGACCTGAAGATGACTGAACAATATTGCGCCGATATTTAGGAGGACAGATCTAAAAGTCATTGCATCTTTTGGCTTTAAAGTCAACAGAGTCCCTTGCAAAGCCTTATTTTTCATCCTGAACCTAAGCAGCTACACTGTAAAACTCTACCCGCTTGCACTTGCTAAATCACCCTCCCCATGCAATTCTCTCAGCAGCTTAGCAGAGAGGATAACAAACATTCCCAAGCTGCTTCTCTACTGCAGCTGTTTACCCAAAGTCTGTTGCCAGGACCAAATTCAGCTCAAACCACAACTTGACCAAGCAGAATTATAATTGAAGTTGAAAAGCCAAGGGCTGTGGCGATACCCTCAAACCGCTCGGCTGCTCTGGGCTGAAGCACTCAATGTATCCCTAGCAACTTGGGTCACCGAGGGACACACACATATGACATTTAATAATTGGTTGTCTGCAGGAAATGAAAAATGAAAAGAAAGGACAATAGAAATGGGGGAGACACACCACCTCTAAAATCAATTCCCTTTGGGAGCCAATTTCCTATGAATTTTAAGTTGAAAAGGATTTTCTACCATAATCAAAATTCTAGTCATCTTTTTCCCTCAAGGCCAATATTTGGGGCTATTTGCTCCCTAACTACCCACAATGCTTAGCAATAGTGAAGGCAAGCTGTAGGAGATGCTAGAAGAAATAACTGAGTACTGGATGTAGCGCCTTTGCTGTAGCAGACCCACTTCTTTACTGAAGGAGAGTAAAAGAAAAGGACCCTCTTTTTTTTTTTTTCCGATAATTGATGACTTATCCTTAGCCAGAAGTGAGGGCTGTGGGCCCATATATAGCTAGGGGATAAAGACAGGGACTCTTCAGCTATAGATGTTTATGGGAAACCTTCAAGTGAAAACTCCCTAGGCAGTAGGAACCCCATTTAATTTAGTGCAGATGTGTTTGTGAAACCCTCATCCACCAGGGAGCTGACAGTCTAAGCAGGATCCTCTTGTCAGGAATCAAAATGTTGAACCAACACCTCTACGCAGAAACCGGAAAATACACTCATTAAAAATAGAAAATGTCCCATCATCTTGTTCAGAGGCTGAGTTTTCCTCCAAGCCTCAGAACTAGACTCTGTGGACAAATTGCTCCATGCCTCCATCATCCCCGACGTGGCCATATGTGAATAGAGTCATCAGCTTCTGTAGCCCATGCTCAAAAGCCCGAATACTTGAAGTTTTATACAAGGATATGGAGATGGGTGAATTCGATTTTCTAAAACCTTAGGGAAATTCTAATCAGCTGCACCCTCTAAATGTATGTGAATCTAATAAGAGGAACACAGCACACGACAAAAGAAAGCATTCAAAAATAGGATTATGTGTGCAACTAAAAGCTAAGAAGTAAATAAAAGCCCAGTTTCTAAAAAACGGGTCCAGTCTTGGAGATAATGTCTTCCCGAGGTCCCTCTCCCAACAGCTTAGGTGGCCACACTGAATGAAAAGCCAGTAGCACACTAACCCTGTCTGCTCCAATATCAAGGTGGGTTTCAGCGGAGTTGCGAATACGTCACTGCTTTCCAAAGGCAGGCATCAACCAATAGTGCATCCTCTGTAAAAGAGCTGATAGCTGTGGAATGTTCTGGAGACTGGTTGCAAATGCAGCTGAAGGACCTCTTAATCCCCTCCTTCCATACCAGTTCACAGTTTCCTGAGCCATTAAATCTGAATCCCTGCTGTGAGATAAACTGGACGATAACACCAGCTGAAAAGAGAAAGAGGGAAAAAGGCCCTCCAGGAACATAATGCATGCCAAGGTTTAGTAGAGCTTGGCTTTGTCTGCTGGTTGGTTGTTTTTAAACCGCTGCACTGTGTCTGCTGGACTCAAGAGGAATCCTTCATCACCTGCCCCTCATTGCCTGTCCCTGACTCAACTGTCCCTGGCTGGCAGAGGCGCAGCCATTTCCTCTAGCCTGTAAGAAATTTATGTTTCATGCCTGGGCCACAGGGCAAGTGGTCTGGAGCCAAATTTCCGGCCCACCTCTGACACTTGCTCACTGTGTGAGACCTTGGGCAAGTCTCCTGACACCTCCATGTCTCTTTTTCCTTATCTACAAAATGCGGCTTTTCTAGTTGGGCACATGTTTTTGGTTCCACACCTTTCTGCACACTGGTTTTTAAGAAAATCTACATTTCTTGGAAGAGTTGGGGAAGTTCCACGTAGTATTCCTTAAAGTGACTGACAAAGTGACTGATGTGGGGGTGAAATATAGGTCCCCTAGGACTCAGGCTTGACCAGTGAAAAAGAGAGTTGCCCGCCCCACCCGTCACCCACGGGGGGGAGGGGGCTCTGAGAGTGCCCCCTGGTGGCTCAGTAAATGGGAACAGGGCAAGGCTGCTCTCCAAGTCTCACTCTTGGAAGAGGCAAGGGTGAGTAACTCAGGAAGGAGGTCACCCTGGTGAAATGACAGTGTCTTTACCTAAAGGCTAAGTAGTAAAATCTGTGACCTCTGAGCAATGGCTTCCTAACTGGTCTTTAGGCTTCAGGCTCCGCTTTGGTCAAGATACTGCATACTGCTGTCAGATAAATATTTTCATCAGACCAGTTCCCAGCACAAAAACGTGTACTGGTTCCCTATTTGCCTGCAAGATGAAGTTCAAGTATCTGTCTTTCCCAGCCGAGTAGGAGGTTAGTGACAGCACAGCTTTCTTTAGATTCAGAGCACCGACTGTGGTCACTCTACACTAACAAAGTGGATTAAGTGTTGTCCCTAAGTTGTGTTTTACATATGATTTTCCTTCTTTTTGTTTCGTTAATCAACATTTCAAGTTTTTCTGCTCTCAGCAGATACCGTTTTACTTTTCTAAATTAAAAAAATAAAACAAACACCCAAGTATTTTCTTACAATTCAATACAACCTCTGGCCTTTTTAACATTGAACTCAACAGCTATATCCTAAACACCGGCAATGCTCAAGGCCCAGCAAGAGTGCTCTGAGCAAGACCTGTCTGCCACCAGAGCCTTGGCTTCTAGACTAACTGTGGAGATGGCAAAAAGAGGAACGATGATGACCTCAGTCAAATATGGCAACAACCGACAGAGTGATGCCAGCAAAATACCAGGGGAATTCAGAGGAGGGAGATGGCCCATCATCAGGAAGCAGGAAATGAGGCCTTCTTGAAAAGCTAATGGGGATGCAGGAGACAGAATGTTCTTCCCCCATTTGACCAAACTTCAGAAAGGCTTGGATTGACTGTGCCCAAGCACAAAGGAATTTCAGTCACAAAAAAAGTCGCTATTCAATCCCAATTTCTCTGCAACCTAATGACAACTTGGCATCCTCTCTACTTTGTTGGAATGCCTGTGAACGGGTATTTCAAAAGCGTTTTTTGGTCATGGGGTGTGGCAACCTGTTCAAAACTTTGAAAAGAAAATGTGTTGGTTGCAAAACTGCATCAATCATTTTATTGCTTAGGCGACTAGATATCAAAATACTTGTTCCCATAGGAAGAAATGGTAGCCTATCGTAAATCCTACTCAGCTCACCTTCATCATCATACAAATGCATCCAGCACTTGGACATCTGACCCAACAATCATTCTGTGAGTTAAGCAAGGCACGAATCATTATTCACCTTCATTTAAGGACAAAAGGATCAAAAACGTTTTAAGTGCCTTTCCTAGATGGTTAGATTCATATGTCAACTTGAACAGGTAATGGTGACCAGTTGTTTGGTCAAGCAAGCACTGACCTGTTACTGTGAGGACATTTCATGGACTTAACTCATTAATAATGGCATCCATGGCTGATGACATCTACAATCAACAAGAAATTACCTTCAGCAATGAGAGACATCTCATTCACTCAGTTGAAGGCCTGAAAAGAAGAAGTGATGATTTCCGCAGTCAGAAGGAAGAATTTCCATGGACTATAAGCCCTCTCTCAAATGGAAGCACAGTGGGCATCATAATTGGTAAATCCTCAAGTTTGAAGAATGAAAAAACATAAGGGGGGAATACAACTATGGCCTAAAGTAGACTTATTATTATTCTAGTAATGCAAGAACTTGTAACACTGATAAAAAGACAGTGGTCACCAGAGGTTCTGAGGGGTGAGAGAGGGAAGAACGGGTGGAACACAGGGCATTTTAGGGGCATTGGAATTGTTCTGCATGACATGGCAATGATGGATACAAGCCATTATACAATTATGCATTTTGTCAAAACCTATAAAACTGTATGGTGCAAAGAGTAAACCATAATGTCACCTATAGGCCCTGGTTAGTAGCAATGCATCAATATTTGTTCATCGACTGAAACAAATGTACCACACTAATGAAAGGGGAAAGTGGGGGTGGGGTGGGATATATAGGAATCTCCTTATTTTCGATGTAACATTTATATAATCTAAAATGCCTTTAAAAATAAAGGGAAAAAAAAGACTGGGGAAAAAAGAAAATTTAATCTAGGAAAAAAATGCCCAAATCTGGCAATTATTAATATTAAAATTACAAAAAAAGGCAGAGGGGGTTTCCATCTCTACTTCAGCCACCCAGCTTCTCCTGGGGAATTCATCAAAAACCTTCATCAGTGTTCCCAGCTTACAGCCTGCTCTACTAAATTTAGACACGTGTGTCTCCACAGTTGTGTGAGATAATTTGATAAAATCTCAGAATATTTATTGATTTCTCCTGTTGGGTCTGTTTCTCTAGAAAGCCCTGACTATTAAACTCGCAAATGGTCCCACAGACAGGGGAAGGGTTTGGAAAAATGTTAAACATACTACCAGGCGAGCCTAGCCAACACATAGTGTTGGAAAAATCTTTCCCCTTTTGTATTCCTACCATGGACCATAGCACACTCAAGACCTCAGGAGGAGAAGGAAGAGAGGGGAGAGAGGACAGTCTACTTCAGTTTGGCAGAGAATGGTCCTTATACCCTATAGCACGAGAGCCATAGGTTCCAAAGTCCTTAGACTTTGAAGAAAACAGTTCTGTGGACAATCTCCCAATGGGTCAACACCTATGTAGGTCAAGGTTAGCTTGCCCTGAGCTGTAAGTACAAACAAGAAATGGAGTTGTCCTGAGCCTTGAGAGAAAGCTGGAAAGCTGAGCATTTGAGGGCTGTGGGCTATAGCTTGGGCAAAATGCCTTTTCACCCAGCTTCACACTGCTTCCACGGAGAGTGTACTGTCATCTCGCATCTCATATTGCCCATGAGGCACTTTTCAAATAAAGGCATTTGGGAGCTTAACAACAGGGGTGGTACATGGGAGGATAAATGAATTTCTCAGGACTTGGAAAAAGTCAGGTGCCAAGTTCAAGTAATCTCTCCTTTTATTATCTTTCGTCCAGCCCTACCAAATCATGAAAGGTTTGATATGCCCATGTTTGGATGTGAACTGAGAGGTGAAAAACGGAACCTCGCACTATATTATCACTCCACAAATTCCCTCAGGGCTATCCTGTTTTAGTCACACCCTGCCCCTAACTCCTGGCAACCATTAATGTTCTCTATCACTCTCCTTGTCTATTGAATAATGGCATATAAACATGAATATAAAGCTAGAGCCTATGTGGTGTGTGTTTAACTTTGCTGTGCATGAGGCACCCGTGCAGGCCCTGCTATTTCCTCAAGCAAGTGGTAGAAGCATGCAGACTGGCGGGGCTGGGGGTTCTGGAAGCTCTTGTGAAGACTTGCCTCTGCACTGTTCCTCCTGGGGATCTTATGTATCCCTAGAGCCACAGAGACAAGGCATACTTGGTGCTCCCAAGGTTCCCCAGCTGCTCCGGAACCAAGGTGAAGGCTATAGAAATTCGTGCTAAGGTGTCGTCACGACTTGGAGAGAAGGCACCAGAATTTCACAGAGGGCATGCTACAACAGACCCAAGAGCCTACTACATTTTATCACTGCTGCCTGAAAGCTCCATCTCCAAGCTGCTGTTCTTTGAACAAAAGAGTTTTCCCTGGGGGAGCTTACCGATACCTGCCAAGTCTCTCTCAAACTTCTGCCCAGGCTCAAAGGCAACACCGTCAGCACTTAAGAGCCCAAGTTTTGGAATCTGTCTGCCTGGCATGAATCCTGGACTTGTAAGTGTCTAACTGGGTGACTGAGTGAAAATTATCAAACTTCGTTGTGACTAGGGTTCCTCATCTGTAGAGTGGGGATGAATGAGAGATCACATATAATGCTATTGCAAGGATTAAGGGAGATAAAGCACATGAAGCACACCTGAATAGAGTAAGGGCTCAATCAGCATTACTGTTATTATACTAATTATAACACCAAATGTCCTTTATCTGTGAATGTTTCCATCTACTGCATTAGATGGCAAGTTCCATGAGGGCAGGGACAAGGTGTCCTTCATCTCTACAACCTCAGTGAAGTACAATGACTGGCCAGAAGAGACTCTAATTACTGCTAATGCTATAATTTATTCATTCAGACAACCAATATTAATTGAGTACCTATCATGTGCTTCCTTGTATGATAGCACATCTTCTTCCGGAGAGTTTCTGTGAAAATTTCCATTTGCTGGTCTGTAGGGAAACCTTTAATGGTCCCCCTCTATCTCTAACCCATCCACACTGGGACTCTCCAAAGAGGGGGTGGGTGATTACTACACAATAGGGTGAAGTCTACACTTCAATGAGGAAAGGAATTAAAATTCTGTGCCGGTGGAGGTGGAGGTGAGCGTGAGGGTATCTTTGGCTTTCGGTATCTCTGCTTGACGGCACATCATCGTGCAAAGCCAGTCCATCTCTCTCAATGTGTCGTCTATCATGACTGGTGTGGCAAGACAAGGGCCCCGTTTCTGCTTAGGAAGAGGCACCTGCCCTTCCTTCTGTCCAACTCTACCCTTTCTTTTATAGAGCTTAACAGAAACCCAGAGAGACCTAGTTTAGAAAAAATGAACCCTCCTTGTCTTTGAAGTCAGCTCAACTCACTAGATCTCTGGGGTTTCATAGTCTTGGGGAAAGAGGATCCAAAGCCCCAGAAAATGTTCCTTGGCTCACCTTGGCCTCTAAGTATGTATATCTTACAGAGAGCTGGTACTGGCCAGTATTGGGTGGATTGGGATCCTAGGGTATTAACAAAAACTAATATTTTCAATGCAATATATAAAAAGAATACACACACACGCACAGACACAATTAGATGGGATTCGAGACTATCATCTATACTCATCTCAGCATGCAGATCATCTCCGTGTGAAACTTAGCATTGTGCTTTGTGATTGGCTTCAGCCTCTGTAAACTAGACGGTCCATGAGGGAGGAGCTATGTTTGGTACCCCAGGTGTGGCTAGTGTGTGGCATAGTGCCTGGAACACTGAAGGGCCTCAGTTCGCATTTCCTGAACGAATACATGTACGTACCTATGTATATAAGAGTGATGGCCTGAATGAATGTGCATTCCTCTGCCGCCTCGGGAAATCACTTAGCCAAGGCACAATTGTTTCCTGTTGCCCAAACTCTTTGCTGCTAGCTAGCACTGTGTCTCACACGGAGTGGATTATCTCTTAATAATTATTGAAAGAGTAACTCTAGGTGAGTGTTCTAGAAATGGAAAATCAAAGGCCAACGAGAAAAACAGAAAGCCATTGAACAGTCATTGCTCTTCATAGTTAGCCTGATTTCAATATTATGCCTTAGAGCAAACAGCTACCACAATACATCTGGGAGAAGCGATTAGGACCAGAGATAGAAATAAGGAAGTCAACTGCATATACCGTAAAGCCCCAGGAGTTGATGAGGATGAGATCAGATTGCTAGGGGAGAGAGTAGATGGAGGGAAGAAAAGAGCCCAGACTCAAGCCTGAAGGAGACCCACCATTTAGAGATCAGTTAGAGGGGGAGAAGCAAGTCATGTAGATTGAGAAGGAATGGCCAGTGAGGAAGGAGAACCAGGAGAATATAATATCAAGTGAGCCAACAGAAGAGAGCAGTCAAGTGGCAGATACAGCTAAGAGATGAAATGAGATACGGAAAGAGAAGTGAGTGTTCTATTAGGTAACAGACACAGGAGTTCACTGGTGACCTCGTCAAGAGCAGGGTCAATGGCAGGATGGTTGGAATGGGATAAGGAGAAAGTGGAAGAAGAGGAAGTGGAGGTTGCCAGTATAGATACGAAGACTAAGTAAGACCTTCTTCCAACCTTCGGGGAAATGCAATCCACTTGCCAAATACCTTTAGTGCTTTGTTTCCTGCCCACTACTTGAAAATACATTTATGCTGGCAAAACTGGGACAGTTCTAAGATGTAAATAATGGGCACCCAGAAAAAGCAGCCAGGGTTGCAAGCTCTTGGCCTGGGACTCACTGGATTCTGCAGTCCCAAGAGCTATGACTTAGCTGCCTTTGCTGCCCTCATTTTGATGTTGAGCCCCTGGCTCATTCTCACCCCCCTCCCATTCCATCCATTATTAATGACATCATGGTAATCACAAATGAGTTAGGGAGAATTTGGAATGCATCAAGTAGGAGTTGCAACAAAATATTTTGATACTCAATGATGAATTTTTAAATGAAACAGCTAAACACAGATTTCTCCCCAAGAGATGTTCTGATTTGAGGTTGAGCTTGATGTACTTCCAAGAAACTGTCTAATTACAAATTAGGCCCTAAACCTAGATGCTTAAGAAAGCTTCTCAGGCAGAACACAGTACACTCTTTCCTGCCCTGCTCCTTGTATAGGGTTGCTGTGCTGAGCAAGACGAGCACCAGACCAGCTCTTAGGAGAAGTGTGACCACTAAAGCCTTGAGAGGCATTTGCTGAGATTTCCTTGGGTTGGGGTGCTTGGGTCTAAGTGTAATTTCCTCTTTACTTGGCTTGTAAAGTGCTTGGGGGAAGAGAGGCTGGTATTTAAAGCCACCTCCTAAAACCAACAATCTGACATGTCCCGAGATGTTCATGCATGGTTGAGACACCACCAGGACATGATAAATCCAGGCCTAGCCTGGCCTCCTGCTGAGGCTGCCAAAACTGCCAGTGAGGATTTATGGAAACTGAGTCAAAGGCCAATCAGCCTAGGAAAGAACCTCAGTCAAATAATGATACCCAACCCCTCCCCCCCCCACCAGGCCCCAGTTATCTCCGAGTAGCAAGAAACCACAGATGTTCTTTCAAACTGCACAGTCCAAAGCTATAGTCTGGGGCAGAGAGTAGAAGTCCGCAACCCTGACAGGATGGCACGCAAGATGAAGACCCCAGCTCCTGACATTCAGAGCTGGACTGGATTCTATCCATGGCTACTTGTTCCTCTAGAAAAGAGATGCTTCTGCAGGTCTGTGGTTCCCTGAGGCCCGCTCCATGTCTGTGCGCCAATCACGGATCACCAAGAGCCCTTGGAAGCAAGGGCGACCATCTGAACGAGCAGCAGATGCAACTTAAACCTGCAATTGGATTTAAATCTGCTGTCAAAATTCTTCCTGAGTGAGCCCCACCAGCTCAGAAGGATGAAATCCCTTCATCTGTATCATCCTTGTTCTGCAAAATGCTGTCCTTATCACCTTTCCTTATTGAGCTCCTACTATATGCACCGCTCTTTGTGAAGTGTTTCTCCATGCCTACTCTCTTGTAATCCATGCACTGACCCCAGGAAGTAGGTAGTATAATCCTCCCCCATTTCATAGGCAAGCAAACTGAGGCTAAGGGAGGGTGAGTCTTTGGGGGCCCAAGGCATACATTTGATAAATGGCAGAACTTAGACGCCCAAGCACAGGTTCTTGCTCCTGCATGCTGTCTCCTCTGGGGCCAAATCGTCCAGCCCTATCAATAAGCAGAGTGTGTCACCTTCATTCAAGAGGATGCCCCTGCAAATACCCAGGGCTGGAGGATGTTTCTCATACCCACACATCTGCATAACAATTTGGCAAAGCAAGGGACATCTTGGAGGCAGCCTACAAGCCCTGACCCTAGGTCAGCTGTGTCTCATCCATAACTCAGTATCCAAAAACCTGGTCATTTGTGCAATGAGATAATGCCCTCTTTGATTCTTCTCTCCTCCCTCAGCTTCCTCGGAAAAGCCATTAAAAAGAAATTGGTCCTTTTGTTTGCTCACTACACAGTTAATTCTTCCTGTCCATAGAAAGAACCCTTCTCAGAATTTTACCTCACGCAATAAATCTCTGGACAGTTAATTAAGAATCCATTCTTAATGAGACTCAAAGGTATTTTCCATCTCCTTAGTTCAAGAGGCAAAAAACAAAAAAAAGAAAAAAAACCTTCAATACTGCAAGTAAAATAAAACGGGAAATTCTCCTTATACTGGCTCATTGTATATTGTGCTCTTCAAATATTTTGCCTGTTAGTTTTGCCAGTCAACATATAACTTTACATCTTCAGGATTGCTCTTGGCCATTTACAAGATTGAAAAACTTGATTTGAGCCTGATGAACTGTTTATGCAAGCATGAGACCAGCCAAGAGTCTACTCAGCTTATAAAATTTAAATTAACTCCACCTTCAATTCCCCCTGTGATGGTTTAGAGCTAGATACCCCAGAAAAACATATACTTAAACTTTCCTGTGGGTGTGAACACTAGTAAATAAGACCTTTTGATGAGGATACATCAGTTAAGGTGAGGCCCAGCTAAATCAAAATGGGTCTTAATCCTATTACCGAAGATCTTATAAGGAAGGTCACAGAGAGAGAGAAAGCCAGAAGGAAATCCAGACACTGGACATGAGTGGAACCTGGAAAAGAACAGAGAAGCCAGGAGAGGCCACCATGTGCATTGCCATGTATCAAAAAAGCCAAGGATCAAGAATTGGTGGCAGCGACCCCAGAATGCCACAGTCTTCTGGAAGAAAGGGAGGCCTTCAATTGTGGACCTTGCCAAGCCTCAAAACCCGGATACGATGAATTCCCATTGTTTACACCAACCCATTGCATGGTATTTGCTTTAGCAAGGTGGAAACTAAAACAGCCCCCCCCCAAAATCCCTGCTCTAAACCCTTCTTAAAACTCCCACCATGTGGTTATTTGAACTGCGAGGGGAATGGGGCGGAAAAGAGGAGATGGATCAGTGACTGGACAACCAGTTCCTCTGCCAGGTGTCAAAGTGGATGTTATGCATAAGAATGTGAACTACTCCCCTACCCTGACCCCACAGCCCACAGTCTGTGATAAAGGTCTACAGGGAACCCAACAGAGAACCAGCATGGAATGCATAGCAGGGCCTCACTATCTAGTCAACTGTGCACAACTAACTCGTCGTCAACATGAGTGACACCATCATGCAGGTCACTTGAGCATGTGTTTCAATGTTTCACTAGGCTAAGAGAATATGAGCTTGTTGGGGCTGCCAAAAAAGAATTTCTAAGACAATCACATCTCAAACAGAGTTGAAGATTTATTCTCTGACCTACTGGAAAGGAGGTATACTTGTCCATCAAAAGTGAACAGTGGAGAAGTGGACTTGGCCCAGTGGTTAGGGCGTCCGTCTACCACATGGGAGGTCCGCGGTTCAAACCCCGGGCCTCCTTGACCCGTGTGGAGCTGGCCCATGCGCAGTGCTGATACGCGCGAGGTGTGCCGTGCCATGCAGGGGTGTCCCCCGCATAGGGGAGCCCCACGCACAAGGAGTGCACCCCATAAGGAGAGCCGCCCAGCGCGAAGGAAAGTACAGTCTGCCCAGGAATGGCGCCGCCCACACTTCCCGAGCAGCTGACGACAACAGAAGCGGACAAAGGAACAAGACGCAGCAAACAGACACAGAGAACAGACAACCAGGGTGGGGAGGTGGATTTAAATAAATAAATAAATCTTTTTAAAAAAAAACAAAAACCAAAGTGTCATTAACTGAAAGCAATCAGAGGATATGTTCACATAGTTAACTACAGGACATCTGAGCAAAAGAGCCATTTGGCTAAAAGAGGAAAAGCAGAAAAGGTGGTGGATCTTCAATATGACTCCATCTACAAAAACTGGGAATGAGCCATGCTGGAGACTTCTTCAAATTCCAATCATGACAAAATCCTTACTGCCAAGAGGATGCAGGCAAAGGAGGAGAGTGAACGCCTCTGTTGAGAACAACTCCGTATCTTTACACCCCTATTTGACTGCCTAGATGAAATGGTTCAAGAGAAATAGAACCAGAGATATTCTACAGGGATATGCATGAAATAACCAAGTAAAAAAGCAGGTACAAGGCCAGGACTAAGTGTTGACCATTTTTATTATTTCCGATGTTATTGAGGGGCTCCATCATGGATTCCTGTGTTACAGGCACATTGTACAAACTCCATTTACATGATTTCATTTAATCCACACACAACCACAGGAGGTAGGCATTATCATCCCCATTCTACAATCCATCAAACAAATATTTATGGGATGCCTACCTGTGCAAAACACATAAACTCAGGGTAATAAGGAATTGACCCAGGGACACCCATCACTAAGTGACAAGGCTGGAAATTGAACCCAGGTGTATTTTACTCCAAAACCTGTGACTTTTCCACAAGACCACACCATTCTCCAAGATTCCATGGTGCCTCATGTTATCGAAAAGTTCCGTGCCCATGCCAGCTGCAAAGACCTCCAAATAAAATTTGCCTTTTCCTCTTTTCCATCTCCTTATTGAAAACCCCTTGCCATTGAAGAGTAAAACACAATATTAAACTCTTAGACTTAAGGTGCAAGAAAATTTCGGATGTGGTAGAAGGAGAATGACAACTAAACAGAAATGAGTTCCAGTCTTCCTGAAAATTAAAGTACATTGTGACCTTGAGCCAATCACATCAACTATTAGACTTCAGTCCTGATTGTTCCTTATAGGAAGATAGGAAGAGTGGCTCACCCCAAGGATTACAAGGAGGTCTTGAGAGGGTTTCATGGACTATTTTTAACATTTCAAGATGTTAAAGCTTAAGGGAGGGGAGCAGATGTGGCTCAAGTGGTTGAGTGCCTGCTTCCCCCATGGGAGGTCCTGGGGTTGGTCCCCAGGGCCTCTTAAAAAACAAGCAAACAAACAAAAAATCCAACTCAGGGGAGCCGATGTGGTACAGAAGTTGAGCACTGGCTTCCCATATATGAGGTCCTGGATTCAAGCCCTGACCCTGGTACCTCAAAAAAAAAAAAAAAAGAAAGAAACCTAAGGGAAACGGATTGCAGAACATTGCTTTGGGAAGGCATATCAACTTATTGTGGTCACACTTGTTGTTTCATGTTGACCAGAAACTCTAATGGGTAGTTATCAATAATTTGGAGTTTTGAGCAATGGGGGGGAAAGACCTTTGTATCAGCGATGAACAAAGAAGGCAAACCCAAAGAACCTAGCCTTATCCTACAAGCTTTCCAGTCAACAGTCAAAGATGATTACCCAGTTAGATAATGCAGATAGTCGACAATTTAACTTTTCTAGCTACATATTCAATTGCATTTTTCTCAGCTCATTATTTAATTTTATCAAGCTCTTTCCAAAGGAATGGACTCTTCCATTCTAAAACCTCCAAATAACAGAGGTAAAATTATCAGTCTGCTGCTGATGTTGTATAACAAAAAGAGACTGGAGCCAAACTGGATGAGTTCAAGTCAGGCTCTGCCACTTACTGGCTGGATGGCCTTGGGAAATTTACCTAACAGATCCGTGCCTTGGTTTCCTTACTTATAAGGTGGGTAGGACAATACATATTTGCAGAGGTACAGAGAGGATTAGAAAGAGCACATATAAAGCACGGGGCACGTGGGTGATGTCCAATAAATGGTGGCTATTGTTGTGAATTATGAGCAGCAATAGGAAAGCACTGGCTTGGAAGATGTAAGTGTGGACTGAAATCACTAAATGTCCTGCTTCATGGAACCGAAGAAGAGCCCCCCGTATCTTGATTGGCATCCACTGGGCATCTGAAACCACTAAGCAATTATTAACGGTCCTTAAATATTTTCCCAGGAGGACGAAATGCTTATCAGTTGGAAGGGAATGAACTCAGGATGTACGATTTACAAAGAGGACTTTAGTGAGGGAGATGTGGAGTGCTCCAAAGACATAGGATTTGACTCTGCCTCTATTTAACCTCCTGGAACCTTAGTTTCCACATCTAGAGAGTGCATAAAACAATCACTCACTGATCATTTCAATATCTTTTTGTAAGAATCAAATGAGATATGGAAGGTTCCCCAAAACTGTAAAAATTCTACAGTAGTTAGTATTGTTCTTTATCATCACTTTGAAATGGACCACCAATCCCTTGAAATGTGTTTCATCTGTCAATGGAACTGCCAAAATCCCCTGCCTCAGCAACAAATTTATCCTAAGGAACTGAATCATTCCCTGAGTAGAAATAGTACCACAAAATGCAAAACTAGTTGCAAAACTAGAAACTGTCCAGAGAACAGGGACGCGCCTCACTTCACATGTATAAAGTCTGCCCACTTTCAGAGTTTTGGAGCATAAAATTACATAGAGGACCAACACAAGCAAACAGACCTCTCTGGTTACTGCAAACCAATGTAATATGACAAAGCCAACACGGGCTTTATCACAAAGGCCACAGGACAAATCAGAATCATTTCATTATACCAGCATGGCTTAAAGGGCTCTCTGAGCCACCCCCCCCCCCCCACAATTTTTTTTCAAATTGTACTTAACCACTTTGCCAGCACTATTTCTCGATTCTGCAGTGGGGCATGTTTGCATCAACAAACTCTAAAACACATGCAGTGAGGAAGTCAATTCTTTCTTGCAATGCAGAGCCAAGTATTGGTATATAATAAATGGACTCATGAATAAAGGATGACTGTGAACATCTAGAAACTTTCATAGAAGTTTTTTTTCCCTTCATTTTTATACAACACCTTTAAATGAGGGGGGAAATTATTCAATTCCACATATGTATGGGAAGCGCATGGCTTTAGGGTTACACAGATTTATATTCAAATCCCAACTCCACCATGTACTCCTTCTGTGCCTTTCAGCAAATCACTATAGGCTCTCCAAATCTCAATTTCCCCTCTGAAATATGGGAATATAAGTATTTCATTTTGCTGAGTGATAGTGAGGATAAATTAGAAAGCCTTTTACATAGTTTGGCAAATGGTAGGTGGTCAAAGAGTCTTAACTTCTGAGATTTGTGTGGCATTCCCCTCATGAGGAAGACAGATGAATTGTTCCTGGGTGAATTCTCTGTACCTGCCATGAGGACACAGCCCCAGGTTTCAGAAGATGTGACAGCTGGAAAAACAAGACCAAGTTATTTAAAATACATAGATACTGATCACAAAATGCTACAGGGCTTACCAGGACAGAGAGGGCAGGCCTGTTGTTTTATTAATGTCCCCATGTTAAAACAGTATAAGGGACTGCCTATAGGCTCCCTACCGTGATTTCACAGAGAGGCTTTGAAATAATTCTGATGGTAAGTCTGGGAAAGGAAACAGATGCTTTGAGGCTATATGGACCCCAGAAAATTATGTTCTTAAAGTTCATCCCTTTCATTGGGTGTGGACCCATTGTAAGTAGTATCTTTTGGAGAATAGGATCTCTACTTAGGATGTAACCCATCTCATTCATGGTGAGTCGTAATCTTCTTACTGGAGTCCTTTATAAGAGAATGAAATTCAGACAGAGAGAGAAAGCCACGGAAGCAAGAAGCCGAAAGTGACAAAACACAGAAGAGAAGAGAGAACCTAGCAGAACTATGAAGAGAAGAGAGAACCATATGACAGAAGACTCCAAGATCAACACCAGCCAGCGTTTGAGGAGAAAGCATTGACTGATGATGTCTTCATTTGGGTATTTTTCTCAGTCTCTAAATGGTCGGCTTGTAAGCTAATACATTCCCATTATTAAGAGCTAACCCATGAAGGAACATGAAAAATGTTCAACATCACTAGTGATTAGGGAAATGGAAATCAAAACTACAATAAGATAAAGTTTGCCTATAGACTGGCCACTATTAAAAAGTCAGAAAACTGTAAATATTAGGGAGGATGTGGAGAGATAGGAATGCTTATTCACTGTTGGTGGGAATGTAGAATGGTACAGGCACTGTGGAGGACTGATTGGCAGTTCCTAAGGAAGCTGAATATAGATTTGCATGAGAACCAGCAATACAATTACTAGATATATACCAAGAAGAACTGAGAGCACAGACACAAACACATATCTGCAAAAATATTCACCGCAGTGTTATTTATGATTGCCAAAACGTGGAATCGACCAAGGTGTCCATCAACTGATGAATGGATAAAGAAATTGTGGGGTATACACACGACAAAATATTATGGAGCTGTAATAAGAAATGAAGTCATTAGGCATAGGACAACACGAATGAAACTAGAGGACATGATTTTGAGTGAAGCAAGCCAGAGACAAAAGGACAAATACTCTATAATTGTGTTATTTGGAACTATATATACTGTGTAAACTCATGGAGCTAATAACTAGAATATATAGGTAACCAAAAAATAGGAGGGTGGAGAATGGAAAATTGAAGGTTAATCTGTGCAGAATTGGTAAAAAGGTTGTTTGTAATCTTTGAATTACATGGACATGGTGAAAGCATATCATGGTGTTTGTAACTAGCAGAGCTATGATATGGGTATGACAGTGTTTGAAAGGGGAAGTCTATGGTCATATATATTTTATTATTAGAAGGAAAGCTAAAAACTGTAGCATGGGACTGTTTAAGATAATAAAATCTCACATGAAACACAAATATGGATGATAGTGCATATATAAGACGTTTTCACAAAATATAAATACAAATATCTGGAGACAAGGAAAAACAATAGCAGCTATGTATGGCAGGGTTAGCATGGAGAGACTGAGAGATGATGAGTTTTGTTGTTTGTTTTTTTGCTCATTATTATTATTGGAATAATGAAAGTGCTTTAAGAATGAAGTGATGAATGCACAAATATGTGATCATACCAAATACCACAGATTGTACACTTCGGATGGACTTATAATTTATTAGTATGTATCAATACAATTGATAAGTTGAAAAAAAAAAGACAAACATTTCACGGTATCTCCTTTTGAGCAGCTTTTGCAAACTAAGAGAGAGATGACGGACCAAACTAAAGAGATGCTGTTACTCCTTAACCTGTTTCAAAAGCTTGATGGGACTTGGTACTGAGGACCCAGGCAGTGAGAAGACTCTGGACAAGGAGCCCTTGCTGAGCCCCCACCAGAGGTCAGACAGGGAAGTCCACGAGTGAGAAGACACAGAACTCCCAGAGCGCTGAGGCCTTTGGGAAGGTTTTCTGGAGGCAGAGGAACTGGAGTGCCATGGTGGAGGACTTTTGGTTTTCTCATACGACGTAAGGGTAAGGATGACCTAATGCCATATATAAGAGCTATGAAATCAGTTACAGGGCTCTAATGTTTCCAAAATTATTGCACTGCTATTAGGAATTAAGACAAAGTCCACCCTGGATCTTAGAACCCCCTGGAGTTCAAAGACTATAAGTAAACTTCCCTTATTCTGTTTTACAACTCGATTTACAAACACATGGCTGGAATGCCAAGTATGGAAAACTGGAGTCCTGAAACACTCAAACTGAGAAGCTAGATTTCTTGAACATAGCTTAGATACACATTTGGTAGGTAATGCATTCTGCCTTTTATCATGTCCAGTCAATTGTACATCACTCTTTGCCTCCTCAAGTCCCCAAAGTGGTAAAAATAGAAAAAAAATTAATGCTCTTAATACAAAATTATTGCAATATGCGGCAGAATGGGTGATTCAATTAAGAGAAATGGAGGGAGTCATTGTGATGGTTAAGTTTATGTGTCAACTTGGCCATGTGAAGGTGTCTAGCTGTTTTGTCAAGCAAGCACTGGCCTGTTATTGTGAGGATATTATGGCCAATCAGTAATTTGATTGACTCAAACAATGAGAGAAGTCTCATCTAATGATTTGAAGGCCTAAAAAGGAGAAGTGATGGTTCCAGTAATCAGAAGGGAGAACTTCCATCTCTGATTCAGTCAGCCAGTTTCTCCTGGTGAATTCATCAAAGACCTTCATCACAGTTTCCAGCTGGTAGACTGTCCTGTGGAATTTGAAATTGCCACCCAGACAGTCAAGTGAACCAACTCCTATTAAAAATGTTAAAATAGTTAAACATACACACACACACCCCTCCTCTTCTAGCAGTTCTGTTTCCCTAGAAAACCCTGTTTGATGCACCATTTTACAGAAGAAGGAACCGAGTCAATAGTTAAGATGTCAGCAAAGACATCTCTACAACAAAAGTTGGTGATGGATCTACTACAGCAATACTACAGAGGTCCAAAAGACTGAGAAATTACATGTAGTTCAAGAGTCCTAGGAAGATGTCATATTTGAATTTGAACTTTGTTTTGATTAGTTAAAGGCTGCCAATGCAATATACCAGAAATGAGTTGGTTTTTACAATGGAATTTATTAGGTTAAAAGCTTACAGTTCGAAGGTTGAGAAAATTTTCCAAACGAAGGCACCATCAGAGATGCTTTCTCACAGAGCTGCAGCTGTGGGCAATCAGGGATGTGGCAGGGCATGATGGTGGTCTCAGTTCATCTCTCCCCTCTCTTCGATACCTTGTTGCTAGTTCTGCTTTAGGCTGCTCCGTCAGTGGGTTTTCTCTCTCCTGAGTTCACGGATTTCAACTTATGGAGGCTTTTCTCTGTCACTACAGCTTTTTTGTGTGTCTATGGCTTTTTATTCCTCCATTTATAAAGGACTCCAGTAAAAGGATTAAGAACCACCGGAGGTCATGCAAACTAATCAAAGGCCCTTAAGGAAGGATTTTAAACAAAAGGTCCTACCTCCAAAAGCATTACAAGCAAAGGAATGAATTAGCTATAGGGCATTAGCTTCTGGGGTCTACCCAGCTTCAAACTGTCACAGCCTTGAAGGATGGGTCGATTTTCAGCAGAAGAGATGGGAGGAAAAAGGTTTCTCAAGTGGGAGGAATAGCATGAGCAAAAACTCTGACACATTAAAAATGGGACTTAATTGGAGAATGGTAAATTGTGGCAAGAAGAGAAGTGAAGAGAGGTGAGGCTATATAAACAGGGTGGGACCAGAGCAGGAAGTCTAGAATGAGTCCCATGGCTAAAGACTTGGATGCTTTCAAAAGGCTAAAAGAATGCTCAACTAATAGGCTTTAATGTTCTGGTCCTGATTTCACCCTGAAACCAGAAGCAG
The DNA here is from genome assembly GCF_030445035.2 of Dasypus novemcinctus. Lineage (NCBI taxonomy): Eukaryota > Metazoa > Chordata > Mammalia > Cingulata > Dasypodidae > Dasypus > Dasypus novemcinctus. Next base: position 160,347,395 of record NC_080704.1, read on the forward strand.
CCACAATAGCAGAAGTTTGTATGCACACTCCTCTCTGTGCCCTCCCTACAGCAACAGGAAGATGGGTTGTGAAAAGGGGAAATAGATGGGGCAAACACTACATTCTTCTCCATGATATGGAATCACTCGAATGTGTGTTTCTATCATTCAGATATGAAGAATAGTCAGGGTTCCTCCTCTATGATTCAGGAATGCACTGAATCAATGAGTGATCTGCAAAACAACCTCACATATCACCAGCTATGTTTTTGTGAATATATTTCCAAATGGAGTACAGAAATACATCAAGAAACCTCTCTTCTGAATTTCTGAGGATATAACTCTTCTGAAATCCAATATCTCACCCTACTTGCTATAACATAGGAAATGAATAACGTAAGTCACTAAGCCTATGAAGCTAAACGGTACCTTTTGGAGAGCCTACTAGGTACCAGATTGTGGACTCTCTATCTAACAATCACCAAATATTGCTCCATTCTTATTTAAACCCCATTGTAGAGCTGCTAAAATGAGGCTTACAGCAATCAACTAATATGTCCAACTAGCCAGGCCTCATGTTTTTTTCCTTTCAAAAGTCCCTGCCCTTTTCATTTTCCTATGCTGACTCAAAAACCTTCTAAGCAACTGCCTGTACTCCCAGTTAACGATCACACTGCAGTTTTTGGAAAGGCTTCGTCTGTATTCATTCATGTAATTTCGGTTTTCAAGTAAAGTTGGTCTCCCTGCCAGGGAATTGTATAATCATATCTATACTGGGAGATTCTGCTATTAATATTAACCAAGAATACAAAGATGTGACCTTAGGCACATAGATGAAGTGCTATGTCCAAAACTGTATTAGTCAGCCAAATGTGGTCCTGACACAAAGTAACAGAAATCTTTTGGTTTTTATAAAGGTATTTATTTGGAGTAAAAGCTCACATTTACAAGGCTCTAAAGAGTCCAAATCAAGGTACCATAAGAGGTATCTCCTTGCACTTCTGGTACCATGTTTTGAAGCAAGATGGTGGGCAATGTCTGCAAGGATTCAGCTTTCCACTTTTCTCTTAAGGCTCTGTGGGCCCAGCTTCTTCCAGTCTCACCTGTAGACTGACATAAGGCTCATCTCTCTTCATCTGGGGCTTGTTTCTTTCTGGGCTCAGCTGGTCTGGTCTCTTCACAAGGTCAGCTGTAAACTCTCAAGAGAATGGCTCATTTCTTTTCCCAGAACCTCTGCTGTGTCTATGGAGCAGTCTCTCTTTTTTGCGAATCTGCTTCTGTGTGTCTCCTTGATGGAGTATCTGATTATATAACCAACCAGAGGGGCAGGGACTCAAACTGAATTGCCCTAATGCCACACTTGAATCAAAGCCCTAATCTCATCCTAATTTAATCAAAGGTATCTCTGATTGACTCTAATATAATCAAAGGGTATCACAACCAGAGCAACAGACCAGTTTACAAACATAATCAGTAGGATAAACCTCCCTGGCACAGAGGGATTACTAACAAGCACCAGCTGGTGATGCAACTAGAAAAGGACCTTGAATAAAAGGGGGAAGTGGTGAAGCCAAATGAAATTCTATGGCTAAGAGACTTCAAAGTGAGTGGAGAGGTCATCCCAGACGTAACATCTCAGCAGGATCTCATAAACAGCCCAAGTAGATACTACCCCAAATATGGGGCCCATGAAGGCTCTGGAGACACCCAGGTCCTACAGTCATGGCTCATGGCACATGGCTCTGGAGTTCAGTGCCTTGCCAGTGGGCCCTACTTTGGAATTTGTGCTCCTGAGTGTGATGGAGTTGGACTCAGATGCGACCTCTCTATGCATGCCTCTTCTGTCACTTTTACTGAACCTGTGGTTGGTGCTGGGGTTGGTGTATGCTCAGGAGATTTGAATCTCTGGACTGTCTGTGTGACAGCTGGGCCCTGAGCCTCAGCACACTTATAATACCTACTATCCAGTTCATTGGACTTACTACATAAGCAAACAGGGAGGTGAGGATGGTCAACCACCACATGAGAGAACCGGAAGAGTCTACAGCTGCAAGCAAGAGAATTCCATCCATGAGCATGTGGGATCGAAGCCCCCTCTCGATTTAGAAGTGGAGTGGACATCGCCATCCCAGGGTCCTCAGGATGGAGGAATAAAATATGGATTAGAGTGGACTTACTGGTATTCTACCATAGAAATATTGTGACTCTAACAATGGAAGAAATTATATCAGTGGTGTGGAGACAGAGGCTGCAGGAGTTGCTAAAGGCAGGGAGAGGGAAAAAGAGGTGTGATTTGGGGGCATTTCTGGGACTTGGAGTTGTCCTCAATGATATTGCAGTGACAGAGGCAGGACATTATATATCCTACCATAACCCACTGAATAGACAGGGAGAGAGTGTAAACTACAACATAAACTATAATCTATGTTGTGTAGCAATGCTCCAAAATGTACTCATCAAATGCAATGAACGTGCCACACTAATGAAAGAACTTGTCGATGTGGGGGGAGTGGGGGCATGGGGAGTGGGGTATATGGGAACCTCATATTTTTTCATGTAATATTTGTGTAATTTATGTATCTTTACAAAAAGAAGACCAAAAAAAAAAACCTTAATGAGATGAGGTAAAGGCAAAGATGAGAGGGAAACTTACATCCCTAAATGTGTGTTGATATTGCAGGGTGTAGGAATGTGCTAAAGCACAGGAAAGATACAAATGGAGTGATCTATGGACTATGGTTCATAGGTTACAGCAATACTGTAATTTTCTTGGATCAAAGCAAAAGAGATACTTTATTGATACTGAGGTGGGGATGGAAAAAGTGGGCCAAGTGTATGCCATGAAACATGTTTGGTGGTTTAACAGTCTAATGATAATATATCATAATCTGTAACAAATGTTCCACCACAGTGTGGTGTGTTCATGAAAGGGTGTTGTATAGAAATTCTGCACATATATATGATTGTTTTGTAAGTTCACAACCTCTGTAATAAAAACATATTTTAAAAATAGCTCTTTTTGGAATTCATAAATAATATCAAATTGCCACAATAGCCATAGCCTATTTCTTTTTGTTGGTCCTCTCTATGTTCGATAGTACTATTTGAAATCTGGTAAGGAAGAAAAACGACAATTACCCATTATTTGCCTCTGACAAAAAGAGCTCTTTGTGAGACAGTTATTATATTAATAAAAATAAGTATAACTTTAGCAAGTACCATTTGTGAAAAGCTTGATCTATGCTAAGCCCTATAGTAAAAACTGAACCTATAATTAATTGATCATTTAATCTTTACCATTAACTACTTCTTGGCCTTTTGGCTAAGATCAAGTATAATCTTCACATTTATCCTATGAGGTATTATTAACCCCTTTGGACAAGCAGGGGAATTGAGGCACAGAAAGATCTAGTCCCATGTCCAAGGCGACATTGATGGTAACAGTGGGAGCTAGGATGTAAAGGCAGGAATGACTAACACTAAAGGCATCCTGTTACCTCTTCAGTAATACTGCCTCCCATCAGCTCATCTGGATAAAAATTATCTGATGAACTGACATATGCACTACAAAACTTTAGGGCAAAGAGGGGGTGCATGCTGTAACGGTTAAAATAGAGGCTGTCGAAGACACCATAGGAGAATATCTTTAAGATCTGGACATTGGCATCTCTTTTCTGGAACACAAAATGTATAAACTGCAAAGGAAAAACAAACTGATTAATTAGGTATAATCAGGATAAAACCATCCTGCTCATCAAAAGAGCAGAAAAATGAATAGGCAAGACACAGCCTGAGAGAAATTATTATAAAACATATTATCTGACAAAGGGCTTCTATTCAGAATATATACAGAAATCCCCACAGCTCAGTAATAAGAATGAAAAAGAAAACAATAAAAAATAGGCAAAACACGTGAACAGACACTTCACAAAATAAGTAGCCAATAAGCCATGAAACAGTATTCAACATTGGGGAAATACGCATTATAACCACAGTGAGATATCATGATATAATCCCTAGAATGGCTGAAACTTAAATGTGAGACTATAGAGTATTGGCAAGGTTGTGGAACATCTGTAACAATCAGAAAATGCTAGTGGCAATGGAAAAATGGTATAGCCAATTTGGAAAATATCTGAAAATGCTAAGTATGTTCTTTTCCTATGACCCATGAATTTCCTATCTAAGAGGAAAGAAGACATTTTTCTATAAGAATACTTGAAAATGAATGGTCACAGCAACTTTATCTGTAAAAACCAATAATTGAAAACAACCCAAATCTTCATCAGGAGATCATTCTCTCCTGTTTTTAGTGAATGAATATAACTTACTTATCAGTTGTGTGGTCTTGGGTAAATCATTTTACCTCTCTGAGTTTTGCTTCCTTGTTTTAAAATGAGGGAAAATATCAAAGCCTATCTCCGGGATGATTATACGGATTACAGAAATAGAAGTACCAACTGATACTTATTCAATGCTCAACAGTTATTACTACAATCTACTCTGAGATAATGCTATACCATTACTTGTATTGTTAAACTTCATTACTTAAGCTGTAGTCCTAAAATAGAGCAAATACATTTCTTAGTGTCCGGAAAGATCAGCTGGGGAGGGTAATAGGAAGCAGGTCCCTCCGAGTTCACCCCAAACTAGTATTACATCCCCTGTAGCTTGACATTAAGGCACTAAAGCAGAAACAAAAGGAATTTTCTATGCGGGAAAACCTGTATGTTGGAGGCCATCTAGAGAAAGGGTAAATCATTCTTGTTGTCCCTGTGTAAAAATCACCAAGTTTGAGCAGTGTACAAAGTGGTGGGCATGACCAATGAGGACATAATTTTGTGAGTCAGAAGGTCCAAGACTGAAGAGAGTCAGGGAAAGGAGTACCTTTAGAACCATCTGGAACAGTGATTCCCACACCAGAATCCTAATCAGAATCACCTGGGGGACTTGCAAACTCTACCTTCTGTGGCCACAGCCAGAAGACCACCTCAATCGGACTGTCTGGGGGTGGCACCTATATACCTGTATGAAAAAGAAAAGAACTCTGAAGGTGATCCTGACAGAAACACAGAAACCAACTGCTCGAGTGCAAACCCATCAATCCCTAATGCGGAAACAGAGGCCAAAGAGAAGGGAAGGAACTAAATCTTAGCTCACACAGTAGTGGTCAAACCAGGGCTCTTGCCCCCATGGCCTGCCATATTTCCCATGCTCTCTCCATGCAATAGGGAAACAGATGACTGATGAGAACTCAATGCTCAGAATTCAAAGTTGAGTTCAGGGTACTGATGAAGACAGGCAAGGGGAGCAAACACTCAATGAGAACATCCTGTACATCAGGCGCTCTGCTCTGTCTCTTTTGGAATCCTCATAACCTTCCCCCAAAGTGGGTGTGATTGTTGAAAGCTGTCTGGACCCCCAAAAAAGTATGTCATTAAAGCCAATCCATTCTGTGGTTGTGGAACCATTGTAAGTAAGATCTTTTGTTGAATAGGATCTTAAAAATTACAATGTGACCCACCTCATTCAGGGAGGGTTTTTTGTTTTGGTTTGTTTTATTTTGTTTTTAAAGATTTATTTATTTACTTATTCCCCCCCTTGCGGTTTGTTCCTTTCTTTGCTGTCTCTTCTCTGTGTCCATTCGATGTGCATTTTCTCTATATCTGCTTGTCTCCCTTTTTTGAATCATCTTGCTGTGCCAGCTCTCTCTGGCGCATGGGCTGGCAGCTCTCTGCGGTGTGCAGGCCAACTTGCCTTCACAAGGAGGCCCTGGGACACGAACCCAGGGCCTCCCATATGGTAGACAGGAGCCCAACTGATTGAGCCACAGGCACTACCCTCAGGAATGGTTTTAATTCTCTCAGTGGGGTCTTATCTAAGAGAATGAAATTGATACAGAGAGAGAGAGCCATGGAAGCAAGAAGCTGAAAGTAATGAAACCCAGATGAGGAGGGAAAGACCAGCAGATGCTACATGTGACATAGGAGTCCAGGATCACTGACAGCCAGTCTTTGAGGAGAAAGCACTAACTGATGATGCCTTAAAGGACATTTCTCTCAGCTCGAAAACTGTAAGTTTGTAAATTAATAAATTCTCATTGTTAAAAACCAACCCACTTCACAGTATCTGCATTTCAACAACCTAGAAAACTAGAACACTGGGTATGACTTTTTCCACTTTTACAGACGAAAGAATGGGTATCCATCAAGGATAAGTTAACTTTCCAATATCACACAGGTAGTAAGGGGCAGAGCCATGATGCAAAACTAGATCTGACTGGATCCAAAGCATGGACTCTTAACCACTATACCGTGCTACCATTCCAATTTGGAACTCTGGTCTGGCAAGTTTTCACTAGTTTTCAGGCCCCTGGCTGGGCTGCACCTATGTGGAAGTGGATCTCTTGCCTGGCAGATGAACTATCTTTGTTTATAATATAGAACAGAGAAATGCCACCAAAGGAAATCTCAGTCTTCAACACAGGAATTCTAGAAACCACCCTGCACCTAAGCCCATCAAACACATGCGTGAACTGTCTTTTGGTTTTCTTGTGTTGGTTGGTTTCTCTTTCTCCACTCTGGTACCCCAAAAATCCTCATCCTGGACCAACATATAGCAAAGGAAGAGCACAGCAGACAAGGCTTGGCTTGCCCATACCCAGGTCTGTAACAGGTACACTGCAGCTGGGGCTCATCTAAGTTTGAGAGTGACAAAGTAGGTTGGAAGATTGAGGAGAGGACCAGCCCAAAAATAGGCTAAGTTCTCCAGCAGGGGGCCTGTAGCCAAGGAGGCACCACGGCAGGCACAGTGCCAGGAGCATGCTATTGCTTCTTGAGAAATTATAGGCAGAGAGTGTGTATGGGGAGAGCCAATGGGATAGCATTTCATTGAGGACCAAGGGGTTGCTTTTGACTGAGATGTGTATACCCAGAAAGTATATATTTTAAAATGGAGGCCAATCACAAAGTCAAGAGAACCAGCAAAGTGAGACGGAACAGAGGAGGCACTTAATGGACCAGCAAAGCACAAGTCAGCTGTAGTTCCAATTCCTGCTGCTCACATGGAGGTGATTATAAATAATTTTGGTTTTAAATGTGTTGCAATCCAGGTTTTTTGGGAAGCTAAGATGGTATGGGCAGTAAGGGATTGGCAACTAGAAAAAGAAATGAGGTAAGGCTGAGACTCTGCCCAAAGGTTAGGGCAATGGGTTCCAATTGCACCTCAGGCACGACTGCACATTTGACCTTCGTATTAGTCACTTCTGCTCTTTCTTCAAATCGATTTACTTAGGGGGTAGACAGGAGGGATGGGCCTAGACCGCTGGTTTTCAAAATCTGCTCCTCAGAACCTCCTCAGGGATGACTTTGTGGTGGGATAAGTCTGGGAAAGACATAGCTTCCCCTTCCTCTTCATGCCTTTCACCCAGAGGTTCTGTGGTTAAAAACATTTTAGAAACCAGTGCTCTGGAAGATTTATAGTGTTGACCCAGCACAGAAATTCCTGGGGCCTCATGTACTGTATGGAAACATCCACAGATGGGCTAATTCCTTGAGACTCCTGCGACTGGATTTGTAATGAAATGGAAATATGCAGAAAGTACAAATTTCTGGGGGAAAAGCTTCATCAGATTCTCAGAGGAGGCCATGATGCCAGCTAGAAAGGATGTGGATTGCTCAAGAGGTCCCAGACCAGGCAAATCCATGACTCTCCCTCCAGGCAGGGTATACATTCAGATATTAGGATTGGTCCACAAGGGAAGAAGAAGAGAAATGGAGGGGAAGGAGAGAGAGGCGAGGAGGATATCAGCACCCACCTAATCTACCACATCAGAATTACAGAAATCATCACCAGCCACACAGAGTCTCTTCAAAGAGGAGATGGGGCGCATTATTCAAGCTAATTAGAACACATTGTTGTGAGGAGAAACAATTAATTCACCCATAATACGGTCTCCAAATGCATAAATGATTTCATGGCATTCAGAAAGCCTCAGCACAGCTGCTGGGTGCTATTTAGTGGAAAGGTGGATGAAGAATGAGCAGGCACAGAAATAGATTTACTTTTCACCTCCAAATCAGATTTATGTCAATTCAAGACAAAGAAAATGGATGGGAGGTACAAGTTCAGCTGGCAGAAACTGAATCCCCATTTGACTTCCTCAGCACACAGTAGGCACTCAAAAATCACTTACTGATGGGCTGAGAGACTACCCCAAATCACTCCCACTGGTTAGAGACATGAAACTCCTTCAGGTCCCCAGGGTCATGAAATCCCTCTCTAAATTTCTGGGCACCTTTCAGAACCCCCTCCTGGCCAGGCCCTCTCACACTCCTGGTGCCAAATGGCTCTTGGCATCCCTGCTGTTTCAGACTGCTCTGTGGCAGTTTGGGGAACAAATTATCCTGAGAACCTTCCTGGTACCTGGATGTGCCACCTTGGATTCTTGGATGTCTTTGCTCTGTAATTACCTGACCTCCCCTTTTATAGTGCATGGCTCATAAGCATACAGAGCAAATCTTTCTTTTGAATTACTGGTCCCAAAAAAACAAATAGAAGTCATTTCTAAACATGCCTGTTGAATGTTTAAGAAAGCGGCATAGTCAGTTAACTGGAAAGTTATTTCTTATTGGCCACCTAACAGCCCATTGACTTGGGTCAAGATCAACTACCTATGCCTCAGTTTCATCATCTGTAAAATGGGAACAATAACACGCCACTGATTCACACATACTTTCAACAAATTCTTGTTGAGCACCTACTCTCAGCCAAGCACTAGGCTAGGAGCAGAGATATAACTGCTTTTTTATTTTAAAGGTGGCTATGGAGTCAATTTCCATTAAGTCTCCTGTATATAAGGAGATAAACATTAAGCAAATAACATCCTTAAATTGTGATATACAACTTGATGTGGAAGCCATAGGACATCAGAGTTCTATAGCAAGAGGCCTTCACTGCAGGTGAGTGAAACTTAGAAGACAAAGGGGATTATGGGAGAGCATTCCAGGCAGATGAGACAGGAAATGGAAACAAAGTCTCCAAGGCCTGAAGGACCTTATTGACTCTAGTTCAGCAATTAGCAAACTATGGTCCATGGGTCAAAACTGACCCACCCCTTTTTTCTACCATCTGCAGGTTAAGAATGGTGCCCAGTTCTTTAAGGGATCGCATTAATTTTAGTGGAATCTGAAACTATTAGAAATCTGGAATATTCTCAATACCCAAAGGGGTGTTCAGGTGCCTTAGAGATAAGGTGTTTGGTGGATATTTCTTTTTTCAGCCACACAACATTTCAGACATCAAACAACAGGGAGGGGAAGTGGACTTGGCCCAGGGGATAGGGCATCCACCTACCACATGGGAGGTCCACGGCTAAAGCCCCGGGCCTCCTTGACCTGTGTGGAGCTGGCCCACGTGCAGTGCTGATGCGCGCAAGGAGTGCCGTGCCACACAGGGGTGTCCCCCGGGTAGGGGAGCCCCACACACAGGGAGTGTGCCCCATAAGGAGAGCTGCCCAGCACAAAAGAAAGTGCAGCCTGCCCAGGAATGGTGCCGCGCACACGGAGAGCTGACACAACAAGATGATGCGACAAAAAGAGACACAGATTCCCATGCCACTAACAATAACAGAAGCAGACAAAAAGAACACACAGGAAATGGACACAGAGAATAGACAACTGGGGAGAGAAATAAATAAAATAAATCTTAAAAAAAAAACAACAAACATAGGGAGTTCCACCACTCTGAGCAGGCAAACTACAGCAACTTGGGAGGGCTGTAAATCCTCCAGCAAAATGGCTAGGCAGCTGACCCATCTGGACTTGAACCCCAACCAATGAATTCCAACTGCAAGGTCAAGTTCTGCTTCCTATCGATGAAAGGACCCTAAGGGAGCATGCTGTTTCAGCTACCGGCATGTCCTGCCCAGGCTATACCTCTGACCTCCACCTCCTTTCTTCCTTCAGTTCTTAGTTTAGATGTCAACTTCCTTATCTCCTCTCCTAGACTATGTGAGGGACTTTTCTATGGCTCCTGTTGCCTCCGCACTTAGCCCCACATCACATGATGGATCTGTTCGTTTGCATTGACTCTTACTTCAGAGCAGGGAAAGTAGCTATCTTGCTCACTCCTCTATGCCCAGTATATAACAAAAAGGAAAGCCTCAGAGTAGGTTTGTTAAATGAATGAAAGCACAAGTGACCAAATGCTAGGACATACGGTACGTGGCCAAGGTATGAAACATGCAGGTGTCCCTCTACATTCCCCTTGAAATCCAATTCAACAGTGGACATAGTTTCCTACATTCTTTAGTCAAGGATCACATCATCACACAAAAAGTCTCTGGGTGTTACCCATTGAACTGTGTCCCGCAACAGACATGTTCAAGTCCTAACACCTCCGGTCCCATGAATGGGATCCTATTAGGCAATATGCTCTCTAAAGAGGTTATTAGAGGAGGAGGGGGCAAGATGGCGGCTGAGTGAACATCCCTGTTAGAGTCTTCTGCAGGGAATCGGCTGGGCGGCGTTGGAGACTCTTTGGGACCGGATTGTTTCGGGATTTTTGCTGGTCCGGAGGTGTCTGGACATCGATTTGGAGGGAAGGTAACAGAGAGGATTCGTCTGTGAAATATACACGGAGATCCCAGCTACCTGTAGAGGATTCCCTTCTTGGGTAGGCGGAGACGAGGCATCTAGCCCCGCTCGGTGGGGCTGAGCCAGGCCGGGCCGCAGCGGCGGACGCCGGAGCCGGGCCGCGCTGCGCCGGCGGTGAGCGGGGCCGGGCGGGGCCGAGCCAGGCCGAGCCGGGCCGCGGTAGCGCTTGGAGCCGGGCGGGGCCGGTGCAGGCCCCGGCTGCGGGCCGCGGTAGCGCTTGGAGCCGGGCGGGGCCGGTGCAGGCCCCGGCTGCGGGCCGCGGTAGCGCTTGGAGCCGGGCGGGGCCGGTGCAGGCCCCGGCTGCGGGCCGCGGTAGCGCTTGGAGCCGGGCGGGGCCGAGCCAGGCCGAGCCGGGCCGCGGTAGCGCTTGGAGCCGGGCGGGGCCGGTGCAGGCCCCGGCTGCGGGCCGCGGTAGCGCTTGGAGCCGGGCGGGGCCGGTGCAGGCCCCGGCTGCGGGCCGCGGTAGCGCTTGGAGCCGGGCGGGGCCGGTGCAGGCCCCGGCTGCGGGCCGCGGTAGCGCTTGGAGCCGGGCGGGGCCGGTGCAGGCCCCGGCTGCGGGCCGCGGTAGCGCTTGGAGCCGGGCGGGGCCGGTGCAGGCCCCGGCTGCGGGCCGCGGTAGCGTTTGGAGCCGGGCGGGCCCGGGTCAGGCCGCGGCGGGTACGGAGCCGGGCAGGGCCGGTCCAGGCCGCGGTGGCGGGAGGTGGACGCCGGAGCCGGCTGGGCCGCTGTAGCGAGCGGAGCTGGGCGGAGCCAGGCCAGGCCAAGGCGGCGTGAGGAGCCGGGCAGAGCCGGTCCAAGCCTCCGCGGCGGGCGGAGCCGGGCCTGCGGAGGGGTTTCTGTTTTTTTTTTTGTTTGTTTGTTTGTTTGTTTTTTGTTTTTTTTTTTTTAATTTTACTTAATTTTTTTTTTCTTTTTTTTTTTTTTTGAGCATCTGCAGTACTGGGGAGTTCGTGGGCCCTGGGCGGCCTATTGGGGGTTTGTGGGAAGGGAGGTGCTTGCAGACCCATTTGGGCAGACAGACGGGGGGGTTTTAGGGCAAAGCGGGGGGAAGTTGTTGTTTTAGATAGTGTTGCAATTGTGACACATGTGTACCTGTATATCTCTTCTCCCTATCCGTTCCCCACCGTTTGCCCATCCTCTTTTTCTTTCTTCCTTTCTTCTTGCCTTTCTTTTTTCTTTATTATAATTAGTTTGTTTGTTTTTTTTTTTTTTTTCGGTTTTCTCTTTCCCTCTTGTCCCTCATCTTCCACTTATTTTTACTTTAATTCAAGTATACAATAGGTGCTACAGGGAACACCTCACATTTGCTGGGTTTTCCCATCCTCCACTGCCTCATTTCTGTGTGAACTGATTTAGGCTACCTACACTATCCCCCTTCCCCTGCATCTTGATATCCACTATCATCTACTGTCTCTCCTATATTCCACCCCCCACCTCCCGTTCTTTGATCCACAAAGTGTCTAACTCTTAATTTCTAATACCTTTGTTCTGTTTTCTGTCTATTATCCACTCTTGAAACTATTACCTTTCTTTTCTTTTTCCCTCTCTCATGAAAACAATAGCTGTGTAGTTCATACCATATTCCTCCCAAATTCAGTCATCAACTTCATAAAAGGTACTCTACCTACAGCTATAACTCTATACAATCTACATGAATCTAACCTCCATCCTTCCAGATCTCATATTCCTGCTTTATTAACATACATCACCAATACAACTTTACACTTTTCCCTTGCTTACACAATTGCCTTTCCCCAACACTAATACTTTCCTCTAAAGTGAACTTAACCAACAACAAGTAACTAGAATAAGAAGAAAAAAGTGACAAAGAGAAGATATAACACCTGTGCAAAAATAACAACTAATTAACCTCCAAGAGCAGACAAAGAAGCTAAGGAACTGATTAAATTCGTCAAAATAAAGAGATGACCAGAAAGCAACAAAAATCTACGAACCAAACCAATAATCAGGAAAACATGGCTGAATCCAATCAACAAACCAATAATCACGAAGGGGAGCAAAACTTGGCACAAGCAATGAAAGATCTCAGAACATTTATCACCGACAAATTTGATGCAGTAATGAAAGAGGTTAACAACATGAAGACATCACTTGGAGGGGAAATTGCAGACATACGCAAAAACATAACAGATATGATGGGAATGAACACCACAGTTCAAGAAATCAAAAATACACTTGCAGCAAATATCAGCAGACTAGAAGAGACAGAGCAGAGAATTAGTGATGTGGAAGACAGTACATCAGAAATCAAACAGATAGTAGAAGGGGTCAATAAGAAGATAGAAAAAATCCAATTAGGATTTAGGGACCTGAATGACAATGCAAAACGCTCAAACATACGTATTATAGGCATTCCAGAAGGTGAAGAGAAGGGAAAGGGGTCAGAAAGAGTGTTGCAGGAAATAATGGCTGAAAACTTCCCAAATATACTGAAAGAGACAGATGTACATATCCAAGAAGCACAGCGCACTCCACAAGTCATAAACCCCAACAGGCCCACCCCAAGACATATACTTGTCAAATTATCCAATGCTCAAGACAAAGAGAAAATCCTAAAAGCAGCAAGAGAAAAGAAAACCATCACATACAAGGGAAGCTCAATTAGATTAAGTGCTGATTTCTCTTCTGAAACCATGGAGGCAAGAAGACAGTGGTATGATATAGTCAAGGTACTAAAGGAAAAAAATTTCCAACCAAGAATACTCTATCCAGCTAAACTAGCATTCAAACATGATGGAGAGTTCAAAATATTCGCAGACAAACAGAAACTGAAAGAGTATACCAACAAGAAACCTCCCCTTCAAGAAATTCTAAAGGGAGTTCTGCAGGAAGAAAGGAAAAAACAGGAAAGGCAAAGTTGGAGGAGAGTATAAGACCAACAACAACAACAAAAAAGACAAAAAAAAATATACAAACAAAATATGACAAACACAAATCCAATCAAAATATGGCTAACACAAATAATTCCTTGATAGTAATAACACTGAATGTCAATGGATTAAACTCACCTATCAAAAGATTCAGACTGGGACACTGGATAAGGAAATATGACCCATCCATATGCTGTCTACAAGAGACACATCTTAGACCCAGAGACGCATGGAGATTGAAAGTGAAAGGCTGGAAAACAATCATACAAGCTAACAATAACCAAAAAAAGGCAGGAGTAGCTATATTAATATCAGACAAAATAGACTTTAAATGTGAAACAATTGTGAGAGACAAAGAAGGATACTACATTTTAGTCAAAGGGAAAATCTGTCAAGAAGATCGAACAATCATAAATATCTATGCCCCTAACAAGGGTGCCTCTAAATACGTCAGGCAAACGCTGGAAAAACTAAGTGAAAGAATAGATACATCTACAATTATAGTGGGGGATTTTAATACACCACTATCAACTCTGGCCAGAACATCTCAAAAGAGAATCACCAAAGAAACAAAACATCTGAATAGTATATTAGAGGAGCTCGATCTAATAGACATATATAGATCGCTACACCCAAACACAGCAGGATATACATTTTTCTCAAGCGCACATGGATCATTCTCCAAGATAGATCATATGGTAGGCCACAAAGAAAGGCTGAACGAATTCAGAAAGATTGAAATCATACAAAACATTATCTCTGACCACAGTGGAGTCAAGCCGGAGATTTGCAAGGGAAAGAAGCCCAGATTTCACACCACGATTTGGAAATTAAACAACACACTCTTAGAAAAACAGTGGGTCAAAGAGGAAATCTCAAAAGAAATCAATGACTACCTTGAAACAAATGATAATGATAACACAACATACCAAAATTTATGGGATGCAGCAAAAGCAGTACTGAGAGGGAAGTTTATAGCCATAAATTCATATATCAAAAAAGAAGAAAGAGCAAAAATTGAAGAACTAACTGCACATTTGAAGGAATTAGAAAAACAACAACAAAGTAACCCAACAGGAAGAAGAAGGAAGGAAATAACAAAGATAAGAGCAGAACTAAATGAAATAGAAAATAAGAAAGCACTTGAACAGATAAACAAGACCAAGAGCTGGTTTTTTGAGAAGATTAACAAAATTGACAAACCTTTAGCAACACTAACAAAGAAAAAAAGAGAGAAGATGCAAATACACAAAATAAGAAATGAGAAAGGCGATATCACCACTGACCCCACAGAAATAAAGACTATCATAAGAGGATATTTTGAAAAACTATATTCCAACAAAAATGACAATCTAGAGGAAATGGACAAATTCCTAGAAACACATAAACAGCCCATATTGACAAAAGAAGAAATTGATGATCTTAACAAACCAATCACAAGCAGAGAGATAGAATCAGTTATTAAAAATCTCCCAACTAAGAAGAGCCCAGGGCCAGATGGCTTCACAGGTGAATTCTATAAAACATTCCGGAAAGAACTGACACCAATCCTGCTGAAACTATTCCAAACCATCGAAACAGAAAGAACGTTACCCAACTCCTTCTATGATGCCAACATTACCCTAGTACCAAAGCCAAACAAAGACATCACAAGAAAGGAAAATTACAGACCAATTTCTCTAATGAACCTAGACGCAAAAATACTTAACAAAATACTTGCTAATCGTATTCAACAACACATTAAACGAATTATACACCACGACCAAGTGGGATTCATCCCAGGTATGCAAGGATGGTTCAACATAAGAAAATCAATCAACGTAATACACCATATAAACAGATTGAAGGGAAAAAAATCACATGATTATATCTATTGATGCAGAAAAAGCATTTGACAAAATACAGCACCCTTTCTTGATAAAAACACTCCAAATGATTGGAATACAAGGAAATTTTTTGAACATGATAAAGAGTATATATGAAAAACCTAAAGCCAATATTGTTTACAATGGAGAAATCCTAGACTCCTTCCCTCTAAACTCAGGAACAAGACAAGGATGCCCACTGTCGCCGCTCCTATTTAACATTGTCTTAGAAGTACTTGCTCGAGCACTGAGGCAAGAACCAGAAATAAAAGGCATTCAAATTGGAAAGGAAGAAGTCAAAATTTCATTATTTGCAGATGACATGATCCTATACATAGAAAACCCTGAGAGATCTACAACGAAGATTCTAGAACTCATAAATGAGTTTAGTAAAGTCGCAGGGTATAAGATCAATGCGCAAAAATCAGTAGCATTTCTGTACACCAATAATGAGCAAGATCAGGAGGAAATCAAGAAACAAATACCATTCACAATAGTAAATAAAAAAATCAAATACTTAGGAATAAATTTAACTAAAGAGGTAAAGAACTTATACACTGAGAACTATACAAGATTGTTCAAGGAAATCAAAGAAGACCTAAATAAATGGAAGACTATTCCTTGTTCATGGATAGGAAGACTGAACATTATTAAGATGTCTATCCTACCAAAATTGATCTACACATTCAATGCAATCCCAATAAAAATCAATGCAGCCTTCTTTAAGGAACTAGAAAAACTAACTATGAAATTTATTTGGAAAGGAAAGAGACCCCGAATAGCCAAAGACATACTGAAAAAGAAAAACGAAATTGGAGGAATCACACTACCTGACTTCAAAACATACTATAAAGCTACGGTGGTGAAAACAGCATGGTATTGGCATAAGGAGAGACATATAGACCAATGGAATCGAATTGAAAGCTCTGATATAGAACCTCTCATATACAACCACATAATATTCGATAAAGCCACCAAACCCTCTCAACTGGGAGAGAGTGGCCTCTTCAACGAATGGTGTCTGGAGAACCGGATAGCCATATGTAGAAGAATGAAAGAGGATTACCATCTCACACCTTATACAAAGATCAACTCAAGATGGATCAAAGACCTAAATATAAGAGCCAAGACCATAAAAACCTTAGAAAGCAGTGTAGGGAAACATCTACAGGACCTTGTAATAGGTAATGGATTTATGAATATCTCACCAAAAGCACGAGCAGCAAAAGAACTAATAGATAAATGGGACTTCCTCAAAATTAAAGCCTTCTGCACCTCAAAGGAGTTTGTCAAGAAAGTAAAAAGGGAGCCCACACAGTGGGAGAAAATATTTGGCAATCATATATCTGATAAGAAACTTATAACTTGCATATATAAAGAACTCCTACATCTTGAAAATAAAAAGATAAACAATCCATTTAAAAAATGGGAAAAAGACTTAAACAGACACTTCTCCGAAGAAGAAATACAAATGGCAAGAAAGCACATGAAAAAATGTTCCAAATCTCTAGCTATCAGGGAAATGCAAATCAAAACCACAATGAGATACCATCTTACACCCATAAGATTGGCAGCTATGAAAAAAACAGAAGAATACAAGTGCTGGAGAGGATGTGAAGGAAGGGGAACACTCATCCACTGCTGGTGGGAATGCAGAAGGATCCAACCATTCTGGAGAACAGTATGGCGGTTTCTCAAAAAACTAGCCATAGATTTGCCATATGACCCAGCAATACCACTGCTGGGAATATACCCAGCAGAACTGAAAACAAGAACACAAACCAATATATGTACACCAATGTTCATAGCAGCATTGTTCACTATTGCCAAAAGTTGGAATCAACCCAAATGCCCATCAACAGACGAGTGGATCAATAAAATGTGGTATATACACACAATGGAATACTACTCGGCTGTAAGAACAAACACACTACAAACACATGTGATAACATGGATGAATCTTGAGAACCTTATGTTGAGTGAAGCAACCCAGACATTGAAGGACAAATACTACATGACCTCAATGATATGAAATAAACAAGCTGCCCTAGATAGCAAGAGACTGAACGATAGGCTTGCAGGAAATCGGAGGGTGGAGGAAGGATATGAGCCGATGTCTGCAGGGGTGGAATTTAAGACGAGATGGTGGTAAGTATGAACACAAAGAAGAGATAAAAGGGGGGCAAGGGGTTGCCTTTGCTTGGGGCTTTGCGGGTTTGAGGGTGGCTGGGGAGGGACGGGTGGGTAACGTTGCCCAAAAGTGGGGGGAGGGAGGGGTAGCATACGAACCAGGAGAGGGTCAGGTGTTGGTGGAGAGTAAAATGCCGAGAAAATCATATCAAAATATAATAAAGAGGGTTACCTGTTTAGAATGCTCGGAGGGGAGGGTCTGATGCAGGACGGGCTCCTGGGGAATGTCTAAATGCTCATTCTGCCAGAGTGGGTGACACCATGGGGTAGAAACCCAAGTAGTGAGAGTGGGGGTGGACCCACATCCTGGGGAGGACTAATGCCATCCAATAGAGGGAACTGTATCCCTCGAGAGAAAGGGTGGCTCCCAGGGCATTGGGGCAGTTGAGCAAGTTAGGCCCTGAACACTATTCCATCTATCTCTGGAAGTGGCTCCTCAGGAAACGGAGGTTGGCTATCACTGAGGGCACCAAGGTGGAAGGGAAAATGGACGTTAAATGTGTGGAACCAAAGTAAATGGGGGGTAAGAGAGGAGTTTCTTGAGAGTACACAAGGATGGATATAAAACATGTAATATTACACCATAACATATAGGAGATGACAGACTGATAATGTAAACCATAATGTAAAACATAGGATAACTAAAAATGTAAAGAACTGTGTATCCTAAAGTATGCACCATAATGTAAACACAGATGTCACCTTGTTAGAAAGCTAATGTCTCAGACTCTGTACATCACTTTAAGTAAATATGATATGAATAGGGCGTAAGAGTATCACTGTGGAAGGGAAAAGGTTTTCTGGTGGATGTGTGGGAGTGCTGTATATTATATATATACATTGCTGTGGTCTAGGACTCCTGTGAAGAAAAGCTGAATAATTTGGGGGGGGGGGGGGGAAAAAGAAAAAAATAGGATGTGGAATTTTTTCAAGTCAACATTCTTTATCTAAGTTCTTTATCTAACTTTATCCAAGTTCTTTATCTATCCTTTAAACTCATCGCTATATGCCATTCCCTAGTAAGGGACCATGACATTATATTGGGCTTCAAATTTCGGGGAGTTCTGGATCACAGAGTGTTTCAACAATGGCAATGGAGGGATACTGGTATGGGATACCAATGACAGGTGATATATGACTGACAGGGAGCTGTACAGAACATATGTCCAGGGTGCATGGTAATGTTTGGATATACTCATAGTGGAAACAATTAAAAACCACAGTAGGGGGGGTACTGGGTTCCTGGCCAGTGGTGCTCTGTCGTGGTCCCTAGGGGAGCAGCGACAGTCTCCCAGGTACAGTGGTGGGGACCGGGAGGGAGTGAGGGTTCAACAGTGAGCCCCTGATACTAATGACTATGCTTGTGAGCTGATAAACCCAAAATAATAACAAGGCCTAGAGCAACTTTGTGCCTGGGAATTTCCTTCTGTCAGCCTTCATGTTACTCAAATGTGGCCAGTCTCGAAGCCAAACTCAGCATGTAAATGCAATGCCTTCCCCCCAGCGTGGGACATGACACCCGGGGATGAGCCTCCCTGGCAACGAGGGACCACTATCAACTACCAACTGATGATGCAACTGGAAAATGACCTTATACGGAAGGTTCAATGCGGATCAGCAGAATATCCATGTCTACATAAAATACCATGACTTTAAAATGCTGTTTGACCTAAAGTAAGGGGGAAATGGAAAGGAGAAATGAGTTTATATGGCTACGAGTTTCTAAAAAAGAGTCTGGAGGCTGGCAGAAGGTTTGCCCTCATGCACAACTGAGCAGAGTCAGAGAGACAGATAAAGCAGATACAACCCCCAGATATTGGTTCCTTTGAGGGCTAAAGAGACCCATGGGAGTTATGGTCATGGCCGATGGGGTTAACTACCAGGGCAGATGGCCCCTCTTTGGAAATGGTGTTTATGTGTGATGAATCTGGACTCAGATGGGATCTCCCTTCATAAGACTTTCATGCTAATGTGCTGGAGGTGCAGTTAATGTTGGGGTTTAAGATATATTTAGGGGATTTGAATCTCTGGACTGACAATGTGATAGCCAGATCCTGAGCCTCAACAGACTCCAGTACCTACATTCTGATTTATTGGACTTACCACACTCAGCTAAGATGGAGGTGAAGAAGGACAACCACCACACCATGGAGCCTAGAGTGATTACAACTGAAAATGGGAGGATTGCATCCAGCATCCAGGTGGAATCTGAGCCTCCTCTTGACATAAAGGTGCAATGGACACAACCAATCCAGTGTCCACATAGAAGAGGTGGCATTGGATTGGGAAAAGTGGACATAATGGACAAAGGGTATGGGGAAAGGCAGGAAGAGATAAGAGGTGGAGGCGTCTTCGGGACATGGAGCTGCCCTGGATGGTGCTTCAGAGGTAATCACCGGACATTGTAAATCCTCACAGGGCCTACATGATGGAATAGAGGAGAGTATGGGCCATGATGTGAACCAATGTATATGAGGTGCAGAGGTGCCCAAAGATGTACTTACCAAATCCAATGGATGTGTCATGATGATGGGAACGAGTGTTGTTGGGGGGGGGAGAGGGGGGGTGGGGGGGTGGGGTTGAATGGGACCTCACATATATATTTTTAATGTAATATTATTACAAAGTCAATAAAAAATAAAAAAATTAAAAAAAAAAAAGAATAAAAATTTTGAAAGTTTAAAAAAAAAAATAATAATAAAGAGGTTATTAGATAAGGCGAGAGGCCAAAGGATAGTAGGGCAGGCCCTGATCCAATATGACTGCTGTCCTGAAAGGAGAGGAAATTTGGAGACAGGAGGAAGCAGACAGGAGAAAAGAGCCAAGTGACAGAGGAAGACGCTGAGTTATGCCCCACACCAAAGAACACCATGGATTGCTGGCAGTCACCACCAGAACCCTACTGGCTTGGGAGGGAACATGGCCCTGCCAACACCTTGACTGAGCCCTCTAACCTCCAGAGCTGTGACACAATATATTTCTGTTATTGTGAAGACATCCAGATTGTGGTACTTTGCTATGGTAGCCTTAGGGAAATAAAACCATGGCAAAGGGAGGTTTTAGGGTGATCGAAGGGACTAAGGATGGTGGGAGGCCAGTGCAAAATGAAAACATGGGGCTCCTTTTTCAAAAATTATTAAAAATTTCAAGTTGGAGACTGCACAGCATGAAACCCAGCCCTTCTAAGCATGAGTCCCATGCAGCCGCACAGGTCCAATGCTTGGGAAGAGACTCTTAGGACCAGAAGCCCCCTTTAGTGTCGAGAGTCCATGAAAAGGAGTTTTGAAGAGAGCTGTCTGTATTTGCAGAGTTTTGATGAACAGAAGTGTTGGTTTGTTTTAATTTTATGTGTCAAATCCATCAATCATTTTCTTTGGGATTGATGCTATTGTTTTTATACCTAGAAAGTGGTCCCCTAACCTAAGAATTCCTCAATATTCAACTTCATCATTTTCTTTTACATTAAACTCCATAAGATAACCTGAATTCGCTTTGTGTACAGCATGGGGTAAGGATTTAATTTTATTTTGTCCCAACACAGCCAGACATACCAAATATTATTAAACACTCCATCCTTTTATTCGTGGTTCTTCCTGATTTTCCTGGCTTAAAAGATGGTCACATCAAAATCTCAATTTCTACAACTTCTAAAGGGAAAATTTTAAATTCTTGAAACAGGAGCAGTATTAAGAAAAAAAGAAAAGAACTTTTGGGATGCTAGACCCTCAGTGGCAAGACTTCCAAATGTTACAGCAGCCCTAATGAATAGAAGTAGAACTGGGCAAAGGCCTAGGACAAAGAAAGGCAGAGGATGAGGCAAAAGGGGTTAAAAGGAGATGGCAGGTCCTGGGGGTGGTGAGACACCTGGGAAATCAACCTCAGTGACATTTGGGTAGAGATATCAATAAGAACATGATTTTGAAGACCACTCATTCTACCCAACTACATGAATGATTCCTTTGGGATCTATCCCTTCAAAAATGCCAAGGTAAAATATGTAGACAGTATATAAGGCCATAGTGGGATGTATTTACGAGTATAGTAAAATACAAGACTTGTACCTTATGGGGAAATGGAAAGAAAACTAAGGAAACTAAACTTCACCCAATCAGTATACTCATAAAATTGCCATGGGAGTAGGAAACTAGAAAGAAAATAGGCAAACTGAAAGGGATGCAATGAATGGTTCCTCCAGTTAAGGAAACTAAAGCCAAGGAAGTTAAATTATTTGCCCCATAATAGTCTGATGATGTTATCTCATAATCTGTAATAAATATTGCACCCTAGTGTAGTGTGGTGGTAAAGGGGTGATGTATGGGAATTATACACCAGTGCATGATTGTTTTGTAAGCTCACAACTTCTGTAATTAAAAAGTATTAAAAATAATAGGGTGGTTTGGGGGAAAATAAACCAAATGTAGGACATGGACAATTGTTGTAATATTTTGATAATGCCCTTGCATAGTTTGTAAGAAATGGTTCACAACAATGCAAGGTATTGATGGAGGGGCGATATAAACTTATTGTTTATGTATGTTCATGTATGAATAATATACTTCAATTAAAAAAAATTATAAAAAATACTTGCCCCAAATCAGCCAACTACTAAGTGCCAGAACCATAGCTAGATCTCATATCTCCTGACTCCAGTCTTCCCACTTCATCTTGCTTCCTCTCCAGAAAATGATTAAAATAAAATAAAAGTATACATCTTACAAACTCTGACAATTATTTTATATCAAGGGGATACAAAGGCAAAGAATAATTTGCCTGTGTGTGAGGAAGATTTTCTTTAATTTCTTTATTTCATATAAAGATGTAGACACAATGAATTACAAATCAAATCACAGGGGAAAATATTCATTCTTCCCTTACTTTTCAGGAAATATCATCAGTGGTGAAATTCAGGGACATTTTCTTGACTGTGTAATTATATTCTATCATGAGTCAAAACAAATTATAATTTTACCAAACCAAAAATAATCCCGCCATCCCACCCTTCCTCCCTTCCCTCTCGCACTTGCTTACTCACTCTCTTTGCTGTATTTCCCCTTCCTTCCTTCCTTCCTTCCTTCCTTCCTTCCTTCCTTCCTCCCTCCCTCCCTCCCTCCCTGCCTTCTTTCTTTCTTTCATGGAATCAAACGCTGAGTCTTCATTAAGGGCTGGCACAGAGAAGATAGACCAGAAAAACGTATCTTGTCGCAATGGATAGAGAACATCATGAGGGCAGAGTCTGCAACACAACAATGAGAAATTACAGCACAGCAGATGCTATGCTGAAAGTAGGAAAAGGTGCAAAGGAAACAGGAAAGGAAGCTGAAATCTACTTTAGAAGTAATCCTGCAAACGTGATTATTGAAAGAGGAGGAGGCAATTTCTAGAGGGACACAGAGAGAGGGAGGAGATTACATCATGCAGAAGAAATGGCATATGTAACCACTAAAGTTGTAGAAATAAGTTATATATTTACTCTCTGTTTCCCACTTGAGCAAGTAAATTCCATCAAAGAAGGAATTTCTGTCCATTTGTTAACTGCAGTATATCTATTGTCTAGACAAGTGCCTGGCACATAAGTGGCACTCAACAGATAGGTGCTAAATTAATGAACACTACATTCTGGAACGATCAGTATGACTGGGTGTTAATGAGGATGATGAGAATTGAGACTGACTAGGTAGGGGACAAATCAAGAATAACTTGGCAATCACCGGACATTGTAAATCCTCACAGGGCCCACTAGATGGAATGGGGGAGAGTATGGGCCATGATGTGGACCATTGACCATGAGGTGCAGAGGTGCCCAGAGATATATTTACCAAATGCAATGGATGTGTCATGATGATGGGAATGAGTGTTGCTGGGGGGGGGAGTGGTAGGGTGGGGGTGGTGGGGTTGAATGTGTCCTCATATTTTTTTAATGTAATATTTTTACAGAATCAATAATAAAAAAAATAAATTTAGGAAAAAAAAAAGAAAAAAGTCTAAAGCTAAAAAAAAAGAATAACTTGGAATGTCAGACTGCCAAGTCATAGCCAAGACTTCTGACATCAACAGCAACTTCTGGAATTATCCAAACCCCCCCCCTTCATCGATAATTCACTAAAAAAACTCACAGACAGCTATTATACTCATGGACAGGGTTTATTATAGAGAAAGGATAGAAATTAGAATGAGCCAAAGGAGGAGACACAAAGGGCAGAGCCTGGGAGATGTCCAAATGCAGAGCTTCAGGTCATCGTCTCTGGGTGGAGTCATGGATATGTTACCACCTCCTAGCTATGATGGATGACAATATACACAAAGTATTGCCAACCAGGGAAGCTCACTGAACTTCAGTTTCCAGAGTGTTTATTGAGGCTTCATCATGTAGGGATGATTAATTGATTGACTGCCCACATGGTTGAACTCAGTTTCTAGGTTGATTGATACTCTGAGACACAAAGCCTGCACCCTAAATCATATGGTTAGTCTTTCTGACATGGCCAAACCCCATCCTAAGTCTACTGGGTGTGGCCAACCTTACCTGTGTCGTCTTGATAGCACAAACTATCAGGTCTGGTCACCACAGTTGAGGCACAAAGGCCAGATCTCTCATGGTGCAAAGTTAAATTCCTTACTGCACAGGTGCTCAGAAGTTTGGCTTTACCCTGTTTACACAATGGGGGAGCCACTGAAAGACTGCAAACGGGAAAATGACATGGTAAACTCTGTGTTAGAAAAATTATTCTGGCATAAAGACCGTGGGAAAGGTAGAAGAAACAGACAGACTGATGGAAAAGGGGGACTGTTAGATCATTGCAATGGGGATGGTGATAAGATACATTTAAGGGGTATACTCAAGGGAAGTTTCCAGTGGAACACCTTTAGGAGGTTGACAAAATGAAACCTCTAGGCTGACTTCCAGGTCCCTGAGTTTTTTCTGAGCTATTTGATGGTATCACAAAGATTTGAAATACACAGAGAAGAGCTGTTTGAGTATGTGTATGTGTGTGTGTTCGGAAGGGGTGGTGATCAGTTAGGATATACAACCTCAATTTCTTGTACAATGCCTTAAAAATAAAATGAGCTTGTGGGGGTGTCAGATCTATGAATCTTGTCATAAAATAGCACACTGCAGTTTTCCTTACAAGTGCTCTTTTCTGAGAAGGCACTGACTTCTGAACCCAAAATACAATGTGTTAGGTTTGCCTTTTAATTAGCACATTGTTAATTAAATCAATTGCTGGAATAAATTGGTGAGCTGGTAGCTTGTCATTGCCTCCCATGTCTAACCAACAGCAAGACACTAAATTCCAAACTCTCCCTTCAACAGAAAACCCTAAAGCTACCTGATTCAACAAGTATATTCATACCCCTATGAATCTTTGTTGGCAGGCAAGTCACTGGAGCAAATGAATCAAGGTGTATTTGACCGGCTGACTCACCTACACCAACAACAGCCACGCGTGAGATTGGATCTGAGAGTGTGTGTGTGTGTTGGTATGTGCCTGAGCCATAGACACCTAATGCTATAATGACAAAGTAGAGAGAGGAAAATGAAATCCATAATTTTTTCAGCATGCTCTTCCTGGAACTTTGCATCCACTAGAGTCACTTAATTCTCATCTCAGGAATAAGTGGCCTGTAAGGTAGGTACAATCGGGTAAAAACTGTTAAGTCTCATGAGGCAGGGACAGAGTCTGTTTTACTCATTACTGCATCCACTGTGCCTGGTAGAGTATCTTGCACAAGGTTAACACTCAGTAAGTATGTTTGAAAACAATTTAATACAGGGAAGGAAGGAGGGAGGACATCAAGGCCCAGTTTACAGTGAGTCAGGAAGTTAGTAAGAGGCCCAGCTGGGATTTATGCGCTCTTTGCCCCCAAAGCCTATGCTATGTCTACTCTGCCATGTTGTTTCCCACAATGAGATGGGAAAGGAAGATGAACCATGTCTCTTCCTGCCTGGGGACCAGGGAGCTAGAGAAACAGTGCCAATTCAGACATCACCAAGAACAGCCTTCCCAGAAAGCCTTTGTCCCAGAGCTCGTCACCTGCTTCTTTCGAACAGAGTTTCTGGTAACATTTAATATACCTTTAAGGGAAATTTCTCTTCCTGCAAAGCCTCAAGTAGGCCCAGGATAGTGGCTTGTGACTATTAGACTAGTGCATTGGGGAGCAGACAGGAAGATGACTTCTAAATTGGCCTGTATCTTCCTGAGTTTTAATACAGCCTTTCAGATTCCTCTAAGTTCCACCCTTGACCCATACTTCTTGCAGCAATGAAATATGGTGCTACATTTAAGAAATTATAGTTACAAATGACATTTAGGTGGTGCTTAGGTAATTGAAATGACCACATAATAGTAGCCCTAAGTCCCATTACCTTTCAGCAAACTCGATGGCAATGTGATTAAGGGTCAAAGTCAAAACCTGTTCACCAGTTAACAAACTTTCAGGGGGTTCATGATGAACTCTAATCTCATAGACTTCAGAAACCAAGTGTTTCTAGGTAATGAAACTGAGTGTAAGCAAGCTTAAGTAATACGACCTTAGCAGGCCACTGCACAGGTATTCCATGGTGAAAGGTGGTACAGGGTATTGCCAAGAGCCCTGGAGTCACAAATAGGTGTTGTCTTATTCTTCCTGAGCTGCTATGACAAATACCACATAATAGCTTGGCTTAGGTAATGGGAATTTATTGTCTCACGATTGTGGAGGCTTAAAGGCTTACTCTTCCCCTGGTGGTCAGTAGACTACCGAGCTGAACTGCCACAATCCTTGGGGCCCCTTGGCTTTCCTCGAATGTCCACCTCATGTCACAGAGTGATATCCTCTCCTTCATAGCATCTGTGACTTCCGGGTCCTCTTTATGAGGCCTCTAGTAATCCAGATTAAGACCCACCCTCATTCGCTTGGACCACACTTTAACTAAAAATAACATCCTCAAGAGGTCCTATTGACAATGAGTTCACACCTGCAGGGACATGGGTTGAGAGTTAAAATATGTATTTGTTGGGGTACAAAACTGAACCTACCGAAAGTTTGAATTTCGACTCCAGGACATCCTAGCTGCCTGTCTTTTGGTAAATTACATACTTTCGCAAGACTTCAGTTTTCTCCCCTGTAAACTGGAAACAACAGAACCTACCTCAAGGAATACTGTCAGATTTATAGTAAAAGGTTGCATGTAAACCACTTATCTCAGTACCTAATGCATAGTAAGAGCATTTGATAAATGCTAGGTGCTTTTATTATTATCTTGGGCACATTATCAGAACCACATGAAGCAGATTGTTGGTTTATTTTTATTTTAAGATTAGCCCTTCCTTCGAAGAGATATAGGATGACTCTGAATGGTAGAGTAAATGTTTATTCTGTGAGCAAAGGAATGAATGAATGTTTCATGTAAGAAGTAGAAAAAATAGTGAGTGTTAAGGCATGAAGGACAGAGATTGGGGGGAGCCAGGCTGGGAAGAGTCCTGTTTCTTGCTAGGTGAGAATGAAGGTAAGGCCTGGGAACAAGGGAAGATGTCGCCACGAAGGAGGCTATGAACAGAGAGCTTTAACAACAGGCAAGTGGCGGGTGAAACACCTCTGAGAAGAGTTCTGTAATGGAATGGAGAGCCCAAAACAGGGGCTCACCGAGTGCTGAGGGAGCCAGCAGCTGAGGAGACAAGCAATGTAGCAAGGCAGCACTAGAATGAACAGGAATTTGGGGTCTGGGTTCATGGTATAAGACCTAAAATTAAGGCCCAATATGTTGTTTGCCTTGACACCAGAGAAAAACTAGGAAGTCCTCAAATGGCCTAACAACACGTTCCTCTCCCTACTCTGCCCCTGCAGATGAGGTCCCCTGGCCAAATAACCCTCCTTATCGGGACCTGGTTCACTTCCTGTTTATCTCTGAGTGACGGGCTTCAGTTCCTAGCCAGCCTGCAGAATTATTCAAACAAACCTACCACATTCTCCCACAAGAACCAGGGGGCACCACATCCTCTTGTCACTACAAAGCCTGTCTCCCCTGGCCCCTGCTGATTCACTCCATTCCCAAATGCAAAGTCTATGTGGCCCTGCATGGCATGTAGTGCCTTTTTCCCCCAGGCTGTGAGAATAGGTGACTAATAAATAACCATCCATCTCTTCTGTCCAGGTCCAGCCGTCCTGTGTTTGGCCATCCCCGAAATCCTAGGTGAGAATTCCTTCCTCGCCCACGGGGTCAAGAGTATGCAATTAAAACCAGATTCAAATCCACTCTCTGGCCCTTACATATTGTGTGTAACCTAGGGCAAGTCGCACCACTTCTCTGGAATTTTAATATCTCTTTCCTCAAAACAGGTGTAACAATTTCATGAGATAATGTTTGCAGGTGCCTAACACAGGCAAAATGCCCAATGTAGAGCAGACACTCAGTGTGTGGTAGCTAGTGTTATTATTCACGAACACAATTCTGCCTGATTTCTCTAACCAGTCCCACAATTTAGGTTGAAAATTACTAAAAGGAACATTTTGAGCTCCTATTTTGACAGATGATTTGAAAGGCTTTGCTGTTATTGAAGAAAATCAGGAAATGAAGAAGGATGTGCTGACCCCTCTGCCCTCTTCTGCCACGCTCACAAGAGGCATAACAAAGTAAGGTTTGAATACTGGGAAATTATGTTTTCAAAAGGCATTTGTGGTAAATAAAGGGATCTGTACAGGAGCGGCAAGGAACCAAGACTTCAGCCAGATCTGCAAACTAACAGGCTCTGAGGGAGGTGTCTGGCCCTCTTGGGGTTTTAGAAGTGAGCCCCCCACAAGCCACAGACACCTGTGCCAGAACCTCATGAACAGTCGCTCCAAATATTAACATCTTTTCTCCATAGCACTTGAGCTTGTTCATTTAACACCCACCGCCCTCACTGGACAATACTCTGAATGGAGACAGATGAAGACAGATTCAGATGGCTCTGAATGAAGACAGAGCCATCTCTGTCTTCTTCTCCACTGTGTCCTGAGTACCCAAAACGGTGCCTGGTAGATATTTACGGAGAAGCCAATATGTGTTAGAGGAATGGCAAAATGTCTCCTGGTCACCTCCTGGCTGCCAGCTCCTCTGCTTCTCAGCCCCAACCTTGACATTGGTGCTACTGTTGTCGTTCTTGTCGTCATTGTTGTTTGGTTTTGCTCACCCTCACTCCAGCTCCTAACAGCAAACCTGACACCTCGGGTCGCTGCCTTGTGCATCGGATAAACCCCATGGTTTTGGACTTTCGTTCTCAGCTATGCCCAGTGGTGCTCATTCAGAAAGCAACCCCCAGTCTCACATCGGCACAGGGGGCACAGGTCCCTGACTCTAGGTCCCACTACAGCGCGATGGGACTTGAACTCCCATCTGAAAGGAGAGAGGAGCCGGCAAAAAGGTCATTTAATTTATTCCCTGTGGGATAGGCAGTTTGAAGTGGTCACCAGACCCAGTGGGTACAAATTTCCTAATAGGGGCTGCCTCAGCCTCAGGGAGGCAAGGGGATTGCCACGTGGGCCAATGTTGGAATTAGGTGCTGAGGCCATCTAAATTGGATTGAAACACAGGAAAAACTGAAGGCTGTGCCTAAGATACCCTCCTAAGTATCAAAGCCAGGGAAACAAATATCATTTCTCCAGTCAACAGGAAATTTCAGGACTGGAAAGAGGAATAGGGGTCAGAGGTCAAGAGTGGGTGAACACAGAAATGGAGAAGATGACACAGAGCGACGCTGGGAAGAATCTATGAATCAGAAAAGAGGTTGCCCATAACAATTTTGTTATTGGGTGCTGGGTACATGATGAGTTGACTGAAAGCATCTGATTGGAATAGACAGTGGATGTCGCTGGTTGGGGTCATCTGGCTCATTTCCTGACACGGCCTGCTCCAGGTCCCCTGACCCTGGGAATAATAGCTCAGGTGGGTCTGCCACCCTACAGAAGCTCCATCTCTGTAGTTCTGCCACGTGGAACGTTATCTCCTCTCGGCCTCACAATATTCTACCATCGAATATTTGGCAAAGACTAGGAGAACTCCTTAACTTTATAGGAAAACTAAGGAAAGAGACAAGTCTATCAGCAAATCAGACTGACCCATACTGGGAATCTAACAGCTAGGATTCGAGTCCTGTGCATTCCATCAGCAGGTGTTTGCATTTGTCACGACTTTCCAAGGAGCCTGCAAGGTGGAGCACATGCTCTGTATCAGCATCTGCATGATGCTAACCACTGCAGAAGATAGAGCTAAGCCCGACGCAGTCCGGCCCTCATGTAACTCACTGCCCAGTGTGAGCATGTCTTGTAAAGCCAGTCCTCTGCTTTCCAAAACCGAAATCAGAATGCAGAGTGCAAATCAAGATGTCCATACCTCTTTGAGTGCCAGAGGTGGTCTGGAAAGTGAAGCTTGGAGACCCCAAATACCGCAGTTTCTGGGGCCGTTTGATGGCCATGTCCAGGGATGAGCTGACATACTTCCTTCCTGAAGGCTTCAAAGTAGCCAGGCTGATTTTTTCCACAGAAGAACAATAAAGAAGGAATGACATTCCCCATGTGCGTGGCATGTCATTGTGTATGGGCAGCTTTCATGTGTATTACCTCCTTTGAGGTTCACACCAAGCCTGAGTCTTGGGCAGGGAAGGTATTATCATCTCCATTTTATCGATGAAGGGACAAGCTCAGAAAGTATGTTAAATGTCTTGCCCGAGATTCCATACCTAGCAAATGGTGGCAAAGGGATTCAAACCCAGGGTTTGAATTTCAAGCTTTTCAGTTACACAGCAATGTTAAAGGGCTAGAGGTCTACAGAAAAGAGGTTCAGTATGCCTAGGGGGCTCAGGAAAGGTTCTTTGGAGAAGATAGGATTCAATCTGGGCCTGGGTGAATAAAAAGTTCTTTGGGTGGCAGATCAAAAGGTAAGGAAGGGCACTGAATGAAGAACGGCATGAGCAAGGGGAGATGGAACTATCTAGAAGAGGCAACGTCATAGAGATAGAAAGTAGATTAGAGGTTACCAGGGGCTGGTGAGAGAGGGAATGGGGAGTTATTGCTTAATGGGTGCAGGGTTTCTGTTTGAGTGATGAAAAAGATTTGGAAATACATAATGGCAAAAATAGTACAACATCTTAAATATAATTAATGCCACTGAACTGTACGAGTGAAATGGTTAAAATAGTAAATTTTGTGCTATGTAAATATTTTACTACAATAATTTTTTAAAAGCATGGGGAGTGACCCAAGAACAGAAAGCAGATCCCTGGGGCAGCATTGAGCAGAACAAAGAAAAGAAAGCTGGGAATGGGAGTGAGGGCAAAATAGGGAAGGCCTTTGACTGGAAAGGACTGCATCTGCAGGCAGGAAGGAGCTCCAGGAGGTCTGAGAATAGCAGAGGGCACGATCTCAGGTCTGCATTGTGGAGCTTATGCCTGCATTAGGGTGGAGATGATGCTGGAAAGATGGAAGTTTGGCCTCTATAGGAAAATGGGACTTGGGGGGGGCGGTTCTAGCTCCAGAAAACCAAAGGGAATTATCTGGGGCCTGAGGTATCAGGCTTTGAGCCATTGTTCAGTGGTTACTTCTTTTATTCTCTAGGAGGAAAAAAGTGATAAAAGTAGGTAGTAAAAAGCCTGGACTTGCATTCCTGACCATTCATTGACAACTGTTGTTTTTGCTCTGGTCTTCCCACACTGTATTCACCTGAGTAATGCAGAAATGACTCAAAATTGCTTGTGGCCCCAGGGGACCCACCAGGAAGTAAGGCCCACTTTCTGGTACTTTCTGAGTGAATCACAGTTTTAATAATTACATTTATTCCATGAACATGCGTGAGACCTTACAAGTACCCCCTATATGAAACAAAACCAAAAGCATCAGTGAACACTTCCTGGGAAAAAAAAGCATCCATTGGAAATGGATTAAAGTGGTCATTAGCAGATAAACCGAATGACATTTTATATAAAGAAAAACAGGTACAATAACACATTTGGGATTTGACTGTTGAAATTACAGCCTTCTTCTCCATGGTCAAGTGGAATAAAAAGGTCAGAGTCATCATTTTCTGCCCAGAAAGCTGCTTAAGTTATAATTTTAATAAGGATGGGCGCCACAAATAAAAAGAGGTTTTACGGAGCTCTATGAACTAGCTTCTTTTACAACATCAAATGTTCAAGTGATTTAAGATATTAACTGTGACTCAGTGCACATTTAAAATACTCAAAGTGCTAACAATGAGCTACTTTTAACCTGGATATAGGAGATGCAGAAAGGGCTGTACAAGGAGGTCTGTAACTTTGGAACACAGCCTGGGTAATTGGACACCAGCGATTCCCAGCTCATGTGGTCTGGACAGTACTTCCTCATCTTCCCCATATATTAAGTGCAATTCATTTTCTTGATTTACGTTGGGCATTTCTCTTTCCCTTAATGGTCTAGTGAAGCTTTCAAAATGTAGTGTGATATAAGACGAGAAAGGCAGTGAAATATCAACTGTTTCTAGCACTGGGAAATACTGGGAGCCGTTGCTGACAGTCCACAAAATCTTACCTAAACTTTCCCATGATATACTACTTAATAGATGAATAGAATCAATAATAAATGGAGAGAGGCATACTCCTTGTATGTAAATAGAATGGGAAAGGTTTCTTTTGGCCCTTAGAACTTTCTCGCAACAGTTCCTATGGAATTGGTAATCACATCAACACGATTTAATACATTCATACTCCCTTGGGAATCTTATTGCACTTAATTAGTAAGAACTTACCTACAGGTGCACAGGTTTCAAAATGAACTCAACTGAGGAACCAAGCTGGAAGGAAACAAAGAGGAAAGATGGGGGAGAATACAGATGATAGGTGAGAAAGGGAGCAAAGTGAGATGGAGAGGTAACAAAAGGAGGGACAGAGCTAGAAGAGGGACATATGAGGTCCCATCTTGTCACTCACACTGGCTCCTACCAACTGACACTCCAAATGGGACTCACTGTTCCTGAGTCGACTTCACCGTCACTGTTCTCCCAATGATTTTTAGACTGGTTTATTACTTAAAGGTTTAAAGCAAATGACAAAAAAAACAGAACTGAAATCTTAAATCCACACTGTCCTCAACAACCACTAGCTGCCTATGGATATTTCAATTCAAGTGCAAAATAATTAAAATTACATGGAATGAAAAACCATTCCACAATCAGACTAGCCACATTTCCAGGGCTCAACAGGCAGCTGCATGTGGCTGCCTTATCAGACAGTGGAGATACCGACCATTTCTATCATCGCAGACAGTTGCACTGGATGGTGTTTAAGATTCCTCGGCTCCTCAAGCAAATATAATGCAATGGGTTGCTTAAACAATGGGAACTTATTAGCTCATGGTTCTAAGGCTAGGGAAAACTCCAAATCAAGGCATCATCAGGCAATGCTTTCTTCCAAAAGGCTGGCATTCTGGGGCTGGCTGCAGGTGATCCTTCAACTCCACGGTCCTAGGTCAATAGCAATGTATATGGTGGCCTCTCCTAGCCTCTCCCTAAGCTTCTGAGATCTGAAGAACTAAGCTCTTTCTTACCAGGTGTGTCTCCCTTCTGTTTAACTTTCATTCTTCTTATAAAGGTCTCAATGAATAGGAATAAGACCCAAACTGATTGCGTTAAACCCCACCTTAACTGAAGTAACCTCATCAAAAGGTCCCACTTACAATGAGCTCACACACATAAGAATGGATTAAGCTTAAGAACATGTTTATCTGGGGTGCACATAACGCCAAGCCACTACACATACAGTCCTAAGCTATTACTTAAGATGTGGATTGATGAACCTTCATAACACTCGCATCTGCAGCCCTGCTTGCTCTCTCTTGGATCTTGCCTCCCTGTGAATTTATTTGGTACTCTCCAACCTGTTTAGGTTCCATGGGCCCGCTCCCCCAGTGCCCTTAAGGTTAGATTACTTGATGGTTTCAATCAACAATAAAGCTAATGGCTAACATTTATTGAGTACGAAGAATCACCCGGTATATAAGTACTTGATATCACCTATTCAATCCTTGCAACCCATTTTACAGAGGAGGAAACTGAAGTAGAGAGACATTAGTACTGTGTCCAAAGCCATACCACTAGCAAGTGCCTGAACCAATAACTGAGTCTAGGCAGTTTGACTCCAAAGACACTTAACTACCACAATATGGAGTGGCTTAGAGGCTTGGGAGATAAAGAAGTAAAAGAAACAGTTTTTGTACTTTAAGACTTTAGAATTTAATCCTGGAGACTAACAAAATGGAGCAAATTTTAAACAATTCAAGAAAGTTGACAATCACCAAGGGTTTCTGGCCCCACAGGAAAGGGCCTTTTCCACTAATATGGAACTGGTTTCATAAATTACATGCTTTTAGATGAAAGCTTTTTAAGTGGTGACCGTACCCACTTAACCTACAAGTAAATTAGAAATGTCACAGCGGATACTAACTCAAACTATCATCCTTGAGTTCTCTGCATACCCACACCTTCCTGTGAAGAAATGGCAAGGTCAATTCCTCTCAGCCTCTATGAGAAAAACCCACTGTGACTCCCAAAAGAGAGCAGAGTGCTGCAGTCACCTAAATGTACAACAGATTAATGAGATGTCATGGGGCAGGAAAGGATGTCATTGGGAAGTCAAAGTACCTATAGTCCAGCATTGGCTTTGCCACTACGAACAAGCATTTTTACCTTGGGTGAGTCCATTCTTCTTTTTAGGGCTCAGTTGACCCATCAAGCAAAACGAGGGAGGAATAGACAAAACCAGAAATCTTCCTATTTGGGTACCTGATGTTCCAGGGGGAGAGGAGGCTGGGATACCTGAAATCCTATGTCCAGTCTCCCTTCCCACCTCCATGACCCCCATGACCCTTTTTCCATTTGACAAAAGAGAGACAGACTTCTTGCCCATCCTGAATTTTACTATGAAGCACTGTGCTGGGGGGGGGGGGGGGGACAACCTCTGGGATACCAAACAACAAAGGAAGACTTCAAGTACTGAGAGGCTCACGAGTGAGAGTCCCTGGAGAGAGAGGCAAGAGAATTCCAGGAACAGGTATTGATTAGGCAGTGCCTTTCCTTCATCGAGGTGACAAAACTACAAGCAAGCCTCCATTTATCCCCCCATCTTCACATTAGAATTCAGTAGTGAGATGCTTGGCACAGGGGCATAAAATGAAATCAGACTCTTTCAAATAGTCAATCTGAGTTGGCTGATTGGCTTGACAATGAGGACTGGTTTCACGATTGAGGTTATGTAGTGGACATTTTCCATAAACTGAATGAGCTAAATGAGCAATTCCAAAGTTGCTATGAAACTACACTTTGAGCATGTCATAAATGAACAATATGCTGAAAATGATATCCTCTGCAACCATTTACAAGCATCATCATGTACATAATGTCAAAACTAAGATATGTGAATGGTCACATACTTTTTCAAAATACTTTTATACTTTTAGGGGGTTCTTAGAAGGAAAAAAAAATGTGATCTAGAGGTGCTCTTAAAAGTCTTTCCAGCTCTATTAGTCTGGGCTTCTCCAATGTTCAGAAAGCGCTTTTTACCCATTCCTTTTGATCCCTGAGCCAAACCTTTGCATCAGTGGATTCTGCCAATTTCCTTTAAAAATGTAGTATCTTACCTTTCAACTTCTTAACTAGGAATTGAAATGAATCCATCTCTCTCCTGGCTCATGAATGCTGATCAGTAATAATCTCATGTTGCCTTTACTGTGTGGACTTGATTAGGGAGAAAATGTTTTCTTTAAAAACTGAATTTTGCATTAGTAGCCACTTTGTTACTGCAATTAGCTACAAAATGCAAAACAATTGCTAAAGCTCTTCCCATGAAACAGCTGGTTGATAAATGCTAATAATCTCTAGAGAATATCAATGATAGTCAGCACTATGGATGAGTCCAGAAGTATTTTTTGGCATTCACAGCAGGCAAAGCATAAAAGAAATTCATGTTTAGGAGAGATACGGGTATCTTTTGTTTCCTAGATGAGAACAATAAATAGTGTTTGCTTGTCAGTGCCCATTAATTTGGGTGGCTTCTTGATCTATGTATTCAGTTAACAGACAGAAACAATAGAAGAGATGAACAAAAGGGTCAGATCGAGCAGACAAGATAAGAAGGAAGGTTTCCATTCACATATTCAAGAAATAGACATTGCACACCGTATATGTAGCATATTCTTCGGCTAAGCCTGATGGATAGAAAGAGCTCACAACTCATACTGTCCAGTTCCAATGCAATGATGCCACACAGAGAAGGAATGGCTGCTAGGACAAGAAGACTGAGCAAGAGTTAAAGGGGAAGGACATTTCAGGCAGACATCTAGCAAGTGCAAAGGCAAGCAGATATAAAAGAATGTGGCCCAGTCACAGAACCACAGCTGGAATGGAGGCATGTGTCTGTGTGTCCACACATGTACATCAGGAAAAGGATTTATTGAGGTAAAAAATGAGGCAGGCAAGAATCAAGACTCCAGAATCCATGCCAAGGAATGCAAGAATTTTCTGAATAGATTATCCAAGATTAAGCAACTACTATTGCAATGTATGTGTGCCAGTGTGCTAAGAGTGAAGGGAAAGACAAGATGATGAGTAGGACATTTCAATGTTTACCTTACTGTGTCAATTTGGCTGGGCTGTCGTACCCAGTTATGCAATCAAACACTAATTTAGGTGTTACCGTGAAGTGATTTTATGATTGTATTCTCTATAACCAGATGACTTTAAGGAAAGGGGCTCATACACCAAAATGTGGATGGGCCTTATCCAATCAGTAGAAAAGCCTTAAGAACAAAAACTGAGATTTCCTAGTGTGAGGGTTTGAAGCTGGATTGACAACCCCCCACACAAAATCATCTTCCTTCCTGTGGTGTAAGCCTATTGCAGGTGGGCCCTTTTGATTAGGTTACATCAGTTAAGGGCATTTTGATTACATTACTTCATAAGGTGTGGCCCAGGGTGGGTCTGAATCCTCTTACTGGGATTCCTTTATATGAGAATGAAATTCAGAGGAAGAGAGAGAAAGCCACAGAAGCAAGAAGCTGAAGGGAAGGAAGCCTAGAGAAGAAGGGAGAGCCCAGCAGATGCCGCCATGTCCTGCCATGTGATAGAGGAGTCCAGGATCAGTGGCAGCCAGTGTTTGGGGAGAATTTATGACCTGATGATGCCTGGAGTTGGACACTTTTCTCAGCCTCAGGACTGTAAGCTTGTAAGCCAGTACATCTCTGTAGTAAAAGCCAACCCCTTTCTGGTATATTGCTTTCAGCAGCCTAGCTAACTAAACCACCTGCAGAAGAAATTCTGCCACTGGACTGCAGCATCAACTCCTAACTGAGCTTCCAGCCAGCTGACCTGCCCTGTGGATATCAGATTCACCAGCCCCCACAATCCCATGAGTCAATTGCTTGAGAGAAATCTCTGGAACATGTATCTAAAAATCTCCAATTGGTTCTGTTTCTCTGGAGAACACTGTCTGATACAGACATATTCCATTGAAGGGACCAAAGACCAATCCTTTACATTATCATGCACCACAATGGGGTCCCAGAAAATGTTCAGTAAGTCCTTCGCTTCAGGTACAACTGATAGAGTCCAGTAGTCCACTTAGTCCACAGGGTGTTGGGAATTAAGGAGCAGCTTATCTAATTTATGCAGCTAGCTCACGATCTCCATCTCCAAGGTCATTACATAAATTCTAGGCTCAGAGGCCATGCCATGAAGTTCCTCTTATAATAGGATTTCCTGTCTCCCTCTCCTCACCTTTTATCTCACCCCTGCATTCTCTCTCCATCCCACACAACCCCTCAATTTATTTAATTCTTTTGCTCCGAACCCCCTGCCCTTGATCCAGCTTCCAGAATCAGTTGCTACTTGGTTGTCAGGTAAAGGGTCAGACTGGGCATCTGATTAGGAAAGAGAAATTGGGCCAGGCTTGGAAGAAAACCTGGGAATGCCGGTGTGTACAGTCCTGGTGCGTGGCCACTGTCGCGAGCACGTATGCCGTCGGGACAGCAGTGGGAATCTTAACCGAGGTGGCAGAAATGGTCTCAGTTCAAGGGACTCTTTCAGGTCAAAGGATTTAATCAGGGTGAGGGGAAGGTCCTTAGGGACAGGATTGCCAGGGGAGGCGGAGATGGTGGGTGGACAGGGCTGGGAGTCTTGGAGTTGTGTGAGTGCTGGGAGCTGTCAAACCTCAAGGGACAAGGATCCTGCTGATGTGATATAGAAGGCTCACCATTTTTCTCTACATTACTTTATTCTCAGCCCTTCCCTATGGAACACCACGTTCCTTGTCCAGTCCACATAGCCAGGACACATCCATGCCAGGGAAAACCACAACTCTGAATGTGTATTTTTCTGCAAGGAGCAAATTACTGACAGTGGGAAAAAATGGATCCTGCACTTCAGCCACAGATTTCTGCCTGGAAATGCAGGAAGACATGGACAAGAAGATATAGTGGAATGAGCACGACAAAGGTAGAAGGAACCACCATTTCAGACCAATGTAATCGAGCCCACGCCTTCACGGACAGGTAGAAGAGAAACCTTAATGTATGTGACCCAGCTGCAGAGCAGAAAGCAGTACACGCTGGAGTGGGAGCCGCATGGCCCAGGAACCAAGAGGCTAAGGTTCTTGACCCAGCTGTGCCACCGGCTAGCTCCGAGTCTTTGGGCAAATTACAATCCTCTTTTTTTCATAAAATGCGGTGCTTTGATGGGTAAGCGATGAAGACCAGGGCTACAAGAGGTATCGGTATTTTGTGTGCTTGTGATTCTGTCTTACTTAATTCTTTTGTAACCAGAAGCCAGGTAAAAACATAATGAAATATACTGAGCTTCCTCTGTGTGTGCATTTTAACATTGGGATTTCTTTTTTTTTTTTTTTTGCTCCTTTAGGAGCAATGAGGCAACACTGTCATCAGTTCTCATTAAAAGGAAAGCACAACCGGTCATGTTCCCCAGGCAAAAAATCACCTACAGCACTAATAGGATAAAGGCAGTTTGGGGAAATATTAGTGACATTATATCGAATCACACTAATGCCTTTTAGTTAGCTAGCGGCTTCCTCCCAAGGAGCTCAAATGGAGCACCCTTACTTTTAGGATGCTTTTCCTCATGAACCCCCCCCCCACTGTAAAATAAGAAAGATAAACACGAGCATCCTCCATTAGGCCTGTGTGGCAGCAAGAGTTTAGGCTGCATCTAGATCACAGAAAACATGTGGCAAGGAACTAAATGTTTCACAGATTCAAGATAGGAACTGCTGTCCCAGTTTTTCAGTTGATTCTTTTATTCTGTTTTCACTGGGGGGATGTGCTATTTTGTGGTGGTGTTGTTTTTTACTAGCCAAAGTAACAAGGTTCAGAAAAACACAGACTTTGTTACAGAGACATGAAGAGGGGAAGGGACAGTAGACGGTGGCAGGGATGGGGTAGAACTCAGGTAAGGTGCCTCACAATACACCTAGTGCCTATCTAGTATTTCAGGGAAACAGGATGGAGTTTCCTGGCAACAGTACCTGCAAGTAATTCAGGTCTACGACACAGAATGCTTTTGTTGTTCTTTTTGGGTTTTGTTTGTTTGCTTTTTTGAAGTACAGGGGCCAGGGATTAAACCCCAGACCTCTTATGTGGGAAGTCAGTGCTCAATCAGTAAGCCACATGGGCTCCCCTGAGTTGATTCGCTCATTTCTTTGCTTGCTGTGTGTTTTGTTTTGTTTTTAGGAGGCACTGTGGACCGAACCTGGGACCTCCCATGTGGAAAGCAGGCACGCAGCTGCTTGAGCCACATCCGCTCCCCTAGATTGTTTTGTAAATGTCACCCTAAATATAAACCCCCTGCCAGCCTCTTTCTGAGCACAATGGAGAAGATGAGAATTCTTGGCAGCTAAACAGACTAAAAGGGCTTAAAATTGCTTCAAGGAGTAGCCCAATGTTACTCTGGGCAAGCAGGACTCTGAGCAGTACCAGCACTGAGCCCCAAGTGTGCTTCTTTCCATCTGAGAATCCACACAAAGAGGAACCGTGCCAAACTCTGGCCAAAAGCAATCAAAAAGGACCTTGACTTTTCCCAATGCCTGGGAAAATGGTGATCGAAAAATGTGAGTGATTATCAAATGCAGTTCCCAATTTACCAAATGCTCCTTTTAAAGGCATGGGTTAACTGTTGCATAAATTACTGATATTTGAAAACAAAACAGTAAGTAGTGAATTCGAATACTATTTCCTCAGTCACATGATTACCAGTAGAATAAACTTATAAGGAGAGACTATTATCTTTCTGAAGAAAAAAAAAAGGTGTCCATAAAATTAAATATGATATTATTTTTTCTACACAGTGTCATGAGAGATCCAAAGACTACTGGCAATTTGTGTATAAGGTAAATACCGTGTGCCTTGTCTACTTGAAAAAAAGTTTAGCACCCTATTTACTATTCAAAAAATGGACTCTCGAATCTGTAGCTTTTTCTTTGTGGCCAAGTGTTATTAACTATTGACATTGTAAGATTCTTCCTAGAAGCTAATCTTTAAGGTATAATTCTTTCCACCAAGCACAAGAATAGAAAAAAACATGGAGTATAAACTAGTCATCAAAGTATAGCTAACATTTATAGAGCAGTTGCCATTTGCCAAACATACATTAATTCATTTCATCCTTACAACTCGGTAAGTATGATTATACCCACTTAGATGAAAGAACCACGGCAAGGGAGACTGAGGATCTCCTCTATGGTAACAGAGCTAGTAAGTGATAGAGGTAAGATTCAAAACCAAGTAGGGTAGCTCTTGAGCCCTTGTCCTTGACCACTGTGTGTTTCCGCCAATGTGCATGGAAGCTTACCAATGGTTGGTTTGTTTTTATTCTTGTCTATAAGAACAATGAAGCACAGATTATATCATACCTGGTTTTAGTAACTACAATCAAAGTAGCACTTTGAGATGATCTAGAATGATTTCTCTCGTTTACGCACGGGGAAACTAAGGCCCAAGCGAGTTCGAGGTGGATGGCAGCTCCAAAAAGAGAAACTCTGTACCTTGACCCCACAATCCCCCTGTCTGAGTTTCGTCCACTACACTATGCACCTGAAGCTGAACGTGACATCTACCAGGTTAGAAATTCACTTGATCATTGTAACATCAGTGGTGGTACTGGTCCACAAGGGAAGGGAGAAGGGCATGTTTACCCACACAATGGAAATAATTTTTAAAGAGTAGACAGAGGTACCAACTCAGTTGGCTCTACAGTAAATTTCTGTAAAGCAATCGGATTTCCAATTGAACTCATTTTAAAAACTGAAAAGAGTTCCTTTCAATTTTCTGATGTTGTGAAAAGTATATCAAAATAAAGAGCCTCAAGAAGGAAATAGGACAAAGTATCAGAAATTGAAATAATTTTTTTTTAAAAGAAGCACCCATTATCCTACCATCTCTTCAAGCAAAACACGTAACACTGTTAGGAAAGTTGCTTGTTCAAGAACTATTTAAAATGAACAGAATTTTTTAAATCCTCAGAAAAAAAGAAAAGAACACATCATGTCCCTTGAAATGTATTTTTCCCTCTGAAGGCATGAACAGGACTAAATGGCCTGGCCCCACACACCAGATGATTTGGGAACTACTCGCCAAGAAACGAGAGACAGGAAGGAGACAGAAAATCCATTGAGATTTTTCTGAGGTTGAGCACACATGTTGTGTCATATCCACTACGGCAGTGGCAGGTTGAACAGGAGTGAGAGTTAGCCTTCTCTGCTTTTCTAGAGATCAAATTATTTTAAATACACAAATCTCCCTGGGTCACTATGTGTGTCCCCTCTCTTTTCCCTTCCCTTCCCCTAGACAGGGGTTCTTAACTAGGGGTCCATGAGATGGAATTGAAATTCAAAAAAACATTATTCTGATGGGGACATGTTGGTACAGGTATGATAAATTTATGAAATAATATACGGTACACTGGGGACATAGGAAGGGTCCATGGTTTTCACCTGACTGGCAGAGGGGTCCGTGGAACAAAAGAGGTTAAAGAACCCCTGAGTTAAAAGACTGCAGTAATCCAGATTCCATCTGACTCAGATGGGATCTCCCTTCATAAGACTTTCATGCTAATGTGCTGGAGGTGCAGTTAATGTTGGGGTTTAAGATATATTTAGGGGATTTGAATCTCTGGACTGACAATGTGATAGCCAGATCCTGAGCCTCAACAGACTCCAGCACCTACAATCTGATTTATTGGACTTACCACACTCAGCTAAGATGGAGTTGAAGAAGGACAACCACCACACCATGGAGCCTAGAGTGATTACAACTGAAAATGGGAGGATTGCATCCAGCATCCAGGTGGAATCTGACCCTCCTCTTGACATAGAGGTGCAATGGACACAACCAATCCAATGTCCACATAGAAGAGGTGGCATTGGATTGGGAAAAGTGGACATAATGGACAAAGGGTATGGGGAAAGGCAGGAAGAGATGAGAGGTGGAGGCGTCTTTGGGACATGGAGCTGCCCAGGATGGTGCTTCAGAGGTAATCACCGGACATTGTAAATCCTCACAGGGCCCACTGGATGGAATAGAGGAGAGTATGGGCCATGATGTGAACCAATGTATATGAGGTGCAGAGGTGCCCAAAGATGTACTTACCAAATCCAATGGATGTGTCATGATGATGGGAACGAGTGTTGTTGGGGGGGGGGAGAGGGGGGGTGGGGGGGTGGGGTTGAATGGGACCTCACATATATATTTTTAATGTAATATTATTACAAAGTCAATAAAAAATAAAAAAATTAAAAAAAAAAAAAAAAAAGACTGCAGTAAAAGAGTGAGCGCTGAATCAAGAAAAAGGCAATAATACATGGTGGAATCCCTTGGTGCCCTGGCTGACCTCTCCCCGCCGCCTCACCAGTTCAGTGAGGAGAAGCAAATTGTGAAGGTAGCGCCCTCCGTGAGGCTCTTTGGAGGGACTC
Source organism: Dasypus novemcinctus (assembly GCF_030445035.2). Classification (NCBI taxonomy): domain Eukaryota; kingdom Metazoa; phylum Chordata; class Mammalia; order Cingulata; family Dasypodidae; genus Dasypus; species Dasypus novemcinctus. The sequence goes on from NC_080704.1 coordinate 160,389,931, forward strand.
CTGACTTAAATTCAGTTCATTCAATTTCGAATTCCAAAATTGGATCATTTCCACCTAATCCAAAGATTTGGCTTACGTTCACCTGGCTAAATAATCTTAACATCAAACAAAATGACTTATTATTGGCTTAGAAAGTGGATACAGTGTTGGTCCAAATGATATATAAAAAATTGCCAATATTAGCAAATTGGCTGAGAGGAATAGGAGTCAGGTAAAACAAGGGAATAAATGAATTTTTGAACTCACTTGGAAATTTCTCCGGGACTATCGTTGAAGTGAACACTGGTTTTCCAATGCCTTGTTATTCAAACTGTGGCCATAAAAGTCATGGACCCTATTTTCACGACAAGAATATGCGATCCATGTTAAATTCATTTATGAGTTCATGTTCAGCATTGATAAGGGGACAAAAATATAATCCAGATGGTTTCATTAGTAGTATATATAATACCTTTAAAGATAGGAAAGGATCTTCTTCTTATAATAATGAAAACAGCCCATGGTTTCACTATTATTGATAAAAATAACAGCTTGCCTTGTAAAGTCCAATCACTGCTTTCTTGATCACCACTTATTTCCCAGTAACAACAAGCAGAATGATTTTCCACCTAATTCACTAGATGCTCATTTGCAGTCTTTCTAGTGAATTCTCTTAGATGCCCACCACTTAAATCTTGGTGTTTCAGAGGCCACTTCAATAAGCCCTTTCTATTCTCCCTCTGTACACTCTCCTGGTGTGAATGTCCATATGCTGTGGACACTCAGATTGCTTTGACAGTCCATATGCTGTGGACACTCAGATTGTATTTATCTGTACCAGATTGACTTGGCAATTAAGTTGACAAATCAGATTTCTAATTCTCATTACAAGTATGAATGGACACATGCCAGGTGCTCCATAAATACCTGGTGAATGAATGAATGAATGAGTGAATGAATGCATCCATACTATATAATGATGAGCTATTATAACAGGCTCCTCGACTGCTGGGGACTCTGAATCATGGTGTATCAAAATGCAGGGAGGCACACAGATTGAAAATGTACCAAATTTTGTTACTATCTTTCTAAAAGACTCCAGAGTTGGCACAGAAATACTGTCATTTGAAATGGCTCTGCTGTGTCATCAGCATGGACAAAAGGTTCCTAGAAGTAGGCAAACATTAGTGTGTGTGATTGCAACATGTATACCATACAGGGAATCTGAACTTCCTCTAGTTCTGAAACTCAAGAACTTCATTTCCAACTTTGGTGAAGCAGACAGCAAATCCACCTAACGACATCATTTAAAAATGCAATGGCACAGAGCTGAGCCCTGAGCCTCAGCAGAATTGCAGCACCTACTCTCCGGTTCATTGGACATACCCAGGTCAGCTGATAGGGAGGTGCAGATGGACAACCACACCAGGGAACCGAGAGAGTCTACAGCTGCAGGCAGGAGAGTTCCATCAATCAGCCATCAGTCGTGTGGGATCGAAGCCCCCTCTCGATTGATAATGACTAAGTAGTATTAATAGTTGTCACTGGAAGAGAGGATTCGGGTTATTACACTCTTTCCTTTAACTTATGTCGTTGGCTTAAAGCTACCACTTAAGAGTTGATTCAAACCTATGCTCTCCTGCCATAGCAAGAGGGGAAAGAATTTCTTCCCTTTCTGCAGATGATAGGGGTTTTTTTTTGTTTGTTTGTTTGTTTTAATTTATGTGTTTATTTTCCCCTTACTCCTCTCCCTCTCTGCTGTTTTTGCTGTCTGTGTCCATTCACTGTGTGATCTTCTGTATCTATTTCTCTTTACGTCTTCTCCTCTCCTCTTTCTTCTCTGGGATTCACCAGAATTTGAACCTGGGGACTTCTGATGTGGATAGAGGTTCCCTTTCAGCTGCGCCACCTCAGTTCCTGGTTTCTGCTGTGCCTCACCTTGCCTCTCCCCTTCGTCTCTCTTTTTGTTGCGTTATCATCTTGCTGTGTGACTCACTTGTGTGGGCACTCAGCTCACCGCGCAGGCCCTCGCGCAGGCACTCGGCTCACCACAGAGGACTTGGCTCACCACACGGGCACACACGCAGGAACTCGGCTCACCAGATGGGCACTTGCATGGGCACTTAGCTTACCACGCGGGCACTCCCATGGGCACTTGGCTCACCACACGGGCACCCGGCTCACCATGCTGGCTTGCTTTCTTCTTTTTCACCCCTAGGCCCCAGGGATCAAATCTGCGTCCTCCCACATGGTAGACAGAAGCCCTATCACTTGAACCTCATCTGGTTCCCCTGTTGTTGTTGTTTTAAAGATACTGAGATTGCATAAATGTTACATGAAAAATATAGGGGATTCCCATATGCTGCACTCCTTACCACTCCGACACTTCCCCACATTAAAAACATCCTTCATTAATGTGGTACATATGCTATTAATACAGTTAAGGAACACACAGTGGAGCATTACCACTAAGTGTGGAATATAGTTTACATTATAGTTGAAACTCTCACACACATTTTTGTAAGTTATTACAAGATATATAATGGCCTGTTTCCATCACTGCAACATCATTCAGGACAATTCCAATGTCCCAAAAATGCCACCATATTACACCTATATTTTTTAAAAAGATACTTAGGTTACATAAATGTTACATAAAAAATGGAGGGGATTCCGATATGCCCTGCTCCCCACACCTCCTACATTTTCCCATATTAACAACATCCTTCATTAGTGTGGTACATTCATTACAATTGATGAACACATTTTGGAACATTGCCACTAAAGCATGGATTAAAGTTAACATTGTAGTTTATACTCCCTCCCTCCCGATTCTGTAGGTCATGGCTAGATTTATAATGGTCTGTAACTGTCATTGCAATGTCATTCCAGACAATTCCCAAGTCCCGAAAATGCCCCCATATTACACCGGTTTTTCCCTCTCCCTGCCCTCAGCACCTCCATTGGCTACTGCTTCCACATCAATGATATAATTACTTCCATTGCTAGAATCCCACTAAGTCTATAGTAGAATACCAGTGAGTCTTCTTTAGTCCACAGTTCATTCCCCAATCCTGAGGATTCTGAGATGGTGATGCCCACATCACCTCTAATTGACAGGTGTCTTCAGTCCCACACAGCTGATGGGTGGGACACTCTTGCTTTTAGTTGTAGACTCTCCCTGTTCCTTGGGATGGTAATTGTCCATCATCTGATGACAGGTTTTTAATATCCTCAAACAGGAACAATTCAAAGAGGAACTAAAAGCAAGGCAGTTCTGGTATTTGACTACAAGAAAGAAGGGTGCATTAGTCATTGTATCAAAATGAACACCGTACTCCCTGGAAGCCGGTTTGTCAAACTGGAATAACTCCATTTATCGGGTCAACTGATTCAGTGACCTGGGATTTTATTTTACAGCTGAGCTCTCCTGATCAAACACCAGGAAGCAATGCCGATCAAAATCCCATTTCTCACTAGAATTACTGGGCTTGTCTATTGCTGGGGTGGCCAGCTGGGAATACCCAATCTGAAAATTCCATAGCCCAAAGTATTTTCTTAGAATGGACTGATCACACGGTAGAGACTCAATGAACAGTAACAATCATTGTTGATTTTACATATTTAGAAATTCCTGAGCTAAAGAAACTTCCTGGTATTGCCTAGATATCTAGAGTGAGTAGAACCATCAGAAAATAGCATTCAAAATTACAGGGTCTCACAGATATAGAGAGCTACAAAGGTAATCATCACAGATATCAGAAAGAGCACAGGCATCAAACCATAATGATATGGGAAATATTCATTAAGTTTGTGTGTGGGGGGAGGAGCAGGTTACATATCCCAGAGGGATCAAATGTCCTCCCCAGAATTATATCATGGGGTAGCACCAGGAAAAATACCTAGGCCCATCCAACCCCAAACAACATTCATGCCCCTATCTATGTCACATAAACCCCTCAAATTCCAGGCTGGAATTTCCCAAATAAGGTACACCATGCCCCAGCCTCGAATTAAACTAAGGATTGGCATAGATTTCTAAGCTGAGCTTTTAAAAGACTTTACAAATAAATAAAAGAATGCTAAGAGTAAGTTTTCAGGGTTTCAGAAAAATGTGCTTTGGGAGTGGATATGGCTCGAGCTGTTGGGTGCCCACCTCCCACACAGGGGGGTCCCAGGTTCGGATCCCAGCGCCTCCTAAAGAAGGTGAACAAGACAGCAAGCTGGCATGGGAAGCTGACGCAACAAGGACACACAACTAGAGACACAACAAGGAGGAAGCTGATGTGGCTCAAGCAATGGGGCACCTCCCTCCCACATGGGTTCAGTTCCTGGTGCATCCTAAAAAAAGAGGAACAGATACAAAGAGCAGTCAACCAGTACAAAACAATGGCAAGGAGGGAGGAGAAATAAATAAGTTTTTTTTTTTTAAAAAAGAATGTGCTTTGACAATGTGTGTCTGGGCCTGGGGACTTCCCAACATTTAAGAAATTACAAATTTCCTTTTTTGTTTTTTGCTTTTTCCAGAAACCATTGCATGATAGCTTCCGAGGGAACCCTTTGGGTGGTACAAAGAACCCTGGATTGGGTATCTGCTCTGGATTCTAGTCTCAGATCTGTATGCAGACACTTAACCACCTAAATTCTTGTTGATAAAGGATAAAGTTTGGATCAGATGTTCTTGAACAGCTCTTTCAGCATTCTGAGCAAACACTGAAAAAACACAGGCTTCAGAATGACATGGTTTGGAATCCTCACCAAAGCCTCTAGCAGCCTACATGGCACTAATGTGTGAATTGGAAAAGCCGACGCTTTGAAAAAGGCACAGCTCTGTAGTCGCAGGCCATCACATATGGACTGCACCTTTGGGACAACAAAAAATGGCCCTTTCTTGGGAAGAGGTAGCCCCAAGCTCAGGTTCAATACTTAGCTGGCAGAGCAGAGGCTGGATTCTAGCACCAACTAACACCCCCCTTGGCAACTTCATGCACTGAGCAAACTGCAAACCTCCTTTGAAACAGAGGCTCCAGACTCCGTGCAGGCACACAGATATTAAAGCTTTGAGTCAGACTGTCAGGAGGAAGGACAAAAGGGCTGGCCCAGAACTCAGAGGTCAACACACACGCCACTACTGGAACCTCTCCTTGCCTGTAAATGTCTATGGAATTTTATCAGTATTGGGGACGAACTGGGAGAAGTTACACTGATGATCACAGAAAAACCGAATACACACACTTTCTCTCAACGCTGGTACTTGGAAGACAAGCTACTCTCACAGAAAGAAACTGGGACCCTTGACACCCTTTGAAAGAAGTGGTTACAACTGCTCTCATGTATTATGCACCTATCGAGTGCTCCATATTTCCCGTGCACGGTGCCAGAGATGTGGAGCATTATGGACCTTTTGTGTCCCAGCTTGGCTAGCTGTATGACCCTAGGCAAATCACTAACCCTCTCTGGACCTCATTTCTTTCCCAGAATCAATCAGGAACGGGCTAGATCATCTCTAGGGGTCCTTGAAGCTCTTACCTTCATGACTCTATCGTTCTATACTTCTTTTTGAGGGAAGTCACGTCTAGAGGTGTGCGGGGAGTGGGAAGTACCAAAATCAACCATGGATGTGACTGACATTTTGAGGCCTCCCAGCCCTGACTGTGTTTCATTAATGATGAAGAATGGAAGGTAGAGCATTTGGAAAAGTATTTCAAATTCCCATAAATGTCTGTTGGACAATGTTACGTAATACGAATTAAATTACCAGTAACCTCCAGGACCACTGTAATCCAGTCTTGTAGCAAATATCACCAGAAAGGGAAAACCTTTCTGCTTTCAATCTGGGAATAAGCTCTGCAATAGGCAGTTTGAAGGGTCCCCTTTTTGCACAGGTGTGCGTTCCCACCAACAACATGTGAGGGTACCTGTTTCCCCACAGGCTGCCCAAAAGAATGTGTTGTGATACTTTTCAATTCTCACTACTATGATAAGTGGGAAATGGCATTGTAGTGTTACTTGAACTTGCATTTCTCAAATTGAGTGAACTTGAACTTTTTTTGCAAATGATTAAGGGACATTTTTAGATCTCTCTTGCATGGGTGAGTTGTCTATTTATGTCTAATTCCAATTTTTCCATCAGGTTGCTAGTCACTTAGAACCTTCCATTTAAGAGTTCCTTCTATATTAGGGATATTAGACTTTTGTGATATGTTGCAAATATTCTCTTCGAGTTGGTTGTTTGTCTTTGGACTCTGTCAATCATGTTTTATGATGTAATCACTTGCAGTTTCATGTAATCCAAGTAACCAGTCTTTTCTTCATTCTTTAATTTTGTCTCCAGATCTTGAGTCATAGGTAGAATGCCTATCCCCACATCAAAATTTAAGAGGCATTGGCCCATGTTTTCTTCTAGCATTTACGTGGTTTAATTTTTGTACATTTGTCTCCTTGTTCCATTTGGCATTTATTCTTGTCTAAGGTATGAGATATAACCCTATATATAAATGACTATAGTAATGGAGCATAATCAGTAGAATAAAATAAATATCCCTGAGTACATACTGATATAAAAAAGTGAATGAATAAACAAGGAGAGAAGAAGGACAGATCTTCCTTATGGTAGAACTCAAATTTAAGAATGTAGAAGGAATGATGGAAAGAGAACATCACCATCGGGCAACCACTACAACAATAATGGCGGCAGACAAGAAATATTGTTGGGTGCTAAAATTAGTGAGCAAACTTCTAATGAGGAAAACAGATTTTTATATTTTCATAGTATTTCCTCACAGGATACATATTAATTGAAAGAGAGCAGTTTACAGTGGCATAACCTGCTGATACCACATTAACCAAGCCAGCAAGATTAACATCCATGGCTAGTAATAGGACACAGCAACATCATGTGCCTAGCATTCCTGTGTTACTGCTGCCAAAAAGAAATAACCTGAATTTAATTGAAGCAATTTCTGACAAACCCCTAATAAGGGAAATTCTGCAAAATACCTGCACTAATCCTCCTCAAAAGTGCCTCAGTCATAAAATACAAGGAAAGACTGAGGAACTATCAGAGACAATCAGCAGACATGGCATCTCTCACTGGTGGTCTACTATAGAACTATTGGGATTAGTAATGGAACAAATTGTAGTACTGATGGGGAGAAAGTGGCCACGGTGGCTGCTGATGGTACGGAGACAGAAGAAGAGATGGTGTGGGGGCATTTTCAGGATTTGGAGTTGTCCTGGGTGGTGCTGCAGGGACGGATGCTGGACATTGTGTGTTCTGCCATGGCCCACGTGGTAAGGAATCCTCACCAAGGCCTCTAGTAGCCTACATGGCACTAATACGTGATTTGGAAAAGCTGTTGCTTGGAAAAAGGCACAACCCTGTAGTCAGGGTGGACTGGGGGAGAGTGTAGACTACACTGTAGATGACTGTCCATGTGGGGCAGCGGAGCTCCAAAATGTATTCAGCAGGTGCAGTGAATGTGCCACAATGATGGAAGAGGTTGTAGATGTGGGAGGGATGGGGGGGTATATGGGGACCTCATATTTTTTGAATGTAACATTTAAAAGGAGAGAGAGAGGAAAGAAAGAGAAAGAAAGAGAGAAAGAGAGAGAAAGAGAGAGAGAGGAAAGAGAGAAAGAGAAATAGAGAGAGAGAAGGGAGGGAGGGAGGGAGGGAGGGAGGGAGGGAGGGAGGAAGGAAGGAAGGAAGGAAGGAAGGAAGGAAGGAAGGAAGGAAGGAAGGAAGGAAGGAAGGAAGGAAGGAAGGAAGGAAGGAAGGAAGGAAGGAAGGAAGGAAGGAAGGAAGGAAGGAAGGAAGGAAGGAAGGAAGGCAATTTTAGTTCCTGGATGAGATCCTTAACCAGAAAAAGGACATTAGTGGAATAACCTGTGAAATCCAAATAAAGTCTCTCACTTAGGTAATAGTATCATATCAATGCTTTTCTCCTGGCTTCGATACATATACTATGGCAATACAAGAGAAAATTAGACCAAACTGAGTGAAGGGTATACTGGAACTCTACAATTTTTCCACTTTTTGGTAAACCCAAAATTATTTCAAAATAAAAGGTTAAAAATAAAGTAATAAAAAAGTCCCTCCTTGCCATCTGATCAATTTCATTCAAAGTAAAAAAACCTTAGGGAGTGAAGCAGCTTTCATCTCTACTTAATGAAAGCTTGTCTCTAAGACAATGGGATACTGAAGCTTAAACTCCAGTTACTGATTAACCATCATAGCTGACTCTCACCCCTTCTAGAAACCATTTCCTGATTTACCCAGTTGGCACAACTGGCAGGAATCAGACAAACAAATCTGGTGCTGTTTGCACATCATAGCTGAATGATTTTGATTAAGTGCCTTCACCTCTCAGAGCCTTAGTTTTCACATCTGTCAAATTGAGATAATAATCCCCACCTTGTCATAAAGTGTAATAAGGGGTCAAATGAAATATTGTGTTATTAGATGGATTAATTGAGTTCAGGCTAAAAGGACCTCTCACAGTGTCACTTAGTAAACGCGTAATAAGTCCGAACTACTGTTTTCATTATTTCTATTGTCATGCCAACTAATCCAACCTTTCCTCTGGGGACTGATGCATTTAAAATTATGGAAACTATTTCGGGTGGTTAAAGATTTCATGGGTTGCCACCGAAAGAAGAGAACCCAGATCTCTGAAAAAACAAGCAGCCCCTCTAATTTGGCTGCAACTGCTCTAACCTGTTGCTGAATTTTCACTCCAAATATCATTTTACTTGGTTGCTTTGAGTTGATATTTAGAAAACAAAAACATTGTAAACACATAATGCCCTTCCTAGGGTAAACAGAAATAAAAAAATATATAGAGTTGCTGGGGCCAAGAGATTTCAAATGGAGTTGAGAGGTCCTTCTGGAGGTTTCTCTTCAGCAAATCGCTGCCAGATATCACAAAGCCTCAAGCTGCACTGTTCCTCAAAACCCCGAGGGCAACTTAACACCAGAAACAAACCAAAAGATAAGGAACTCAGTAAGCTAACTGACCTGAAGGACATCTGGAGCCTGATATCCATCAATCACAAACAATCTTTTTCTTTTCCTTTAAAATTCCTAGCTTGGAAGTGCCAAGACTGGACTCAGTTTAGGTGACTACCTAAATTTGTGCTCCCAGAACTGCAATTTTAAGATCCCAAATAAACGCCTTGGTCGCCTTGTACCTCGGTTTGTTATTTCTAGGTAACACACAACTAGAAATGCTGGTGACTTCTTATTTCGGCATGTTTTTTTACTTGTACTTTCCTAATACAGTAAATGTAGTCAATATGGTTTCTTTTTCACTTAGCATTTACATCAATATCCTTATAAGCTTATTTAGGAAACACAGGACTTTTACATCTTTTGACTCCACATAATATTTCATTAGACGACTTGTTACTGTACTAACTCATCTATTGTTGGGTAGTCTATAGTTTCCTTCACTGGATAGCACTCTTATAAGCAATGATAGAATGTGCTGAAAGATGCTGTAACAGGTATCTTTAGCTTTGAGAGCATTTCCCGATGCCAATAAACATTCTTTCAAAACATGCTTTTTAATAACTGCATGATATAATTTACCATGTGGTGCATTTCCTTCACTAACTTCCTATTATTGGATGAGAAGATGTTAGCCTTTTTGCTGTGAGAAATAACTATACCACAAAAGTCCTTGTAAAAATAACTTCATGCACATCTTAATTCTTTATGTTAAATGAATTCCTAGAAATGCAATTGCTGGATCAAAGGCTTCACAACTTTTTAAGGTTTTGATACACAGAGCCAAGTGAGGCAGGTTAGTATAAGGAAAGGAAGGACTTGGGTCACAGCTGAGGCCTGGCAGACAACATGGCGGACAGACAACATGGTCGACAGACAACGTGGCCGGCTGGCCACATGGCCATGAGACCACTCCTGGAAACCTCCCGATGGATCCCTCAAGACCCTGGCCATGAGAATTTCATTGGAATGAGAATCACCTTCGGGTTCAAGGGAAAACCCAGGATACCTTCAAAAGGCCTAACCATTGGCCCCCTGAGAAATGACAGGTGGGACAACCAATCAGAACAGCAAACAGTTGGAGTCCTTCCCGCAACACTATGAAGGGGGAGGAGGAAAGACTTTTAAAAGACCTTATATGGGGCCACATGCATGCTTCTCGTTCTGCAGCCCACCTGCGGTCCATCCCTCGGACTGTCTACGTTTCTCAATTTCCTGTTTCTTAATAAACTCTTTACTCCCTTGCCTACCCCAAGGTGTGTCCTTAAGTTCTTTCATGTGACATAAGCCAAGAACCTTGAAGTCCAGAAACCAGAATCATCCACTAACACAAGTCGTTCTCCGGAAAGGGAGCAGAGCCCTATGAGAACATAACTTCTTTTATCTTTACCAATGCCATGTCATCATTTTTGAAAATCCTGATATGTTCTTCTCTTTTTTTTCTATTTCAAATAATTTTTTACTTACAAACACTCTCTACCCACCAAGCAGAAGGGCTGTTTTTCTGTGGAAAAAATATTTTCCTTGTTTTGATTCTTCTTTTCCTGGCACTAGGTATTTCTAGTCCCATTTCAAATGTGAATTACTTGAACCTGTGAAGGGGTTTAACTTATTATCATCTACAAGTATGATGCTTTATACTTTGGACAACAAGCAATTAAGGAAAATGATGCTCATGCAATCAAAATGATTTTCCCAAGGTCAATGAGAGATCAGGTCTTCCAGCACTCTTCCTGTTTCCTGCCCAAACTGAAGTTGCTAAGTAAACACGGAAATGGTAGGCAATACCAGCTTTTCCAAATACAAATAATAATGTAACATATATAGTTCAGGGATGGAGTCAGCCGAGCCCTCTCCTCTCGCCTTTCTTTCTTAGCAAAGTCTTGGCAGAGGAAAGCAAAGGGAGGAGGAAAGTAAGGCAGCTGGGCTCGGGAGGTCTCCCAAGCATAACTAGAACATATTTTATTCGGTTCAGCATTTGGCTCCACAACAGTACTTGAGATGACAGTCTGCGAGGTGCCTCAGGGCCCATCACATGGCCTCCCTACTGATGTCCTATCTAGGTTTGTCGTTCCAGCCTCCCTGGTCCCAGCATGTCTCCAATTTGCCTTTTGCATGGAAGTCCAAGAAGAAATGGGCCATTCAAGAGACAGTTGCTTTCCCCACACCATACAAATCAGCGCATTTCCTAATTTTAGTTTCTGTGTTATTTTTCAAAGATGAAAATGTACTCATTCCAATCAGTCAAAGTCACACGTGATTTTATGCCTTTCCAAAATCTCCACGTCCTTCTTTCACACCATACTCAAAACTGACCTCTAAATGGCTTCAGAATTTTTTCAATTACCTAATCTTAAATAACTATTGATTTTACTCTAGAATATATATGTATATATATATATTTTTCAATAAATGGTCATTCGATCATGTGGATGGGCTCAGAGGTGAGGAGGAACGAAACAGCATTTGTTAAGAGCCTACCATGTGCCAGATACTTATATTATCTCATTTAACCCTCAACGTGTCCCTGAAATGGGACAAGGTGGCACTGACAGATCTCTCAGAAAGGACAGTCATCACACCTCAACATCCCTGATCATATGGAATATCTCCAATATATCTGTATCAAGTGAGTCTGCTTTGCATATGGCCTTAATTCAATATGGTTCCAAGCGGAAACAAATAGATACAGCTCCTTACAAAATCATGGCCTAAAGGGAGGTCCCCAGCCCTTAGGTCTTCCAGAAGGTTCTAAAAACCTGGAATAATTCAGCAAGGGAAAGTGACAGGTCAGAAGTTTGCATGGAGACAAGAGGATCAAAGTTTCTACAAAATCATGTCCTAGATTTATCTTCAAATCTAATCATCCAGATTGCATTAAATGTCTCAAATAAATCCGCACTTTGGGGTAGGATTCCAGGGCAGTTCACATGGAGGTGAGTAGATCTAACTTCTTACAAAATTGAGTCCCAAAGTATGTCTCCAACTCTAAGTCTTTCACATTACATCAATGGTCTGGAGTAATCTGTGCCTTGGGGCATGATTCCAGGATGACTCCAATGAAGACATATAGATCCAACTCCTTATACAATTGAAGCTCAAGGTATGTCACTTATTTTCAGCTTCCATGATCATGTGCAAAGGCTCAGTGGAGGGTGTCAGCCCAGGATGGTTTGCTGCAGAGACAGGTGCATGGAATGTCTTGCAAAATGGTGGTGTAAGCGTGTTCCCAAATCCTTAACCTTTCAGGTTTGAAACTCTTTATCTGCATAGAGTAAACCTACTTTATAGTGTTGTTCTTAGTGGATATGAGAAGATTGAACTCCTCACAGGGAGTTCAGCTCAACTCTATCAAATGACGAGTATTCAGCATTGGAATTACCAGGCCAGATCAGGATGGTTTGCAGTGAAGACAAGTAGATCAAACCCCTTACAAAACTGAACCTTACAAAATTGACCCCTCAGTTTGAGAGGGACCTTGGGAAGACACTTGCTCACATCTGCCGAGAAGCTCCAGGTTAACATTATTTGCGACCTGTGCTTGTCTTAGAAAGATTCCAAAAATGACTCCAAGAAACTGTTGAAAGACTGGAAATCTCCCAGGTGTGGTTAATGAAAGGAGGAAATCCTGGCATGATGTCTATTGGGGAACATGATGCAGTTGAGGAGACCTTATCTAGGCCCAAGACCCTAAATTTGTGGAGACTTTGTCATGCCATGGACTTATGTATGGACAACTTTGGGCAGATGGAAAGGTTGGACTGGGCCTTTGAGGCCCAAGGAACGACCTCATTAGTCATCCCCAAAACTTTCCCTCCCTTTACATAATCCTTAATTTTTTTATTTTGCTTTTCTTAAACAGCTTTATTTATATAATTCACATACCACACAACTCACCCATTTAAAGTGTATAATTCAATGCTTTTTAGTCACACAGTTGTCTATCCATTACCACAATCGATTTTAGAAAATTTTCATCACAGCAAAAAGAAACCGCATATCCTTTAACAATCACCCTTCCTCCCATTCCCTCCCACACTAGGCAACCCCTAATCTGTTTTCTGTCTCTATAGTTTTGTCTGCTGTGGATATATCATACAAATGGAATCATACAATTTAAAAAATTTTAAGTAACCCCAAAATGTAGCTATTATTTTTTATAATATAATTAGTTTATTATTAGTGAAATGCAAAATACCAGGAACATCAATGCCAAGGTTCAATCCAGAGACAATTATATGTCTTGAACAATAATATCACATTGCTGTAAATTTCACATTCTTTATTCCTCAAGTCAGAATTGTGAAACCAATGTCATAGAGTAATTGAAAGAATTAAATAATGAATATAAAATATCTGACTTTGTTCCTAGTATTAGTAGCCAATATTTTATACATAATAATTGAACCATACACATTCACAATCCACAGCTCCTTCCTCATGTCCGCAGAGCTATTTCCATCCCTTACCATCAATGTGGGGTTTTGACAACAGCAATACTCATATTGCCCCAGAGTGAGCTTTCCTCGGGGCAAGGCTTTCCATGATTATCACCTTATATAAACCAGCACTGACTCTCCAAACATAAATATCCATCTTGTGGACAAAACACAAGGCTCTCTGTTATCTGGATGCTGCCAACCTGGCCAGGCTCTTGGTCCCCTTTTCAAGTCCCTGCCCCTCATTGTTCATCAGATAATAAGAACTATTTTTAAAACCTCACCACATCTTATGGTTATATTGATTGTACATTTGTGCCCCTGTCATCTATTCTTGGTGTACTTCTAGATGTAGATATTATTTTACCTTCTTAGAGAAAAGAAAATAGGCACTCAGAGAAGTTAGATCATTTGCCCATGGTCACACTGGTGGTAGGTGGTAGAGCCAGGAGATAAACCAGGGTATGCCTGGATCCAAACCCAAAAGAGCTGGGTATTCTCATCCTGCCTTTACCACTGTTTAACTTTGTGAAATGGAGCAAATACATTTCCTTCTCTCCAGCACTTAGATATTGAAGTTGGGCTAGATAAGTTCTATGCTTCCTCCCCATCATGCGATTCAAGGCATTCAGAACACAGCCACATCCTTGTTATCAACAGATGGTCTCACAACTTTGTTTTGGGAGGAGAAAAATGTCTTGGCTACAACTTCAGCTTCTAGTTTCTTAATGGTGTCAAGCTAGTAGTCCTTGCCTCACCTTCTCCTAAACTCCCACTGAAATCCCTAGTTAAATATAGAAAAAGATATCTCTGAATACCTCTGAAAACTATATCTGCCAGTTAATCTATTGCCTTGATGTAGGAGGAATTTCTCCTAAATACAAATCAATGGGAACTGGACTGAGGACTCAATTGGTGGCCTGCCCATTCTATGTGGGTGGACAGAGCTAACCTGCTGGTTTTATAGAAAGTAAGATAAGCCTTTGTCAATGTCAACTCCTAGATTACATTAAGACAAGGGCTGTCCTCGTCGCAAAGAAATATGGGCTATCCATCCCTGTATTGTGTTGATGCTGCTTTTTCAGACCTTAAGAGCCTCACTGTCACACACCTCATTGTCACACTTCATTCTGTGTCTTATCTGAGAAATATGATAGCATGACCAGGCAAGAGTCAGTGAACCTAACAGGAATGTCACTGGTGGTGGCTATGGTGGCGGTGGTGCAGTCCACTAGAAAGTGATATGCTCATTAAGAGGTGAAAAACTGGGTAACGCCCTGGTAACTGCACATATAGTGCTTCATGAGAACCAAGTAGTAGGTGCAGAAAAGCTTCCTTCTCAGAGGAGCAAAGCTGAATCAGAAAACTATCTCCTAGATAATGCCCATTAGACCAAGAGTTGTGGATAAGTGAAAAGAAACACAAAAGTTGTGGGGTCTCTGATAATAACACTGCAAGAAAAAGTGGAATTGGCTTATTGAAGAGGCTGAACTCAGTGGGGTAAAAATAGGAACCAGTTTTATTTTTGCCCATCAGTATTCCTAATTGTGCCAAGTCAAACCCCCATTCCCATTAATTATTGACATCCTTGGCAAATTTCGTAACTTATGGCTATAAAAACTTTGTCCAGTTGACTTGAAAAATTCAATCTCTGCCTTGAGTTGTGTTCCTGGCTACCTGGAGTGTGTGTGTGTCTGTGTTTGGGATGGTTTTGTATGTTGGGGATGAAA
Source organism: Dasypus novemcinctus (assembly GCF_030445035.2). Taxonomy (NCBI): domain Eukaryota; kingdom Metazoa; phylum Chordata; class Mammalia; order Cingulata; family Dasypodidae; genus Dasypus; species Dasypus novemcinctus. The sequence continues at coordinate 160,405,089 of NC_080704.1, forward strand.
CCAGTGTGCCACATTAAGGCACTCCCTCCCCTTCAGCTTTAGGATCCTAGCTGTTCATGTGTGTGTGGTAGAGGTGGTGGAGAGGACAGGAGACCAGAGAAGGCAAGAAGTTCCTATGTCCTTGAGCACCTGTCAGTGACATGGTGGAGCCCTTAATCTCACTCTGGCTCATTCTGTTTCATCTCTTTTTAACAATCTCTCCTAATACTACATGATAGTCTGAACACATGGTACACATGGCTTTCTTGAAGTGGTATTCCATTCATCTTTTTTTGGATCTCATCTGTCGAGGATGAAGCCCTTGGATGGGGACAACCATGCTTCCCTGAGGCTCAGCCAATGGTCCACAGCCCAACTCCCTTTCTGGGTACTCTACCATCTCACATGATCTCACAGTCATTTGGGAAACTCTGATATTCCTAACTCCTCCTACAAGTTCTGTGTTCCTTAATGTGTGACCAAAGGAAACAATGAGTCCTCTTCCACAATCTTTCATGGCTGACTTTTGTTGGGATTGGGGGGTTGCCCCATCTCTTACTGAGATCCACTATACCAAGGTCCCTTCAAGGCCTGCTGTCAGGGGCTATTCCAGTGGGTGTTCTGTCTCCCAAGATCTCTTAGCCATAGGTGAGTGCCAGGGACTTTACAGATGATATATCAAGTTCTCCCAAGGACTCACTCACCATGATTCCACTTCATTCTTATGGCAGCTCTATAGAATGGGTCTTTGAGTTCCACAGCTCAGCAAGCAGCCAAGAAGGGAGTGTGAGGCTACTCTGCCACTCTCAGCTACTTGAGCTTATCCAGGAACCCTTCTAGTTATTTTCTTGGAACCACCCCCAAACTTTGGTAGGGAGAGGAGACAAGTAAACGCCCTCTTCTCCTCCCCATAGGGAGATAGGAAAAGCCTCTTATTTTAAAGGCGGTATTTTCCCCAAGGCCAAGAACCCCACAGACAATTCTGACTCCACCTCCAGCTTCACAGTCCTCTCTCCCTGTAGACTGGCGTTGGAAGCTGGTTCCTGGTAGGAAGACTTCTTCTACCACCTCTAGGTAAGCCCTAGGCAGGGGAATCTGGCTCCAATTATTGGTGGTTCTTATAACGTGAGGTCCCCAGTGATTGTCGTGGCTGCCAAATACAGGGCCATGAGAAACATCTCACCTCCCATCCTGTTACAAAGGCTCTATCATCTTGATGAATCAGAGGAAGAACACCGCACCAAAAAAAAAAAAAAAACTATCTAAAATTGAGGAAACTTTAGAAAGCGATTTGATAGTTTAAAAAAATTTTTTAATTAAAGCTGAGATTAAAAAGACAAAAGGATGAAATTAAAGTAATAACACTGAGAAAAGGAATAACTGCCAGAAATGCAATAGCAGAAATAAACTCCTCTTCTTGCTGAATTCAATCATGGATGGAATAGTGAACTGAGATCCCATTATATGCGAGGCACCATGCTCGGCACTGGGAAAATAACAATGAACAAGAGTGACCCAGCCCCTACCTTCATGGAGGAAATAGGCTCAAAATAAGGAAAATACAAAGGAATAATTATCAAATGTGATAGGAATGGAACAAGTAATGGAGGTCTCTAGGCAAGGAAGTACATTTAAAAGGAGACCTTGAAGGTGAGTAGCCAGTCAGATGAAGGTGAGTAGCCAGTCAGATGAACCAGCCAGAAGAAAGAGCAGGAGCAAAGGCCTTCAGGCAGAAAAAAATTGGCCTGTTCAGGGAACAGAAGGGGAAAAAAAGTGTCACTGGAGCAAAGGTGATGGGTGATGGGAGGTAGAAGATGATGAAATTAGAGAGGTAAGTAGGTATAAGTCATGATCTTTTTAAGGAATTTAAACTTTATCTTAGGAGATTCTAAGCTGGATAGAGACTGGCACAGTCTGATTTATGATTTTTAAAGTTTATTTTGACTGATATGTACATAATAGGCCAGAGAGCTGAGACCATAAATGAGGAGACACAGCTAGGAGGCTACTGCAGTAAGACACATGAGAAGTGTCGGAGGATGGAACAAGGATGATGCCAGTGGAGAGGGAAGTGGATGATTCAAAGGATACTTTGGATGTATGATAGACAAGACTTCACGAGGAATTATCAGTAGGGATTCAGAGATAGAGAAATAAAGAGCACCTGGCTTGAGCAATTATGGGGATGAAGGTTCATTTACTGTGATGGAGAAGAGAGGAGTGAAGGGTGGGTCAAGAGGGACACATTAAGTAAAGAACCAAACTAATAGTATAAAAAATAAAGCCATTGATGAGGAGAACCACACTCACAATATCTCCAGAATGCAGAAGTTAAAGGCCAAAAACATTGGGTTGGGGGAAAGAAAGAATAAAAGATATGAGGGGCAATGCCAATTTATGAATTATGGGCATTCCTAAGGAAGAAACCAGAATAACTGGAAGACAAGCAATAATTAAGAGTGTAATTGAAGATCACCTTCGGGACCTACAGAAAGACTTGAGTATATTGATGAAAATGGGTTGCAGGGGTGATTTTTCCAGGCAAAATCAATGAAGAGAGATCCACACCTAGACACATATGGGGATGTGTGTGAGATTCAAAAGAATTTTAAAAAGTAAATGCTACAAGAATCCAGTGTGTGTGTGTGTAGGGAGGGGGCAGTTTGGAGGAAAGGGAGTAGTTATAAAACAACAAGAATCAGGCTGGCCCTCTGTAGGATGTTTGATTTTTTTTTTCCCTTCTGCTATTTAGTATTGTAGAATTTTGCTAGGAAAAACTGAAACCATAAGTGACAGGTATGGGAAAAATGGACACGTGAACAACATCACCATCATTAAAAACTATCACATATAGCCCCAAAGAATCAATATGGAGTAACAGAAAAGCCCACTGATGAGGAGCCCTAAGATCTGGCTAATGATGTGGCCAAATGAAATCACTCAAGCTCCTGGTCCTTGGGTCCTTGGTTTCTTCCCATTTAATATAAAGATACATAAACTACCTCTTCTCAGAGCTCCAAAAGAAGGATAAAATGAAATGATTTGAACTTCCTTTGAATTACAAACTCACCAGCAACATCAGCCTAATGGTTTTCACTCTCCTTTCTAAAAGTGGTTCAACTCTGTCATTCCCTTCTCCACCAACAGCGATCTGTAGTTGAGACAGCATGGCACATGGGAACCAAAATTTCCTCTTTCTTTTTACACTACCAGCTTCTTAGTGCACAAAAATACTGTTTTGCAAACAAAGTAGCAAGTCTCTTGGCAGTCTAAGTCCTCCAGAATTTGGCCTCATCATATCTCCAGTGTAAGGCTGAAGGGTCTCTCTTTACCTCACTGATTCCTAATCCACCCTCCATCATATACTCTGTATCATTAACACTGGCTCACACTTGCCCCGGAATCTTTGTAAATGGAGTTGGCTCAGCACGGGAGGAAAAGATCAGTGTTTGGCTTAAATTCCACCTGTGCTCTGAAGTTTTCCCCAAGGATCACAAGCATCATTGAAATTCTGTAATTCAAATTTTCCTAACTCTGGTACAAACAATGTAATAATATGCTTTAATTTCCATATTTCACAATTCGATTCTGCTCTGTTTACTACTTTATATATATGTGAGTGTGTCCCAAAGCTAAGCGCATTTCCCTTGATGATAGGAGGAAGGCAGGTACCATGCCCACAAAGAGTCCGTAATCATATGAGAAAATGTTTAATGGAGTGAAAGTAAAAGTAGACCAATCTATAATATCGCATTTGCTACCTGATCTCAACTAGAAAAAAAATGTACAGAAGGAAGAATGCAAGGCTGCATGATAAAACGTTAAAAGTGTTTGTGACTCGGAGATGGGACTGTAAGTGATGAAAATACATGCATACGAAAAAGAAAGCAATAATAATTGTGATTCCCACAATAACCATTAATTCACTTTTATAAAGTAAAAAAAATTAACAGACTGTATCATTTTTTAAAAGATAAGAAAAATATATATTTTTAAAGTTGAAAAAAAATAAGATGTACTTCAGGAGGTAAATAATAGGCTTCCATCCCCTAAATATTATACTACTACTGAAAGCTAAAAATTTGTCTAAGATTTTATTTTTTCTTAATTTTATTAGGAATGTAGAGTTTAATTACATAATGATTAAATTTTAAAATCCAACAGGAATGTAGCAATATGGCATAAAAATAAGTGAAACAAAAATGGCATACCTACAAGGAAAAATTGATAAATCCACAATTTTTGCAGATTTTCACCAAATGTCTCTGAAAAAGTGTCACCTCAACTGGACAAAAATTAACAAAAACATAGAAGATTTGAAATGCAAAATTTCTAACAACCTTGATTTGCTCTATGTGTTTGGAAATTGAAAAAAAACTAAATAATTCAGAAGTCAAAGACAATACTGCAATGGGATTTTAAATATTTTGAGCAGATTAAGCAACAAGAAGAGAGTATTAAGGAAAACATAATGTCCTCAAATATCACTGATTAAAGATGAAGCTGTTTCCAAGCAAACTGTCAGCAATGTAAGCAATCCTGACTGACATAAAGCCCTAAACCCTGAAGCTGAGTTCCTTATCTGAATTCAAGCTTTGGTCTCCAAGAGCTCTTCCCAAACATTTCTCTATAAGCTCACAAGGCTTCAAGGAAGCGCCACAAACCTTCCCACTGTCCATCGGTCTCGTGCACCAACCTGAGACCAGTAAGTCTCAACATTCTTCTACCACATCTCTGTTATCCTTGGTCATTGTCCAAAATATATGTCCATTCCTCATCTAAAGTCACATTATTGCCCACCCTGTGATTTTTCTCCCCACCTCCAACTCCCAATGCTGCTGTTGTCCTTAAACCTTCCCATTGCAAGTTCTGCGTACTTTAGACCATGGGAGACAACTGGTCTACTTCCTGAACTTCAAGAGAATGCGTCTCCAACTCATACCTTTACAGAAATCTGCCTGTCCTATGAGAACACTGCATTCAGTGCAGACTCTCAAGGCAAGACTGGTTATTCTTCCACCTCCCCTGCATAACTCACTATCAGAATAACAGGATCAGTCCCCTTGTTTCATAACCCAACTTCATGATCATTGTTACTGAAAACTGATGTAAAAACATCTCTGCTCTCTCGAGATTCTTGGCACCCAGCTATATGCCTTTTTATGGTTCCTCATCACTCTTCTGCACTCACCAACATGTTGGGAGGATTCTGAAACATGGTTGATTGCCTCCATCCATACCACATCACCCTGTGGTCCATTGATCTTTTCATTTCTTCCCAGCTGATCAGACTTTTCCTGTCTTCACATCCTTCTCTACCCTGCCTGGATCTGATGGCTGTGAATCCAAACTACTCACCCTCCAGCCTCCTCAGTTTCTTTTCAGCACTATCCTTGGGCTTCAACACCAAATCCCAAGCCCTCATCCTTTACTAGAATCCATTCTTTCTACCCTATACACCCAGACAAAGTCATAGAATCAGGCAATTTAGCAACATTACAAAGTCTTGATCACCAACCTTTGTTGGGGTCTCAGTAACTTTCCATCAGTCCAATTTTCCCATTCTCCTTTGTGAACTCATTAAGCCTTTACTACCTTGCTCGAGCTCATTACTCAACCCTTGACCCTTCCAATTTCAATATCTGGTTTGCCTCCACCCCTGCTTCTAGAAGACAACTGAAGCTTTCAGGGGAGATTTCCTTACCTTTTCCCATTCCCAATGTAAACATTCACAAATCACAACCTCCCATATTTTCTTCCCTCATGAATGAGGATTGTGTGTGCCTCATTCAGGTCAAGGTCAGTTCATCCTCCACTTATGCTCAAGTCTCTCCATTGCATTAAAAAATAATAATAGTAATAATAAAAATAAAAATAATACTGCTCCCTTAAGGACATGTCCCCTCTAACAATAACACTCCTCTCAACCACTGTCCCCAACAAAGCCACTGGAAAGAACAGACGATTCACTAATGGTCTTCTCTTCTTTCACTTCCTACTCACCCCTCATTCACCATATAGGCCTACCTCATTGAACTGTGCTTTATTTGACTGCAATTTGCATGCATTGAGATTTTTACAAATTAAAGTTTTGTATCCTTCCTGCATGGAGCAAGTCTACTGGCACCATTTTTCACTACCATGTGCTCACTTCATGTCTCTGGGTTACATTATAATGAAGGAGTATACATTCTTTTCTTTAGACGTTATGCTACTGCACACTGAGCAGACTGCTATGTAGTGTAAACATAAATCGTATATACACTGGGATACCAAAAAATCTGTGTGACTTACTTTATTACAATGTTCAATTTATTGGGGTGGCCTGGAACTGAACACACACGTCTCTGAGGCAAGAGCCCTTTCCTCTTCACTGAAGGGGCTCTTTGTCAGGTCAGCATTGGCCTCCCAGGTACAAAACTCTATAGCTGTTTTTTAGGCTTCATCATTCTGGACCTCTTCTATGGCAGGCACTGTTGAACACTTGCTCCATTCTGACACTTTCTTCTCCTTGGGCATCTGTGATAAGGCACTCTCCTAGTTCTAGTTACACCTTTCTGACTCATGGGCATACTGGTAATATCGGTCCAGGGAATCTTCCAGAGATCACAAAACTCAGGACTGGCCTTGTCATTGTAGGTTCAATACTGATCATTATATTAATTAAAAAAAAAAACCCAATATTCCTCCCTTAAGGACATGTCCACTCTAACAACCACACTCTTCTCCCCCACCTTCTCTAGCAAAACCATTGGAAAGAACCTTGACATTGTGGGTTCAATAGTGATCATTGTATTATAATCATTATATTCCAATTCAACTTCCCTACTCTCATACAACTTAACCAGGAAAATGTCCTTGTTATCATTTTCAGTATCTTATTAAGATATTTAACCATAACATGTATCTTTTTTTTTTTTTTGAGGGATGGGGAATTGAACCTGGGACCTCATGGGTGGGAAGCCAGTGCTCAACCACTGAGCCACATTGACTTCCTTGAGATTAGGGATTTTCAGTCTGTTTTGCTAGTTGTTTGTTTTTGTTTTTATTTTTTTCAGGTGGCCCCAGGAACTGAACCTGGAACCTCCCATGTGGAAGGCAGGAGCTCAACTGCTTCTGCCACATTCACTCCTGTATCTTTTTTCTTCTTCTTTATTTTCTTTTAAACTTTACATTCAAAAAATATGAGGTCCCCATATACCCCCACCCCCCCACCCCATTCCTCCCACATCAACAACCTCTTCCATCATCATGGCACATTCACTGCACCTGGTGAATACATTTTGGAGCACTGCTGCACCACATGGACAGTGGTCTACGTTGTAGTCTACACTCTTCCCCATTCCACCCAGGACAACACCAAATCCTGAAAATGCGCCCACATCATATCTCTTCTTCCCTCTCCCTACCATCAGCAGCTACTATGGCCAATTTCTCCACAACAGTATTACAATTTCTTCCCTTACTAATCACAATAGTTCCCCAGCAAACACCAATTGGTCCACTCTAATGCATACTCTATTCCTCCATCCTGTGGACCCTGAGATGGTTATGTCCAGTCCCACTCTACATCAAGAGGGGGCTTAGATTCCACATGGATGATGGATGCAATTCTCCTGCTTGCAATTGAAGGCACTCTTGGCTCCCTGGTGTGGTGGTTGATCTTCTTCACCTCCCTTTTAGGTGGCCAGGGTAAGATCATGGATTCCTATTATCTTTCTGTCACATTATGGGATATAATTACATTTATAAAAATCTTAAGATATTTTCTGCTGAAGTAAGGAAAACGGCAGCATGGGATGGTAGAAAGGGCCTTGGACTAATCATTTAGAAAAGGGAATGCCAGCATTACCACTCTCAGAACTGGGTAATGAGGATTAATGAGGCTTAAATGAGATGAAGCTGCTAGAAGACTGTACCTGGCACAAGGTAAGCAACTTAATACATTTTCACTGAATCTGAATCTGCAGCCATCGATTCTCCCCGGTCATTAAACAGTTGATTAAGAAAAACACAAAAGCCGACAAGGCAAGTCCAACACATTGTCTGGGGCATTCAGGCCAAGGCCAGGTTTTAGTATCTCCTGGCACGTGTACCAGTGATGACATCTGCATGTACAGAGGATGGCACAGCAGCCCATCATTTCTGGTGGGAGGCCTGGTGGCTGCCTCCATGCCCCTTCCTCTCCAGCGTTACCGCCTGCAGCTGAGTGAGAATCAGTAGCAGCCGAGTGTGGGAGAACTGGAGCCGGAGCTCACCGGGCTGGCTGGGGCAACACTGCCTACTGTTCCAAACAATGTTGGCCGAGTGAGCCCTCCCCCAACTGTGACCCAGCACACCTTGGCACGGCCCTTCCTAATGTTGCCAAACACCCACAAAAAAAAAAAACCAGCATCAGATGGACAGAATCTGGATTTTTGCACGCCGTCATCTGGGCATGATGCAGCCAGTCTTTTGCGTGTTTTCCTCCCCAAGATTAAAGAGGTCACCATGGGAGTTTGTGAATAGACACAGGAGGTGAAACTGCCACATTTCTTTAGCTCCTCTTTTTTGGCTGTCAAGTGCAATTACCCAGTGTGGCTTTAGGAGTGCCCAAGGCGATTACAAATATAGCACAACACATTACACATATCCATTGCCTCTCATCTACTGTGCTCCTTGCTGGAAGTAGCATTTGATCGTATTGGGAAAATATTTGTTCTTATGTAAGCTTCCGTAGACCCTCGAAAATGTGCTGTCACTTACAATCTAACTGATGCAGACATATTTACATGATGTGTCACGGACCTTTGAGAGTTCAGCAGTGGCATTACTGCAAAACACTGTTCCACAATGCAACACAGCTTTTTTTTTCTTTTTACATTTTATTAAAATACAAATGTATAAAAACTTACCTGGAGTTAATAAAGTTTATGATGTAGGAAACTTTTATTTAAAGCAATATAGCATGTCATACGTTACCTTTCATGAGTACAAAAGGCTCCTTTATACAGCCTTTAAATTTCTCAAGCCATTTATCTGCCTAGAAATAATCTCATTCATACTTTGAAGTTACAGCTTGGATTCAGTTGACATCCAAACGAATACACCTATGGTGGCATTTAAAACACACAATGCCAATTAACATCTGTGCTTCTTTTCTTCAAAATACAGGTTTTGTTTCCAGTCAAATTTTCATTCAACACTGATAGGGCATAAACAGAGATTTATCTTTAAACATGCAAACTAAAAGGCCAAGGGCCTTTTGTACCCTTCCTTTGATGTCACTGAAAATAAAGAGGCACCAAAATGTAGGCAGACAGAACAAAAGGACAATGAGAGACTCCGGGAGGAAGAATTGAGGACCCAGCAAGCCTCTGTTCTCCCAGGCCAGCCGTTTTTCCTCAGATGTTTGAAACAACATCAAAAAGCGTCACAGTACAGTTTGTACAGATACTAACTTTAGAAAAATTGGTGGTTTCTTCATGCTTTCAAAAGAATGGGCTATACATAAAGATAGAAGATGGACAATAACCTTCACAAAGGACTACCCCACCCAGAGATCACTGTCAATATTTCAGCACAGGACCCTCCGATTTTATTTCTTCAGGGTGAGTTCACACACATAAACACATCTAAACACATCATGCAAAGCTAAGATCACGCTGTATACAGAGCTTTGGAAAATCAGCATTACATTATAAATATTTTCTGATATCATTAAACATATTTATAAACATAGTTTTGGGAATATATTAAAAATTCCATCGTATGGAGGTTCCAAATGGAAAAAGACCTTGACCAAAAGGGGGAAATGGTAAATATAAATGAGTTTCTATGGCTAAAAGTAGGGCTTATTAAACAATGGCATTCAGATTACTTTGGATTTCGATAAGGCATTTTTGAGCTTGGGAGTGGCTACAGCAGTTCTCACTAACAAATATAGGAATCCTTGACGTTTACTGGCGTTTTTTGCAATGGTATGGAATGCCTTGGGAATCCCTGGCATTGAGGCAGAAGAACAATCAGGCCCCTCAGCCAGGGGCTACTAATGGAATGCCAAAGAATAAATGATGATGACTGCCCAAGCCTCACTGCCTTCTACCTTCTGCTTTAGGTCCTGGGAAGGTCCACCTATGACTCGATATGGGCTAAAGTGTGTGTAGGTGTGTGTGTTACAGTGAGAAGGAGTGGGTGGGAACTCAGGAACACTTGGATCAAAGCAGCTCTGCTTTGATCTATTTTATATACAAAGGACTCATAGGTATCATTTTTTGAGAAAAAAAGGTTAGGCTGCGAAATAACTATATATATACATACATCAAATAAAATGAAACTTGAAAACCACTCATGTAGGAGAAAGGAGCCAGGACTCGGACTCAGTGGACAGGTTTGTCAACCCTGGCTTGATTACATAGCAGTTCTAAGACCTTAAACACATTTTTTCCCCCCTCAAAGTCTCAAATTACCATTATCTGTAAAGTAGAGACAAAATTTGTCATTGTCAACTCACAGGATTATTATCTGAAGTATTTGAAATAATACAAGAGAAAGCAAATATCATGGCATCTAGTATAATAGGTACTTAATAGATGTTAAATGAGGCTGAATCTGCCTGTTTAATAATTCCCAGAAGAGATGGAATTAGAAGAGCATTATCATGAAGACAAGTTCTGAGATTCAGTATAAGTATGACACTGCACATATTCGAAAATATCATCAGTTAACTCAATGGTTTAGACCATGGTTCAATAAACTTTTTCTGTAAAGGTCAGACAGTAAATATTTTTGGTTTTGCCTACATGCCTTCCTGTCTGTCACAACTACTCAACTCTGTCAATGTGGTGTGAAACCAGCCACAGTTGTAAACAAATGGGCATGCTACAAAAAAAAACACTTTACTTACAAAACCAGGTGGCTTGCCTGCAGGCTTTCGTTTGCTAATCTCTGGTTTTGACAGTGGCAAGAGGCCAGGCTGGCAGGCAATTGGGGAAGCCATAGCACAGAGAGTCCTCAGTGGGACTTGTCCTAAGAATCAGGAAGAAGGTATGAATTTGGATGCCAAAAATTCCAGGGGGAAAGCTATAATTGTATTCCTGCCCCGGAAGCATTAACCCCATATAACAGTTGACTATGTTGATCTGGGGGAAAGCCTCAACAGATTGAGTCAATGACAACTAGTGAGCCCAGTACTGGGAAGCCCCACATCCTCCAACAGGCCTCATTATGGACACCCTAATAGCAGCCGCATACAACTGACCAGTGTTTGTTCCTGTGTGTGCCCACACACATCCCTGTGTGATTTCGACATTGTTTAGTTCTCTATTTCTGTGTTAACAAGTCACTCGAAAACTTATGGCTCCAAACAGCAATTTGCTATATCATCTCACATTTCTGTGGGTTCACTGAGCTAAGCTAAGAGGTTCTTATTCAGGATCTCTTCTGCAGTTGCAGTCTGGGCGGGAAGTCTGACATGGCTTTTTTACTCTGCTGGCATGGCTGGAGCAGCTGGGGACTAGTTGGACACCTCTCTCTCCATGTGGTCATGTTGTATTTCAGCTTCCTCAAGCATGGTGGACCTAGGGAAGTCCAGTTTCTTAACTGGCACCTCACTACTCCAGGAACAAATGTTCCAAGAGTCAGGCTGAAGTTACTAGGTTTCTTATGATTCAACTGAGAAAGCAATAGCGGTGTATTTTCATTGGATCTGTTTGTCAAAAGCCTACCCAGATTCTAGGAGAGGGCCTGAATATAGGGAGGCATGGTTGACATGGGTGCAATTTTTAGAGACTAACTACCACAGTCATATAAAATGGTATCCAATTTGAGGATCCAATCTTAACAATGGTACTTGGCTGACATGTTTGAAAACTTGAAGCCAAATCTGATCACCAAGTCTAAGCTTATTCAACTCATGAATGTGTGCTCCCCTGGCAGTTTAGCTATGGGGTGCTACATGTCAAACGTTTCCTGTCAGTTACCTCACCTTCCTAAAGGGCACACAGAGCCAATTCACAGTAAAGACATGAAATCTATACAAAAATGTTGAAGACATATGTAAGATATTTTTTAAGTTGACCTTTAAGGAGAAAAGCAATCATCGCCCAAGGTTCTATGCATGAAACCTGTCTGAAGGTAAATCCAAAGAAAGAAGACAGCACATTCTGGATTCTACAGAACACAGCAGAAAGGATAAACTAACAGCCGAACTGAGAATTATAGAAGAGACCCTAGAGAGCATCTATTCCAATTTCTCACATAAGGCAAGGGTTCTTTCTACTGTAAAATTTAGGGAGTTGGTATTCTGACCACTACTCAATGCCCTATACCATACTAAATTATTTACATGCATTGATGGCCATTAAATTCCTCATGACAAACCTATGGGATCAATTAAAATTTGACAACAACATTCTCATTTTACAGATAAGGAAATGAGAGGCTTGTATAAGTTGAGTGATTTGTCCAAGGATACACATAAAAGAATTGGCAGCAATAATAGTATAGAAAGCTAGGTGTGGCCTGATGCCAAGTCCAGTGTTTTGTTCCACTATTCTGCTCTACTCCTCCAACCAGGAAGCATCAGTACCTGCGAAGCAATCAAGCAGTCTTTACTCTATGTAATAGTCCATTCCAATATTGGGCAGTTTTAATGATCAGGACAAAAACATGCTTCCTTAGTGAATATTTATCCCAACAGTCTGTGTAGTCAATCAAGAAGCCTGTCCTTCCAGGATTCTTACTCTTGGAGTGCATGGCTGAGTTTCAATGGCACAATAAACTACTTGAAAGCCTATGTCAACTGTATTGTTCACAGGTATTTTTCACGGCAGTGAGTCTACAACTTTCATCAGGGTCTCAAATATAAGAAATGGCTTCCAAAGGTCCAAGAGAAGCCAGTGGAGAGCGGAGAGCCATGCCCAGTGGGTGTCGAATAGGTAATTATTCATAAACAGAGCAAGTATGGTCCTCAGTATTCACAAGTTCACATTCCACTTGGTAAGACAGAAAACACATCTATGTAAAGAAAGCAGGTACAAAATATTATCCTATGCCTACCTCTCTACTGATATGTAAAAGAGCTGAATAAATACTTTCTCTACTAATTGTATGACCATAGAACCCTCTATCAAAATAAAAATCTCATGCTTAAGCCAAATAAGAGATACAGATAAAAATGGAATTTCTCTGTTTAAGTAATGATAGGTTGCCCACATCCCCTTTGGTCCAGCCTCTCTTAAGCACCAAACCACCAATCTCCCACCAACCCTCCCTCCCTAAGATCTGAGATACCTCCTGATATCTCTGAGATACCTACAGGGCTCTGTGAGGCACAGTTTGAACACCACTGACTTGAGCTGTGGTCTGAGAGTCCTTTTACTTCTACAATCCCCCATAGCTCTGTACTTCCAAACAGTGTCTAAGGACGAAGTGAGCATATAATGTGTTTGTAGCAGGATATTCAGAGTAGTTGCTTGGAACCTTTAGTGAATGAAGAGAAGACACTGGGGGCGGGGGGGGGGGGCAGGGGCAGGGAGAAGAACCCTTGGAACCATGGACAAAGAGCTGTGGAGAAGTTCAAGTTCAAAGTAGTGAACAAGAGACTGAGGGCCTTGGCTTAGACATGAGGAGGCATGAGTTAGAAAGAAAGCATCGGGCAAGATGCTGAGCAGCCTCTGGAATTTTGAGACATCAGTAGAAATAAGTGGGAGCTCATGTTTGCACTTTACAGCTTGTTACTTCCTGCTCTGTTACTTTCTGCTCTACTGGGGTCTGAATGACAGAGGTGCCATGATAAATGAGATGGATGAATGGCTCTCTCTCTTTTTTTTTTAACTTTTTAAAATAGGAGAAGTTGTAAGTTTGCAGAAAAGTCATGTGAAAAATATAACGTTCCCATATACCTGCTACTGTTGAAATTTTGCATTACTGTGGTACCTTTGTTATAATTGATAAGAGTATTAAAATATTACTAGTAACTACAGTCCAGAGTTTATATTAGGTGTATTTTCTCCAAATAATCCCTACTATTAACACCATGCAAAAGTGCCATGCGGTTGTTATAGTTCCTGAAAAAGCATTCATTTTTACTATTAACCTTAGTCCATCATCTGCAACACGGTTCAAAGTATTATATAGTCCCATGTTTTGTCCTCTAACTTTCCTTCTAGTAACATACACAGCGCGAAACTTCCCCTTTCAACCACAAACACAAACATAATTCAACACTATTAATTACACTCAAATAATGTGCTACCATGATTACTATCCATTTCCAAACATTTATAACCAATCTAAACAGAAATTATGCACAAATTAAGAATCAACTCCGCATTCTCTAGCCCAATTCTATACCCCGGCAGCTTATGTTCTAGATTCTAACTCTATGCGTTTCCTTATTATATATAATTTGAATTTATCAGTAAGCTCGTACAATATTTGTCATTTTGTTTCTGGCTTATTTCACTCAGCATAATAATGTCCTCAAGATTCATCTAGATTGCCACATGTATCAGGATGTCATTTCTTTTTACAGCTGAATAATATTCCATTGTATGTATATACCACATTTTGTTTATCCATCCATCAGTTGATGGACAGTTGGGTTGCTTCGATCCTTTTGGTAATTGTGAATAATGCCACTACGAACATTGGTGTGCCAATATTTGATCGAGTCTCTGCTTTCAGTTCCTCTAGGTAAATACCTAGTAGTGGAATTGGCAGATCTGGCAAATCCAAACCTAGCTTCCTGAGGAATCGCCTAACTCTCTTCCACAGTGGCTGCCCCATTTTACATTTCTACCAGCAGTGAATGTCTGTTCCTCTTTCTCCATATCTTGTTCAACATTTATAAGTTTCTCTTTCATTTTTTAAAAATAGTTACTATTCTTCTGGTTGTGAAATGATCTCTCATTGTGGTTTTTGGTATTGATTTTAATTTCTCTAATAGCTAGTGACATTGAGCATCTAAAGCCAACATTACCTTAATACCAAGGTAGATAAAGGTACAAAAAGAAAAAAAAACTAAAAGACCAATTTCTCTAATGAATACAAATGCAAAAACCCGCAGAAAATACTTGCAAATCAAATTTAACAGCATATTAAAAGAATTATACAAAATAATCAAGTGGGTTTTATCAAAGATATGCAAAGAAAATCAATTAATGTAATACACCACATTAACAAATCGAGGGGGAAAACTACACGAATATCTCGATTTATGCAGAAGAAGCATTTGATGAAATCCTGCATCCTTTCATGATAAAACCAATTGAAAAGAGAAGAGAAGGAAACTTCCTCAACATGAGAAAGGGCACATAAGATAGACCCACAGCTAACATTGTACTCAACGGTGAAAGACAAAATTTTCCCTCTAAGATCTGGAACAAGACAAGGATGCCCCAGTCACCACTGTTATTGAACATTGTGCTAGAAGTTCTAGCCACAGAATGTAGGCAAGAAAAAGAAATAAAAGGTATCCAAATTGGAAAGAAAGAAGTAAAACTTTCACTATTCGCAGATGACATGATTCTATACATAGAAAGTCCTGAAAAATCTATAACAAAAACAGTACAGCTAAGAAACAAGTTCAGCAAAATGGCAGGACACAAGATTAAGATGGAAAGGCAGGAAGAGATGAGAGGTGGAGGCATCTTTGGGACATGGAGCTGCCCTGGATGGTGCTTCAGAGGCAATCACCGGACATTGTAAATCCTCACAGGGCCCACTGGATGGAATGGAGGAGAGTATGGGCCATGATGTGGACCATTGTCTATGAGGTGCAGAGGTGCCCAAAGATGTACTTACCAAATCCAATGGATGTGTCATGATGATGGGAACGAGTGTTGTTGGGGGTGGGAGGGGGGGATGGGAGGGGGGGGTGGAATGGGACCTCACATATATATTTTTAATGTAATATTATTACAAAGTCAATAAAAAAAATATATAAACTGTGGAAAAAAAAAAAGAAAAATCAGTAGTGTTTCTATACACAAGTAATGAACAATGTGAGAAGGGAATCAAGGAAAAAATTCCATTTACAATAGCAACTAAAACAATGAAATATCTAGGAATAAATTTAAACAAGGCTGTAAAGGACTCGTATATAGAAAACCACAAACATTGCTAAAAGAAATCAAAGAAGACCTAAATAATGGTAGGACATGCCATGTTGATGAACTAGAAGAATAAATATCATTAAGATGTCAATTCTCCACAAATAGATTTACAGATTCAACACAATCCCAATGAAAATTACAGCAGCTACTTGGCAGAAATGGAAAAGCCTATTATCAAATGTATTTGGAAGGGTATGGGGCCTCAAATAATCAACAGCATCTTCACAAGGAGGAATAAATTTAGAAGACGCAAACTTCCTGACTTTAAAGGATATTGCAAAGCAAGTATAGTCAAATAGCATGGTTTTGGCATAAAGACTGATATTTTGACCAATGGAATCAAATTGAGAGTTCAGAAATAGATCCTCACATCTATGGTCAAGTGATATTTGAAAGGCTCCCAAATCCACTCATCTGGGACAAAACAGTCTCAACAAATGATACTGGGAGAATAGTGTATCCATATGCAAAAGAATGAAAGAGGACCCCTATTAGAAAACTTATACAAAAATTAACTCAAAATGGATCAGACCTAAACATAAGAACCAAGACCATAAATCTCCAAGAAGAAAGTGTAGGAAAGCATCTTCAAGATCTTGTGGTAGGCAATGGTTTCTTAGACTTTCCATCCAAAGCATAAGCAACAAAAGAAAAGAATAGATATAAAGGAATTCCTCAAAATTCAAAAAATCTGTCCTTCAAAGGACTTTGTCAACAAAGTGAAAAGGCAACTTACACGATGGGAGAAAATATTTGAAAACCACATACATGATAAGGTTTTAATACCCAGAATAAATAAAGAAGTCCTATAATGCAACAATAAAAATACAAACAACTTTTTAAAAATGGCCCAAAGATTTGAGTAGACATTTTTTCCAAAGATGGGTGTTTCTTTACTCATTGCTCTACCACCTTCCTGCTTCAAATTAATAATCTTCCAGTCTCAGGAGGCAGACCTCACACATTTCAAAGGGACAGAGGAGGACTTCTGTGAGCTTTCTGATCTTTGAATTTTGTGGTGCCAAGGAAGAATCAGACTTCTCAGCTATCCTTTCCTGGTCTGGTGAAATAATGAGAAGACCTGAATCAGAGTATCAGATTACACTGGGAAAGAAAAGCAGTTGATATTCAGGGGCTAATCTGGAGAGTTTTGTGAGTCTTCTTTTTTTCTCCACAGCTCTCTGGGGAAATTCCCAGTTTGTATTTGGATTGCATCAAAGCATAGCAAAACTGGAGTTTCCGAAAGCTACTGCTCAATTAACCAAATCAATTTTATTTGGAAATGTAAGTTACATTTGATATTTTCTTTCCATATTCGTTTTTCAGAACAGTACTATATCAAAAAATTAATAACTAATGTTAATAACAATAAAATGATTGCCTCTATACCCAAACTTTGAGAAAGAATAAATCCAGAACGTTTCTCGAGCATCGACTGTTACCAGGTTATTTTTACCAGGAGACCATGAAGCTTACATTACTGTCCCCATCTTAGAGAGGAGGAAATCAGGGCTCAGGGAGATCAGCGGACTTGCCCGAAGTCACATTGTTAGGAAGTAGAAAAGATGAGATTTTTTTTTTACTTCAAATTCAAAGCTCTTACCAATATACCACAGATGCATTCGTACAGAGAGAACAGACGACTCTTATTGGGAAGAAGAAAAAAAAAACCACGTTACATGTGCTACCCGACCCTGTGCTTCCACCCCCAACTGTCATGTTTCAGGCACCCTCCACTTCCTGACCAATAACTGCAGCACAGGATAAATCTCTAGAAGCCCATTCACATTGCTGAAATGGACAATTGCCTTGGAGGTATTTAAGCTCTCAACCACTCTGACCTTTTTTTTGCATAGAGCAAGTGTTCGCCAAAAGTGAAAATTAATTTGGCATGAGCTCATTTATCTCCATTGCTACACATCTCATTAGGATCGCTAACATAATATTTGAAGAGAAAACCATGAGCAGAGAAAAGTAACGTCCAGCTTCAGAGTCCACATACTGCCTGAGTGTTGTCTTCTCTCACCCAACGATCACGGCTGTCCTGCTCCGAAAACGATTTCTATCACAATTACCCACACTTACCAAATGCCTCTCAAAAATGGAAAACGTACAGTCTATAATCACAAAGGGAAATTCCACTGAGTACAGTAGGACCTAGTTTTACATGACCAATCATGACCAATATGTTCCAAGACCCTTACCTTAACTTGAAAATCATGCATAACAGTGAATCCCATTATTTAATAAGTTTTACTTATAGGAACATCCCTATCACACATTTTTTTATAAATAAAGCAAATAAACGCTTTACTGACAATAATTAGCCATAGAAACAATTTTTTTTTAATTTAACTCTATCTCTTTTCTTCTCTGCCTTTAATTTTTTCAATTGCCAATAGCATATACCTGAATTTGCATATACCTAAATTCATGTGTACCTGAATTTGTATCTGTTGAATTTACGTAGAGTGATGTCCTACTTTGTGCCAGGCACTGTAGTAGGTACTGGAAATACAGTGACAAACAAGGTCAGCATCCTGCAGTCTATAGTCTAGTAGGAGAGATAGATGTTAAACTGAGTAATCACTATTATTTGGGACAAGCGGTCCAATTGGAAAAGTACCTAAGGCAAGGAAACGACTGTGGAGAATCTGAGAGAATTTCTGGCAGGAAGTGACACCTAAGGCAAAACATGGGAAGTAAAACATGGGGGAAGGAGAGAGAGGACATGATCCAGAGAGACTGAACAGCATATGCAAAGGCCCAGAGGCAAGAGAGAGCATGTTCTAGAAACTAAAAGAAGTACCTACTTGTGACTAGAGTGCAGAAGGAGGGAGTCATGAAAGACGTGAAAGCTGAAGAGGTAAACAGGGGCCCATTCTTAGAAGGTTTTGTAGGCCAGAGTATCTGGAGTACAACAGGAAGCCACTAGAACAAAAATGAGTCAGCGGCTTGTTGCTCAGTCTCTGTCATTTACAGGTGGCAAATGTTTATTTCAAGTGTCTATTTTTCTTAAATACTAACTTGGTGGATTTTCATACTCCTATTTATTTTTCCTAAAGCAGGGTTTCTTAAAAGGGGGTCTGAAAGCTTGAATTGAAATTCAAAAAAAAAAAGGTTATTCTTGTGGGGGAATGTTGATGCGGGTGTGATGTACTTATTAAATAAACACAGGATAGTGTGGACTTAGTAAGGGTCCATGGTTTTTACCTGACTGGCAAAGGGGTCCATGGAACAAAAAAAGGTTGAGAACCCCTGGCCTAAAGGAATTGCAACTGACAAAAAATAGATACCCTGAGGGAAAAAAAAAAAAAGGTTTTTTTTTTCCCACGTTGGAGGTAAGGTAGGGAAAACTCAGAATTTTTTAATTGCCTTTTCTTTTTTCAATGTTTTTTAGAAGATACCAGAGATTGAACCCAGTACCTTATACATGAGAAGCAGGTGCTCAACCACTGAGCTATACCCTTGCCCCCTTTTTCTTTCCATTTTTAAAACTATTGCTAAAAAATCCAGTTTTCAATTAAAAATTTTAAGGACTGTGGGGATATCGTCATGATAACTTTGCAAAAGACAATGTATCCTATTGTCTTTGCAGTAGTATTGGCTGACACAGTGCCATTTGCAGTATCTAATGCAGAGATATTCCATAGCAGTGAATAGAATGAGTATCAACAATGTACGGCAATGGTCCTTCTTTCAATCATCGATCCACCCACCAAGTCCTCTTTTGCCTCATTTCCAAGATAATTTCCAGCAGCTCCAATAAATACATAAAGTACAACAGGATAAAAATAAAATAGGTAAAGAAATTGGGAGGGAGGGTAAATTGGAATACAACACGGAGATAAAGCCCAGATCAGAGTTGCCCTCAGAACTACACACCAGGAAGTCCTGGAGAGTTGCCAGAGGAATCCCAAATTTGATTTTTTCCCTTTCTTATTGAAGTTGATCAGTCATACATGAACATCCATAAACAATAAATGTATAGTATAAGTTGCAACGGTACAAAACATGCCTATCATCATACAGGGTTCCTATACATCACCCCACCACCAGCACCTTGCATTGTTGTGAAACAACTGTTATAAACAATAAAGGAGCATAGTCAACATATGCTATTAACCATAGCTCTTACATTTGGTGTATTTTCCCCTCAACCTACCTGGTTATTGACACCCTGTATTAGTATTATAAATGTGTTATCGTTCATGATAGAACACTCTAATATTTGTTCTGTTCACCACAGCCCATCTTCCACCACAGGATTCACTGTGTTATACGTCCCATATTTTGTACAATCCATTCAAAGTGTACACTCAAGTCACTCTCATATTCATCACAGAGCTGTGCTGTCATCACCTCAGGCAATTTTACAATGTTTTCATTACTCCAAACGGAAAAACCCCATACCCCCCTTAAACCCCGCAGTGGTGGCCCTTAGAACTGATATAATATCTTCTTTGCCACAGCTGCAAAAACATTACAATATTACTAACTATATCCCATAAGTTACATTAGTTGTAATTTTCCCGAGTATCACCATACACTTAACACTTTGTAAAGGAAGAACATTCTTACGTATATACTATTAAGCACAATCTTCACCCACCATCGAAATTGGTATGTTATACAGTCCCTACATTTTTCTCTAGCTTCCTTTCAAATGAAATATTACATCCACAGACTACCCCCTTCAGCCACAATCACATTTATACTCCAGCAAGTGTTAGTTATACCCACTATCATGTATTACCATCAACTCTATTCATTTCCACACTCTTGCAATAAACCTTATTAAGATTCTGTATACATCATGCATCTGCTCCCACAAATTCAATTTCGAGCTTTCCAGTGGCCACAGCAAAGAGACCCCAATCGGTTTTACTAGAGCTCCTCAACCTCAGCTGCACATTAGAATCATCCAAACGCAACAGCGATGGGCTTTTGAAAAACTACCCTCACCACAGAAAAAGAAATTCCTGAGGGCAGAGCCTGGTATCAAGTTTACAAAGATCCTTGGGATATTCTAATCCATACCTATGATGGGGTCCCACTGATGAAACAAAATCCCTAATGCCCACAAGCTAAGGACACACTAGTTGCTCAGGAGAAGCACGGCTTTTCCTTGAAGGCAAGACTGAAACTCCTCGTCCCTGCCCCGGGTTCTTTTAAAGTGGACAGAATGACACACAGACCATCACCCCAAGACCATCCCTGCAATAAACACAGTGACAGATCTCTGTTGAACCGTTTTCGTCCTCGAGAGCCCCATTCCAAGGTCAGGGCCTATGCCAAAGTACAATTCAGAGTGACTGAGCTTAGGAAGGTTGAGGGCCATTTCAGGGACATAGCTCTCTGGTGTGCTCCCTTGATTCAGAAAGAACATTTAGATCCTCAAGGGCAGAGACAGGAAAATATAGTTTCTTCATCCACCTACCCCCAAAAGAGCAGGCCTCTGAAACCCAAGCACATTTCTCAGCAGCCAGGCAAAGCAACAGCTCAAGGTACAATAAGTCTGGATGATATCGTTAAGGCATTAGAGGCATGACACGTCCTTAGTTTGCCCAAGGATGAGTAAGTGAACCTTAAAAATCATTTTTTTTTCTGTCAGGCAAATGCTTAAGGATCCATGGGATCACTAGTGATACATGGAATAATATCACATATGACCTGTGAAATGGGGGAGATTTGAGAATTCTGTTGGTTTTGACCTTTACCAATGCAACAGACATCCTGTCATCACAATGTGTCTCAGACTTGTGGGTGATGGAGCTCTAAGTTTTATAATCCACCTAAAAACAAAACAACAGCCCAGATGCCATCATATGTATGATGTTTCACCACTGCTCAGAGCCATCTTCTGGGGAAAGTGGAGAGCCAGGCCTCTGGGGGTCTCCAGAAAAGTTTGTCCTGATGGCTTTTTCTTGGGGCTTGATTAGTCACCACCCTAGGGTTTTTACTTGTTGTTATTATCTACAGCGCCAATTTGCAGAATGTCCAACAGCATTTTCAAACTTCCTTTTAGCCACAGAACTCCTTTTGTTTTTCAAAAGAAACCTGACCTGAAGTCAAAGATTTAAAGGACAGATACCCAGACAGCTGTGCTGGTTGAAGGAACATCCACATCCAATGCCTTGCCCCCCAAATTCCTAGGTTTCTCGGGTACTCAGTTGGAAAACCACTGCCGTGCAGGGGACACAGGCTAAGGTTAGGGTAGATGCCCTGAAAATGAAGGTGGACACAGACCAAGAGGCAGAGTCTGGTAGCACCAATAGAGACAACTCTTCTGCCATCTTAAGACAGGTTTGCCACTTTACACTTGACCACTTACTTGTGCCATAACTCCCTGCAACCTGGCTTCCTTCTGCCACATCCCTTCAATGGGAAGTGCAGTGTTGAATGAAAAGGATACTGAACTTGGAGTCAAGAGCTGGGTTCCATCAACAGCTAAACCATCTACCACTTATGGGCAAGCCTTTGTACATCTCTCACTCTTTTTCCCCTCTATACATGCAGGAAAAGCATTCCTAAAGGAGATAATGTTCATCAACTCCTCTGAACTGAAAAATTCTACAGACGTGCTCTTGCACTACTTTCCAAGTACTACTGTCCAGAAAAAAAAAAAACTTGACAAAGACTGAAAGGCTTAAGTCAACACAAATTCATTATCTTGCAGTTTTGGAGGTCATACGTCCAAAATGGGTCACACTGGGCCAACATCAAGGTGGCGACAGAGCCGCATCCCTTCTGGAGGCTCTAGGGAAGAATCCTTTTCTGGAATTTTCCAGTTTCCAGAGGCTGCTGCATTCCTTTGACCAAGGCATCACATCACTCTGACCCCTGCTTCCAACATCAATCTCCCTCTCCTTGACTCTCATGCCTTCCACTTTACCTTATAAAGACTCCTGTGATTACATTGAGCAAACCCAGATGATCCGGTATAATCTCCCACTCTCAAAATCCTTAGTTTAATTATATCTGTAGAGTCCTTTTGGCCATGTTATATAACATATTCACAAATTGCATGGATAAGGATGTAGACATCTTTGAGGGGGGACGTTATTCAGCCTATCACAGTTCGTATATCATAAATTCTGTACTGGAGAACCAACATTTGTCTCTCCAGGTTGAGGCCCCACTCTTGAACCTGGGTCAAGGGTCCACAAGGCTGATATCTGAGGACCTCATCAATCGAGTTTCCTTCCCCACTGGCATCCAGCTGGGTTTGGTCAATGGAAGGCATTAGCCCAGAGATCAAGTGAAAGACAGGGGAATGTGTCCCCACCTCCAGATTTCTCTGTGCTGGACGACAGGTTGTCAATAGCTGTGTTCCTCAACCAAAGAGGACACTTGTCTCCATACAGCCACTGGTCTCTCCAGGCTCTGTATCAGCTCCCTCTCCTCTCTTCTTCACACCAAGGGGTGATAATAGCTACTGGTTGTGGCTGGTCCTGAGAGGATTCTCCCTCCCTTCGTGGTTTCCTTGAACCATTATTCCTAAACCCTCACCACGGTTTTATAAACACTCCTACCTGTTTCCTGCTGGGACCCTATCGGAAAAAGATACTGAAATTACTTTTGGAAAAGTCATCGTGACCACCTTAAATAGCTTTGCCTGCTTCCCAAAGGACATTATTGAGACATACGAAAGAACTGGAATAGAGACTGTAAGCCTTATATCAATGTTAAGGTTCTTGGACTTGATATCTACACGCAAGGTGGATAAGTGAAAATCATTGTGCTTAGAAAGTGTACATGGACATATTATGTGTTCAAAGAGAATAATGTATACAACCTACTCTCAAATGTTTAGAAAACAGAGACAAATAGATGGATAGATAGGCAGCTCAATAAGTAGATACAGCAAATGTGGCCAAATGTTAAAATCTAAGGATTCGGGTGTGGGGACATGGGGGGTTTGGAATTCTCTGTATGGGTTTTGTATTTTCTTAACAACTCTCTTTTTAACTTTGAAATTATTTCAAAATAAAAAGTTTAAGGAATAAAAAAAAAGTCTTGCCTTCCCGCACTTTCTTGTCCTCTCAAAAATATTTGATAATGTCAACAGCTTTTCATTTCTTTTCTAAATAAAGGATATGTGTCTGTGTTCTTTAAAAATAAATAAGGACTTCTTTTAGCTCTTTGAACAGGCCAAGCTCTCCCCACTTCAAGATCTTTCTACATGCTGCTCCCTCTGGCTGAAATACTCTTCCCATTGCTGGTTTACTCACATCCTTTGGATCTCAGCATAGCTGTCACCTCTTAACACAAGTATCCTTATTTAAAGTACCCAATTGCTATTCTTTCTCAATGAGTTGTTTCCATTATACAATTTTTCACACCATAATTCCTTAAATTTTTTCTAGATTAGTTTTACCTCATGTTTTTAAATTAATAGCCCTTATTTTGCAGCAATTTTAGGTTTACAGAAATAATAAACAGAAACTACAGAGTTCCTACATACCCCCTCTTCCCTGACTCACCCAATTTCCCCTATTGTTAAACATCTTGCACTAGTGTGGTACATTTCTTTCAAAGGATGAACTAATATTGATCAGTTATTATTTATTGAGTCCATAGTTCACATAAGGGTTCACTATTTGTGCTGCACACCTCTATGGGCTTAAATATATGCATGATGCCACACATCCACCACTACAACATCACACACAATGGTCTCACTGTCCTAAAACTCCCATGATCCACCAATCCATTCCTCCCTCCCCATGCCCTTCCCTGATCTTTTTTACTGTCTCTGTAGTATTGTCTTTGACAGAATGTCACATGCAGTCTGCAGTCTTTTCAGATTGGCTTCTTTCTCTTAGGAATAGGCATCTAAGTGCACTCCAGGTCTATTCATGGCTCGAAAGCGCATTTGTTTCATCACTGATGTACCAGAGTTAAATATTTAATTTTTAAAATGTATTTCTTTTTCTCTGTCTCCAGGAAGGCAAGGGACCATGCCTCTCTTGTTTTCCACTGTACCGTCAGGGTGAAGCCAAGACCTTAAAAAACGTTTATGACAACAACAACAACAGATGTGGGGGCGTTTTTGGAACTTGGAGTTGTCCTGGGTGGTGCTGCGGGGACAGTTACTGGACATTGTATGTCCTCCCATGGCCCACTGGGTGGACTGTGGTAGAGTGTGGGCTATGATGTGAACCATTGACCATGAGGTGCAGCAGTGCTCAGAGATGTATTCACCAAATGCAATGAATGTCTCATGATGATGGAGGAGGTTGTTGTTATGGGGGGAGGAGGGGGGGAGGGGGGGAATGGGTATATGGGGACCTCATATTTTTTTAATGTAACATTAAAAAAATAAAGAAAAAAAACCAGACACAACAGTGGAAGGAATATGTTCTAAAGAGTGCATACTAAATATTTTCTCATGGAATGCTTAGAACAATTATGAGGAACCGTAGACATTAAATTCCACTTTTTATTAAACTTTTTACTGTGACTTCAAACCTACAAGACAGTAATAAAAGTAATTCAAAACCCATACCGAGAACTCCAACATACCATATTCCTACTCATATACCCAGATTTACCAACTTTGAATATTTTGCCTTGTTTGCCATATCATCCAAACTATTAATCCATCTACTTACCTCTATCTATCTATCTATTTATCTATCGATCGATCTAATTCCACTTTACAGAAGAGGAAGCCAATGCTCAGGAAAGATCAGGAACTTGGCCGAAGCCACTCAGTTAGCAAAACTTGCCAGAAAGATTTGAAACAAGGCATCCGTTACTCTGAGACTCTTGCTAATAGCTGACATTAACCGAACACTTATTTCATGCCAAGCCCATGCTAAGACCTTTATAGACATTCTCTCACTTTAATGGTCATTAACAAGCCTGCAAAGTGGGAATCATTTAAGGCTCAGAAGTGTGAAACGACTTTCTCAGGGTCACCCAACTAGGAAGGAATGGAGTTGAAATTTGAGTCCAGGTAGGTCTGACTCCAATACCATTTTCCTTTGCATCAAGACGTTCTAGAGCCCTAGGGTCAGTGTTGGAAATATCGAAGCCTAGAATATGGTGAGGCTTAAGTGATCAGCCAGTAACAATTAATTATTTCATTATTATGCAAAAAAGATAAAGAGAATTCGAATTGCTAGGTTTGCTCTTGGGAGCAACAGTATGTGGTAAGCAGAGGAGAAAGTAAATATTTTCAACTCTTTCTTTTGCTTCTGTCTTCTCCATCAAAGGTCATGAACCGAGAATTGGCAAGGACAGAAATGAGGTCATTTGTAAGAAAACACTGAGAGGGGGAGAAGATAGGTGATGAGACTGAAAAGGAAACCCTGGCTATCCTAAGTGACTTCAATTTTCTGGGAGGAAAGTTCCATGAGAGTAGAGATGTTAGTTTTTTTAATGAATTATAAAGCCTCCTGGCCCATTCAGATTCCAACACAGGCAATGAAAGCTCGGGCAGATTTGATTTCTTAATATGCCTTTGCAATCTGAGTAAAGGTGAAGAAAGTGAGCCATGTCAGAAGACTAAGGGTGAGGAAATCAGATGTGGCTAGAGCAGTTGGGCCCCCGCCTACCACATAGGAGGTCCCGGGTTCGGTTCCTGGTGTCTCCTAAAGAAGACAAGCAAGTCAGCGAGCAGACGAAACAGACTGGTCTGGCAAGCTGATGGAATGAGATGATGCAATGAGAAGACACAACGAGAGACACAACAAGCATGGAGTAGATGTGAGCTCAAGCCATTGGGCACCACGCTCACACATGGGAGGTCCCAGGTTCAGTTCCTAATGCCTCCTAAAAAGAAGACAAGCAGACACAGAGTACACAAGAAGATACAGAGAGCAGACAGTAAGTGCAAAACAACGAGGGGGAAGTAAGAAATAAATAAAATTAAAATCTTAAAAAAAAGACGACTATGGATGGGCAAACAATTTTCAAAAATATTTATTTTTAAAGATTTATTTATTTATTTATTTCTCTCCTCTCCCCACCCCCCCCCGCCCCCCGCAACGCGGTTGTCTGTTCTCTGTGTCTATTTGTGTCTTCTTCTTTGTCCGCTTCTGTTGTTGTCAGTGGCACGGGAATCTTGTTTCTTTCTGTTGCGTCATCTTGTGTCAGCTCTCCGTGTGTGCGGCACCATTCCTGGACAGGCTGCACTTTCTTACGCACTGGGCGGCTCTCCTTACGGGGCACAATCCTTGCACGTGGGGCTCTCCTACATGTGGGACAACCCTACATGGCACAGCACTCCTTGCGCGCATCAGCACTGCGCAGGGGCCAGCTCCACACGGGTCAAGGAGGCCCGGGGTTTGAACCGCAGACCTCCCATGTGGTAGACGGACGCCCTAACCACTGGGCCAAGTCCGCCGCCTTCAAAAATATTGAATACTTGAATTTGCAGACAAATTAAATGAAATCCATAGTATACTTTTACAGACCAGTTTGTTGTTGTGAGCACTTACCAAGGAGGGATGTTAGTATTCACCACCATCTTGTGACATTAATTGAGCATTTACTGAGTGCATGCAGGGACTGTATTAAGCATTTCAAGTGCTCAATCTGATTGAATCCTCCAAACAGTCCTATGAGGTAACTATTACCATTTTCCTCTTTTCACAGATGAGAAAACTAAGGCACAGAGCAGTTGGGGCCCTTGCCCTGGTCTGACTCCAGTGCCTGACCATGAAATAGCCTCCTCTCAACACTGTTGTAACTAAACCTACCAAAGAAGTTGGAGACATTCTCCAGCCATACAAATCAAATAAAAGATTTCTACAACATAAAGAATTCAGGTAAATTGAGGTATTACTTGGGGGCGGGGGCAGGACTTAGAAATGGAGGACAAGAGAGATGCAAAGCACCTAGGAAGGGGAGATAGATTTTATTGGCAACATTGAAGAATACTTAATCCTTGAAGGAAAGGGGGAAGAGTGAGACACATGAAAGAAAACAGAAGCCCAGGTAAACTTCAGGCGACCAAAATAACATATGAGCTAACACAAGAGAGTTTTTTTAAAAATAAAACAAAAACAAAAACCTCCCATTATGTGGAATAGACTGGGCAGATCCATTTTCTATCACAACAAATTTATGAGAAAGGATCTCCTTTGGGGCAGGATTGCCTAGGGAATTATAACGAGTGTACCAAAGCACTGATTTTTATTTATGTTTGGTTCTACTGGAATTTGAATTTCTAGGTAGTTCTGCAGGATGGACTCCTCCCAAATGACACCTAAAATTATATTCTGGAGGAATTTCCTTTCTTATTAATTACAATATGTATTCATCCATTGAATGGAAGGTGCATACTTAGTGGACACACACCATAGCACTTGGCCACATCTTTGATTTGCTCTTCCACATAAACTCAGGTACTCTAATAGTACATACTTCCTTGGGTAACTTTGATTCTGTGTCCCAATTGCAATTATATGGTCCAAAACTTTTTTTAAAAAAACTTTTTAAAAAGAGTTTTATTCTTTAAATACCCGGGGATGAGCCTCCCTGGCACCGAGGGATCACTACCAAATACCAGCTGATGATGCAACTAGAAAATGACCTTGAATTAAAGGTTCAACGTGGACCAGCAGAATATCCCTGTCTACATATAATAACAGGAGTTTAAAATGCTGTTTGACCTAATGTAAGGGGGAAATGGAAAGGAGAAATGAGTTTATATGGCTATGAGTCTCTAAAAAAGAGTCTGGAGGCTGTCAGAAGGATTGCCCTTATGCACACCTGAGCAGAGTCTCAGAGACAGATAAAGTAGATACAACCCCAGGTGTTGGTTCTTTTGAGGGCTAAAGAGACCCACGGGTTCTACGGTCATGGCAGATGGGGTTCACTGCCATGTCAGTTGGCCCTTCTTTGGAGCTGGTGTTTCTGCGTGATGGAGCTGGACTCAGATGGATCTCTTTTCACAAACCTTTCATGCTACTTTACTGGAATTGTAGTTGGTGCTGGGGTTTAAGACATATCTAGGGGATTTGAATCTCTGGACTGACAATATGATAGCCAGGCCCTGAGCCTCAACAGACTTCAACTCCTACACTCTGATTTATTGGACTTACCCCATTCAGCTAACATGGAGTTGAAGAATGTCAACCACCACACCATGGAGCCTAGAGTGCCTACAACTGAAAGCAGGAGGATTGCATCCAGTATCCATGTGGAATCTAAGCCCCCTCTTGACATAGATGTGCAATGGACACACCCAAGCCAAGGTCCACAGAGAAAATGTGGCACTGGTGTGGGAAGGGTGGCCATGGTGGCTCCTGGGTGCGGGGAATGGGGAGGAAGAGATGAGATGTGGAGGCGTTTTCGGGACTTGGAGTTGTCCTGGGTGGTGCTTCAGGGACAATTACCGGAC